>NC_056509.1:34954462-34958978 GCF_014905685.2 Nematolebias whitei
TCATTGACCGCACTTTTTGAAAAACGTCACCCACCTGCAGGTGAAATAATAACCGGCTGTAGTTGCCGCTGCTCACCAGCAGGTGGCAACGTGAGCGCCAGTACCAACACAGTCCCCAGGGAGGTGCCCACATAAAGGCAGGGGGTCAGGGTGCTGTCCCCTTTCCGGGCAAAGCTCTCACAAAAGTGGAAGGAGCTGACGGCTTCTCGCGCCTCCTTGTCGATGCTGGTGACGCTGGAGGAGCGCGAGCGGCTGAAGGAGTTGTCCCGGTGGTCTAATGGGTTGGCACCCCGCGGTGGGCACACAGACAGGAGGACAGTAAGAGGAAAACAAAGAGAAGTAAAGCACCTGCACAAACTCTGAACTGTACATAGAAAATAAAGAGCTGGGTGGCATTTTTGTTTAGTTTTTCTCTCCCAATCAAATATTAATACAGGGTATATATATTTTAACTGTAAAGAGGTAAACGTGGCTTATTTATGTTCTTGAAATCATTGTTTTAGTTTTAAACTTTCAGCAAAGCATCATCATGAACTTCTTTCCTCTGTCATTCACCTAAAATGACCCAACTCCAAATAGTATTTTTATGGCACTTCATTGTAAAAAGTATTTATAAACGGTCTTGAAATCCAAAGTTTCACACATTTCTGCTACTTTAAAGAAAGGTTTGAGTCTTATGGAATAAACAAACAAAAAAAAACCCTTCATATTCAAAAACTCAATTAGACACAGAAAGAAAAAAGTAAAGAACGCAGATTAGAAACAGAAAGCTGCAAAAGTTACAGAAAGCTTTAGTGAAAAAGGGTGTGCAAAGATTAGCTTAGCACCACTGACCTTTTTTTTTTTTTTTTTTAAAGAGTGACAATTTAATTCTAACAATTTGATTCAGCTCAATAAATGTCAATTCAGATCAGATCAGTGCTACTGCCGACTCATGCAAACTCAGGAGAACATCTGCACGGCTTGCCAATTTTGAGACTAAAAACCAGAGAAAACTGGACCAGTGGGGGATGTGGTGGAAGTCCAGTCAGAGTGAAGGAAAAAAAGCAAACTTGCATTTTTGTATAAACTGTTTGGAGACACGAAGTCAAGGCTTACCCAAGTCTGGCTTTAGCTCAGTAGGCAAGCTTAATTTCCGTGACATCTTTGCTGGAAAAAAGAGAACATCCCTCTTTACAAACACGTCTACGCTAACACACGGTGCCATGCAAAGCCGAGGAGCCAGCACTGACTGAGCGCACGACAAAAACCCATCGAAATAATAAAAAACGGACAAAAAGTGGGATAAAAACTAAGGATTTTTTGGGGGGGACTAGAGCCAAAATTCTTTACATGGGAAGAAAGAGGCAATCCTGGCATGCTGTGACAGACAAAACATAAAAGGTAACCTCTGGGTGCAAAGTGGTCTTAAAAAGGGGACAGGTCAAAAAGTGCACGGCCATTCAGGTCCTTCATGCCAAGAGAGCATGCAGCAAAAACAAGGGAGTCAGAAGTAACACCAGAGATGGAAGAAGACAGTGACAGTGAGAAAAGATGGTTAAAGAATTACGTTGCCTGTTAAATCTTTGTAATATTTGTGTCATTTGTTGCAAATATGAGAACAAATGAAAGTAAAGGACAAAAAGCTCAGGTATTTTCTCTGTCTGCAGAAAAAAGAAGACAGTCATATGAAACCAGACTTGTCATGTATGTATCATTATATTAAATCTTCTATAGATTGTAAGGACTTTTGGTTACTTACATTAGTGTCAACGCATGGAGAAGCTCGTCATCACAAAAAAAATCATAAACTTACCATCAAAAATATTTTTCAAAATGTATTTTTTATCATTTGATTTATACTTTATTTAAAATCTGTAACATTTGCCATCATGTAAGATGTTTAGTGTTCAAACTCTGGCTGAAAACAAAGACTTCTGCAGAGGATTACTCATTTCTTGCATTTATGTCAAAGATCCTGCACACAATTTCCACACTAGGACTATCTAGTGAAGGCAACTGCCAAGTATTTTAGGTATTTTACTTTTATATATTTAGGTGAGGCCACACATACCAGGCTATGCACAAAATACTTTTATTCCCCGTGTGCAGAAAATACAAAACTCTAACCCTGAAGGTTCAAATAGTTTTGTGTTTACAGACTACAAAAATATAAAAAGTGAATTAATTTGTTTAACTGGGCTTGGTTTATTTACTTTAAATTTAAAGATGTTTTAGTCCATATTTATTGTTATTGAGAACTAAAAAAATCTACATTGGTAATGATGTAATGACACCATATTTGAAAACTTCGTTTTTTTCTCACATTAAAAACAACAATGGTGTTCTCTTCTTCAGTTACATTAAAGCAAAAAACAAAATGAACGTTGAAGAGTTTGAACTCCAGTAAGTTAATCTTATTTTAAGTTTGAGCATTTTATCTTTTGAATAATCGAAATGCTTTAATAGAAATATTTTTTTCAAAGTACAAGTGTAACTGATAATAACAGCAGTGATGTTAAAGCATTTAACCATTGATCATGTTTCCATGTGTTTTCACGTCTGAGCCCAAAAAGCAATATCCAAACCCAATTGTTACAAGCACATGTTCTAGTTCTAGTTATCGACTCATCAAAACCTCATCCCATCAGTTTTATCATTCATTTATATGCTTCATCGACACAGGACACGAGGTACACAAAAACAAAGTGGGTCAAATGAGTTGCTCTGAGGAGTCATACCATATTAAAGACGACCAGGACACAGATCAAACGCAAACACATTTACAGTCCGACAACTGTGCTACATACAAGTAGCATGCAAACAATCAAGGCTTCCAAAGACAGCTGCAATCCCACCTTCCTTCCAGGTTTTCCTCTGCTCCAGGAACTTTCAGTCTTTCTTACATTGTTATTTTAGTTTTTAATGTGTTAAATTATAAAGTAAACTGTGAATAAATACAAGGAACATATATTTATATGAAAGCTTGCAGGGAACCAAAAGATAGTGGAGCAGAGGCTAACCTTGAGATGCATAAACACTTTTTTTTTCTTCTAGTCGCTTATCTATTTCTTCCTACGTTGGCTTTTGTAATTACAGACACAAAAGGACAGGGACAGTTTCTTCACCACAAAAGGGAAAGAACAAAAAAAAGGGGGGGGTACCAAATGTGGACCACATCAGTCGCGCCAACAGAGCTTTTCATGGACGTTTTGGGCCAATCTTACCTCCTCTACCACCTCCATTGTAGAATTGTTGAAGGTTGCTGTGTGACATCAACACTTTTGGGGGTGTTGGGGGAGGAGGAGTAAAGTACAGTAAATGTACAGTTAGAAACACCCTTTTCTTTTTACTACCTTTAGTACAAACTGTCGCAGTATTATTATTATTTTTAATATATTGAAATTTTCTGAGTAGCAAAATAGCTTTGCAGTAAAGTTGGTCCACAACACTGGTTTGACTTAAGCTCATGTTTTCTGCTAAGACTTCCAAGAAAACAAACATTACAGGAATATTATGGCTGCTTGCAAGGCTGGAAGAAGTAGGGGTGAAAAAAGTGATGTAGCACCCCCTAATGAATGAGAGAGGACATGCATGTCCAAATACATGGGAAAGAAAAATAAAATTTCCTTAGTGCTGCATGTGTTTTGAGTTTTGCAAGTCCAGCAGTATTATTGTATGTTTGAAAGTGAAATTTTACAACTGCCTAAAACCAACAATAAGTCGACAGATTCGCATTAAGTTATTAGCATTCTAGTTTTATTCATATTTTCTGCCCTAAATATACAACATATGGTGCTCCACTAACATGGAAGAATTTTATTTAACTTGGAGAAATAGCCTGCTACCATATAAGAAAGATCTCCGTAAAGCTAGAACTGTTCATTATAAGAGTGTTTGGTTCTTACAACTCCACTTCTGAAAAGTTTGGGGTATGGTGTAAAACGTAAATAAAACAATAATTTGTGAAACTTTTATTTTATTTACAGTGGAACATAATTAACATGTTAAATGTTCAAACTAAGAAATTGTACAATTTTAAGGGAGTCCAGTAGTCCCTCGCTACTTCACGGTTCGTTTATCGCGGACTTGCTCTGTCGCGGTTTTTCAAAATATGATTGGACATGACATACAATTGGCTGATAGATGGATGAGCCAATTGGCATGGATTTTTTTAAATTCAAAATAATTTATTTAAAATAATTTAGCACCTCCTGCACATTTGTGCAGCCCAGAGCTGCAGAAAAAGCTTCCTCCTGCACCTCTGTGCAGCCCATATTGCAGGATAAACTTCCTGCTGTAGCTGATAAGCTGTTTTCCGTGCATGAACAGCTGTTCTCCTTCACCACGCAGAACGGAGAAGTGGGCGTGGCCAAGAGCGCTTGCAGGTGGCAAAGAGCAGACGAGAAAGGGAGCTGAAATCATGACATTTTGTGCTCTTTTAGAGCGTTTAGAAACATCGTTTAGGATACTGCAAGAGCATGGGAAGTGTTTAAAATGCCTTTATATATATATATATATATATATATATATATAT
>NC_056509.1:34959078-34968355 GCF_014905685.2 Nematolebias whitei
ATTCCTACTTCGCGGTTTTTCACTTATCGCGGGTCTTCAGGGTACGGATCCCTGTAATAAACGAGGGACTACTGTAATTTTAAATGTGATGGAATGTTATCAGTGCACAGTTCAAGAACCTGCCTCTCTGATGGTATGGGGTTGCATTAGTACATCTGGCATGAGCAACTTACACATTTGGAAAGGCACTCTCAATGCAGAAATGTACAGTATAAACAGTTTTTATACAATAAATACTCCCATTCAGACATCATTTTTTTCTAGGGAAGACCTGCTTGTAAAACTTGCTCAAACAGACAGATTTATATAAATTTAATGAAGGTTATATTTTTATTTATATTGTACAATTAAATAAAAGATGAATGTTTGTGACTATACTCAAACGCATTGTTTCTAACTCTTCTAGAAACAAATAATTGTGTAATAATAAAGTAAAAAATAAAATAAAAATATGTGTGTGGAGACTACACTGATAGTTTTATTTTCTTCATGCGGTGTTTAGTTTTACTTTTATATTCTTCATATGCAAATACAACTGAAATATATTTGTAATTAAAGATGCAATATTCTTAAACTAGAACATATTTGTGATTTTGCAAGCTATTTCATTTAAACACATGTCACCTCTTTCTTCAGCACATAAAAGAGCGAGAAAGAAACACTTCGGCCTGGACTAAACGACTAGTTAAGACACATGTTTTTTGCTGGAAAGCCCCTTATCTCTGTCTATCCCATAAATGATGCAGAGCAGACATCGTCTGATGGCACCAGATGTGGGGGTTGGGACTGAAATCACACCTGGAAACAGCAGTGAGCAAATTTTGGGATCAAATTTCTATCTGACCTTTTTAAAAGTTCCATTTTTTAAGACGCTAATGCCAAGTTATCATAATCACATTAATCTGGGTCATGTCATGTCACTTGTGCAAAACAGAAAAATCCCTTGAGCCTTATGTATTTGTTAAGTTTTCATCTGGGAATTTACATACAAAAACTGCTTACTATGATAATGCATTTGGAAGAACAGGCTTGAGTTAACCCTCTGTGTATGGCATGGCATTGACCTCAGGCAACAAACCACTATTTGGGCCCACGCTCCTCACCCTGAAAGTCTTAGAATAAGTCTGTGACCAAAAAAATTTGAGTTTGGAGAGCGTGCGACCTTTTGACATCCTCTTTGGCACCACAAACACCTTGGTTGGGCACCCTGCTAGCAGAAGGTGAGATAAATGTCACTTTTTAGCATGTTTAAATTTAAATTACTTTGTACAAAAAATATATGTGATGTGTATGAATATGTGTAGAAAAAAATTTGATTTAGAAAATACACATTTGGACTTTATTTATATGCAGAAATGGTGGTTTTTCATTCGTTGCCACAAGGCATCATTGTGCAGTTTGACCACTTTAGCTTGACCAGTAACATGCACGTGGATGGAGATAAACAAAAATACATAGCTCCATAATATATATTTTAGCTGTATTACTACTACCCGCAGGAGATGGATACAAAAACATTTTATGGGTGCAACAAGAAACTTGATTGAACAGTTAGGCTCGACCAGAACCAGGTCTGAGGGAGAGATGAAGACCAGGGTTCAGTTAGCAGTGGAACAGCTTATGATGTGTGTGTGGGGGTGTGTGTGTGTACGCAAACGAACAAACAAAAAAACACCATTAAAATGAAACTTCCTCTAATGTATTTACTGTTTGTTCCTTATTCCATTATTATATAATACAAAATCTTGGTGTTTTAGTACTCTTATAGCATCTTGTTGCCTTGAGGCAACAAACCAATATACTGGTGATGGGGGCTAGGGGGTACATTTTATGATCAGTATATTATCAGGGACCCCCAAGCTCCTAAAAACAACAGTGGGCTTTAGACAATCTCCATCAGGCCCCCAATGTCCTTAGTTCAAAAGAAAACAACTTTTTTTTTTAAATAGATTGATTTAAAAAAATGAACAATTTATCATTAAGACAAGGAAATTTAAATTAAACATCTTACGCAAAACTTAAAAAAAAAGTCATTCTGTTTCCAGATCTAGACTGAACCATAAAGACTTAGAAACACAAATACATACGTTTGTTTTGCACATTTCTGCTAACATACAACATGTTGTACAATGTGTATAATATGATGTCACAAGAGCCAGTTTACAGAATATGTCTTATATTTCTAAAGGAGAGTAGAAACATGTTTTTATAAAGCATGCTAACTATGCTACAAGAAGCTTGAGAAGTGTATTCTAGATTATTTGTCATAAAGAAAATGTTCCAATTCCCCGTGCGGCCCTTTGATCGCTTTAAACATCTTGATATGGCCCTTTGGAAAAAATGTTGCCCACCTCTGCCATAGAGGGTTAAATGTACTCAGACACACAACTGAAGAAAGTCCCAAAATCCATCAAGTTATCTCACATAATCTTAGAAGAACATCAAATATATTAGAGTGTAAAATATTGTTCACAATTATTCAAATATCCTCAACTTTTGACGGAATAATGCAAATGAATGCGTTTATCAACCAGAGTTTTAGTTTACGGCTGCATTTATTCATGCCTCTTCTCTGTCACATGGACTTAACGTGTCAGAAACTGGAAATGTTTACAGTTCATAATCAGATTTTCCAGGATACTGAGCACGATTAAAGAAAATGTATTACTGTCTGTTGAACTCTGAAAAGTATTAAAAGGAACGTGCTTGGAAACGGGGAAATGCGCTCAAAAAGCCGTGGCATTAAACTCAAACAGTGCATTTCTAAAAGGCGGTGGCGGAATGAAATTGACAGTCAGGTAATTTAATGGTTCGGTAAAAGAAAGTCTTCAGAATAGTTCTGCTTTAATGGGCGACGATTTCAATAAACGAGTCTGAAAAGAAAGTTTGTGCTCTTTTGAAACAATAATTTTCATTCCTCACGTTCTTCTTGCACCGGTGCATGATGGGAAAAAAATGTTTTTTTATCGTTGACTGTTTAGGCTTCAAGTCTGGATAGCTCGATGTTTTTCTTATTTTTTTTTTTTGTTTTCTGTAAGTCACAGAAGAACATGTTACCTGAAGTGGGGGACTTGCAGCGGTCTTCTGATGTGGCCGAGCCCTCGTTGATATCACATAAACCTGTCGAGGATACCACAGTTTGAAAATGACCAAGTTCAATCGGTGCTGACTTGACTCATCGTTTAGTGTAATGGCACTAAAGGCCAAGTGGTGATAATGTTTTGACTTGCGAGTGTGAGTCTTTGTCTGTGTGCGTGTTCATTTGTCTGTCTATTAGCTAAATATTTCATGAATCACTAGATGATTTTTAAAGAAACTCAGAAAGTAGTCCATGGATGTGCATCCACAACTCGATTCAAGATGGCTGCCACCGCTAAGCAAACTCCAACACAAAACTGTCTACAACTGAGGTAATTGTAGAGAAAGAAAAAAAAATATAGTGTGGCAGTAAATAGAGATATTCCCAACACATTAGGGCTGGATGATATGGCCGAAACTTTTATCGCAATATATTTCTTAATTTCAGTCGATAACGATGTAAACAATTTTAAAGCCTCAGACAAACTGTACAAATAAATTTAATGCTCACCTTTTATTTTTATTTAGCCCTAAAAAAATTGAAATCAACATCAAGTAAACGTAAAACTCTCAACTTTGTTAATATTAATAGTTTGAACTTTAAACCACAATATAACCTAACAATGCAGCAAATGTCTGTTTGTTACATGTGTTTCTCTTTTGATACAGCTGGGGGGGGGGGGGGTGTTTCAGGGACACGTTGGCTCAAACTTTATTGTTCTTCATCTTGTGACTCTCAGCATATTCTATCGAGAGGAAACTCTTCACATGGAACAAGTTAGATGTGTTCCCACCGCTATATGGAACGACTCTACGTCACATTTTTCAGCACACTGAAACTTGCAGTTTATCGGCACTTCCACACGGCCATATTAGTATTTCCTCTCTTATCAGTGATGTCATCTGCTTTCTCTTGGCTTGTGAAAGCTTGTTCAGTCACATTCCGACGGTCATGGGCACTCATTTTGAAGTGAAAACATAACGCGCGTTGGAGATTACACCTTCTGGACTTGAGCTCTGCGTAACATCTACGTCACCACGCACTTACGTAGTTGTGTTGCACCTTTTTTCTGTCCGGGTTGAAACTGAAGCGGCCGCTTCAACCCGAACAGAAAAAAACATGTGTCAGTGAAACGGTGTAATCATATCGAAAATGTGCTAAAAGCTCATATCACCGTTTTTGAAAAAAGTATATTGCAGCATCTATCGATATCAAATTATTGTCCAGCGCTACAACACAGAATCTAAGCAGTAAAGTTTTGCAATCGCCTATTAGAGAAAACTGTATGTTAGTAACATGATCAACAGATCAAGTGTATCACAGACAGAAAAATACACGTTCATCTACATGAACTTACACGAACCACTGTACAAGTTTTAATTAAACTGGCAGATCAATCACTGGATATACTGGTACATCTACAAGTTGGCCAATGCATAAATGGCTATACCTCAGTTATGCTTTTATATACTAAGCTAAAACTGAGTGTGGTAGTAGCTGAGAGTGTTCCTCAACACACCCTCAGAGTGATAACAGATCTTGCAACGTTGCCTGAGTGTGCACATGACGTCATTTACAAGGTAGAACAACTCCTAATCAGAAGACGTTTTTCGTTTCAAACGAAAGGCGATGGGTGATTCCTTCAAGGAATGCTCGGCCTTTAATTGCAGCATGCTTTTGCTTTGTGTGACATTTTTCTGCAGGGCAGAGAGCCAGCCCGGCAGCAGGGCGGCTGATTACAGCTCACTTTTGCCAAGCTCTAAAACGAGCCAGCCCACTGCTCACAAGTCGGTGACATTAATTGCCCTTCATGTATTTACGCTCACGTATTCTTGTGTTTTATGGGAGCCTGTACATGAATGTGTATTTTCTGTCTGTGATACACGTGACCTGTGTAACTGTTTATAAGCCGTCATTAAATGAAAGAGTAACCTCTCAGCATTTGCACACTCATAATAGAAATATAACAGTAAAACCTATGGGTGACTTTAGATTACTGTCATGCAGCTGTACTGCTCTTGACTAACACCTGATGGCGATGTGTCCACACTTAAAGCATCCTGTATGAGAAGCAAACGGGCTGCAATAAAAGTATGTACGACTAAAAGCTAAACAATAACAATATAGTGAGACAGATAATCAAGCAAAGCCATTCACAGCTCAGAGAGCAAGTACTTCCTGTTATTAAACTGCTTTGTCATGTATCAGTCTCATGAATTATGCCTGAACAGCATCCTCCCAACTGCAGCGTGTGGTGGACTTGATTGATTCTCATACTTGGATCAGTTTAAAGATTAGATCAGGGACTGCTCACCTGCGATTAAAACTTCACTGCCAATAAGTCATCACGTTTAATGAAAACCTAAACTTGTCGTTGGATGGAAGCAGAATGCAAAAATGTAAATTAGAATCTAACTCCGTTGAGTGTCATTGTGTTTATATACGGTCAAGGCTGAAAAGATGACATTTAATAACTGATAAAAGATGTGTACTTGTCACTGTGTCCTTTTTTGGCCTTTTAGACTAAAGCACATCTAAAAAGAAAACAAAAGTTCACCTTAGGGCTGAGTTTTAGTCTATTTCAGCTTATATACTGTATATGTTCTTGGTTTTAGGTTTTTGGACCTGAGCATTTTAGGAATACATTTTTCAGTCCTTTTCCCTCCTTGGATGGCATTAATCTGGCCTCCGGCTCTAATGTTAAAAATCTTGGTGTTATTTTTGATCAGGACATGCCTTTCATCCCCAACGTTATTAGAACTGCCTTCCTCCACCTGCGTAAATCACTAAAATGAGAAACATCTTATCTAAAAATGATGCAGAAAAACTGTTTCATGTATTTGTCACGTCTAGACTGGACTATTGCAATGGTTTATTATCTGGGTGTCCAAATACTTATTTAAAAAGTGATCAGTTATTCCAAAATGCTGCTGCCAGAGTCTTAACTGGAGTTAGTAGGAGAGATCATATTTCTCCAGTTTTAGCTTCTCTCCACTGGCTCTCTGTCAAATCCAGAATTTAATTCAAAATCTTACTTCTAACCTACAAAGCTCTCAACAACCTAGCTCCATCTTATATTTGAGATCTTACTGTTCAATATTTTCCCAACAGAGCACTTGGCTCTCAGACTGCAGGCTTTCTCGTGGTTCCTAGAGTTTCCAAAAGCAGAATGGGAGGAAGATCTTTCAGTTATCAGGCTCCTCTTTTATTGAAACAACTTTCAATTTTCTGGCTGTAGGGCTGATGCATTGTCCAGTTTTAAGACTGGGGTTAAGAACTTCCTTTTTGATAAATCCTATAGTTAGGGTTGACTTGTTATGCTGCCTTAAGCTTAGACTACTGGAGGACAAATGGACCTCATTTCCTTAAATGAAATATGAAAATTGAATAGTTTTCATTTGATACTATTTCCATCTCAACATGTGATTCTTGACCTGCCATTGTGTATCTGTTCCTCTCAAACCCAGCCAGTCGAAGCAGATGGCCACTTGTCCTGAGCCTGGTTCTGCTAAAGGTTTTTTCCTCATGAGGGAGTTTTTCCTTTCCACTGTCGCCTTCATGCTCGCTCAAGATGAGAGTCTGTGATGAAGTTAAATTCAAAGCAGTCTGCTCCTCAGATAAATAATGTTAACATGTTGTTTTTATATATGAATGTTTCTGCTATATGAATAAACTGAACTGAATTGAATAGAAGTGTAACATTAACACAATGAAATTAAACTGCATGTTTGATAATACAAATGATGGTTATGGCTGAACAGCAGGAAAGTTAAGATAAGTTATTCTTTACCTCCTGAAGGCTGTCGTGTTTTTCTTGGCGACCGAGGCTGTCTCTGATAGGGGTCGTTGGAGCCGTAAAGCTCGACAGTTCCTAAATTGAGTACGACGGTCTTCTGGACGTAGTCCACCACTGCCAGACCGTTACTGTTACCAAACACCACTCTGGGGGCCGATGGCAGGACGCGAGGGAGCCGAAGAATTAGAAAGAAAAAGACGGAGAGAAGTTAACAGGATATAAATGCAAATAGCAAGATTACTTATCACCTGCTGCCAAAGGGCATGCTCTAATGTAATTATCTGTTTGTCTGTTAGCAAAATATCTCATAAACCATTGAACGGGTTTAAATAAAACTATCAAAAAGTAATCACTGGATGTACATTTATAACTGATCAACTTTTAAGGTCAACGTCATGCAAGACAGCCGTCACAGCTGATCAACTTTAGCAAACACAAAAATGTCTCTAACGCAGTGGATTTGATAGATATTGTGCTAGAATTTGGTGTGGTAGTATCTAAGAGCCAACCCCACATGTTCACTTTGCTTTAAATCTTTGTTTAAAATGTTACCATTAGGGAAGGGGGAGGGAAATCTGAGATGGTCATCATTGTACGTTCCCATGCAGTGGTGAAATTAGTTCCTGCATTTAACCCATCACACCTGAGTTACACCCAGGTGTAGATGGAGGGTGCAGGTGGAGCAGTGGACAGCTACGTAAGTGCCACGGGAGCAGTTAGGGATTAGGTAATACATTTATACATTTTATTTCAAAGGCGCCTTTCTGGCACTCAAGGACACCGTACAAAGAATAAAATCAGCAGTAACAGAAACTAAGAGATGAAAAGAAAAGAAAAGAAAAGAAAAGAAAAAGAAAGGAAGAAAAAAAAAGACAATGTATAAAATCAATATATATATATAGGTGTCTTGCTCAGAGACACCACGACATGTGGAAATGGCTGGGAGTCGAACTGCGACTTTTTGGTCCCAAGTCAGCTGCCCTGCCTCTACCCCATCTGTTAAAGTCAACCTTGTCTGTCTATTAGCAAAATATCTCATGAACCAGCCAACAAATTCCAGTAAAACTCTTAGAAAGTAACACTGAATGTACATCTACAACTAATTATCGTTTGAAATCAACCAGATTAAAGATGACTGCCACAGACAATTTATCTAGTATATATATCTATAATGGTTAATTTTACAGATATTCCGCCAGAATTTCTTTTGGTAGTAGGTGAGAGTCCGTGTTGACACATTTGAGCACCAACAAATTTGTGTGATTACAGTAGTCCCTCGTTTCTGCACGGTTTGTTTTTCGCGGACTCGCTCTATCGCGGTTTTTCAAAGTAAGATTGGACATGACACACAACTGGCTGATTGATGGATGAGCTGCACGATCAGCATGGAATTTTTATTTTAAATGAATTATTTTAAATTATTTAGCACCTGCTGCACCTCTGTGCAGCCCACACTGCAGGATAAGCTTCCTCCTGCAGCTGATCTCCGTTAGAGTTGCATTCGGGCCAAAAAATCCGATCCACTCGGCCCCAGCCATAGCTATCATTTCCGAACCCCCCCGACCCGACGAATTAACAGTAATTACAGGTTTGAACCTGAAACAGTCAGCAGACACAGCTGAATAAGAGGGGCAGAAGATCGGAGCTGAGGGGGTGTTTGTCCTTTCATGGCTGTCAAAGTGCATTAAAACCCTGGTTCTGCCCGCATTCTGATTTATTCAGATACAAACCACTCTGACACGTCTGCTTTGGGATCTCACCTGTTTGGTGAGTGAAGCGGCTGAATGAATGTCCATTTGGGCGATGGATCGCTTCCTGGCAGTACCAGTAGTCCCATCTGAAGCTTAACTGAACTTTATTTTCCTCTTTCAAGGCCAGTCAGCCCATGGTGAAACAGCCGCGTGCGGCTGGTGAAAGTATGACAGGCAATGTTATTATATAATTGGATTTTATGGCAAGCTATGTTGCCATATAATTAGATCGCGGCTGATCTGACGCAATCAAAAGCCCAACATGATCCGGCCCACCCATCCAGCACATTATCATGGCTCGGCCCGTCCCGAATTCGAGTTGGGTAGGGCCGGGCTTCGGGCCCAGGTTAGAAATGACGGCTCTAATCTCTGTTGAGAGTGGTGGAGTGGGCGTGGCCAAGAGCGTTTGCAGGTGGCAGAGTGCAGCCGAGGCAGATAGATGAAATCATGACATTGTCCTCTTTTAGAGCGTTTAGAGTTTAAAAACATTGTTTAGAATATTGGAAGAGTGTGGGAAGGGTTTAAAATGCCTTCATATAAATACAAAAAAAAAAGACTACTTTTTGTACTACTATTCCTACCTGGCAGTTTTTCACTTATTGCTGGTCTTCAGGGTACAGATCCCCTGCGATAAACAAGGGACTACTGTAT
>NC_056509.1:34968455-34971545 GCF_014905685.2 Nematolebias whitei
TATATATATATATATATATATATATATATATATATATATATAATATACAGGTCTCTCTTGTAAATGAGTCCTCGAGACTCAATGGGAACTAACTTGTATAAATAAAGGTTGAATGAATTATATAAATACTAAAATAAACTACTACTTAATACTACTACTATCCCTACTTTGCAGTTTTTCCTCTTATCGTGGGGCTTCAGGGTACAGATCCCCCGTGATAAAAGAGGAACTACTGTACATAATGTTTTCAATATTTGACCAAAAAGGCTCAAATCCTATCTTTTTTCAGGATAAAATGATCTAACTCTGGACTTGGAGGTGGCCAGTGATATAGGCTTTAACTAGACCTTTTAAAAAGGGCATTTATGTCTAAACTTCTTTATTTAAAATAGTACTTAGGAGACTGCTTAATAAAAGGTAAAACAGAGTTAGTTCTTGAGCAATAATTTCTACAAAAACACTTGCAGTTGACTCGAACTTTGACTGAAATGCTACGTCCGGTTCACTTACAGGCTGTAGGTGGAATTCAGAGCCAGACTGGTGATGGGCTGAGGGGGCTCTCCACTCACCCACACTGACTGGACCACCAAGTCCACCTGGTAACCTGGAGACTGCTTCAAAGGAGTACTTCGCACCCTGTGAAGAAGAACACAAAATGGAATGAGAAAGAGAAACATGAAAAGGAAAAGCACAAGTGGTGCAGCTGCATGTGAGAAGCAGCTCGGTGTATGGAGAGTCTGGCATGAGTGGCTGCAGGGGGGTGATGGGAAGGTTTTGGCGGCGAATGCTTCAGGCGCTGACTAACTCTATACAAGTGTGCTCGAGGCTAAAAGCGAGACTCGTGCATGCACGCGCGTGTATGAAAGCGCCCCTTGCTGCTTTTTAAACTTTATGCAAGTGCCTCCGTTTTATGCATGCTTCATACTTGAGGCAGGGAACGTTGCCTCCGTCAGAGTTGTTGCTGCTGGTGGACGGGTGTGAAGGCGGGCCGCTCGTCTGAGGGGAGGCACCAGGAGTGGGATGGGCCGACGTCTGCTCGCCCCCTCCACCTCCGCCATCTGGAGACTCCGTTTCGTTCAGCTCGTACTGCATCCGCACCTCCAGAAGCTGTAAACACACACAGATGTGCACGCAGCGACGCTTAGAGGAGATAGCAAACCAGTAAGCCCTGGTTGAAAGGAGAACCAGCGATTTGAACAGAAAGGAATATGAGAATGGTGCTGCTTTGATTAAAATGATCTGTTTGGTGTGTGGGCAGACTACAAGTCAAAGAGGTCCTTCGAAATCCTCCTTCAGGCTCCCCCCTTTGCAACCTCCACCTTCGCAAACTCCCAAGCTCACACACAATGCTCATAAGCGCTTGTCTTTTGCATCCCGTCATTCTCATTAGCCTCACTGACATGTGGGAGTGAAGAGGGATCAGTGCCCTCCTTCAGTCTGTCTCTCTGACTTCACTCCTGCACATTTAAGATGTTTCCTCTTATACAAAACCAGACGTGGTTGCCTAAAAAGAGCCATCAGGATTGAAAGTGAAAGAATTCATGACTAAATGTTTAGGACGCGCTGTTCCCAGCTCAAAGCAGTGGGCATCAGCTACAGAACATCACAGCGCCGCCCACATGCCGCATGATTGACAAGGGATCACAGTGCAGACAGCACTGCAACACCACATCTGCTGAGGAAGAAAACTACACCAGACTTTAAAAAATAAAAAAAGTATATCGGATATGATGATGAAACTTTCCGCAGCAGAAGCTATGGATGTAGGCGCAGATTATCACACTTAATATAGAAGATGCGAGCAAAGTCGCAGAGATTAACTGCGTTTGTCTTTATTCAACTAAACACAGACTCTCGTTGCGCTGCCATTAACACTTCGGTTGTTATAAAAGAAGATTATAATGTTGGTCTAGATTTGCTTGTTCACTGCTGTCTGTTGGCATGGCAACCATACTGCTTTTGACTGGCCAGATTTGTGTGTGTGTGTGTCTGTTAAGTAGAATAGGAAGTGAATGGTAATAGCAAATCATAAAAAACACACAAAAAAGGTGCCTGGTGATGGACTTAAAATAAAATCTTTAAAAAGAAAAGTACGACTTTGAGACCCACCTGGACCACCTCAGTGGTTACTTCCAGCTTACTGAAGCGGTAGATGATAACGTTGGCCGACACGCCGGCCACACACAGCATCCGGCTCTCTGGGCACCAGGCCATAATCTGAATGGCAAAAGGATCTTCATCTGACACCTCCATGTTGCCCTTGTCCTCCTTAGACCGGTTCCTGTCAAAAACCTTGGCTGTTTTGAGCTTATAGAGCACCTGGAGCATTACTAAAGAGAGGAGAATAAAGGGACGTGTCAGTCACAGTGTAAGGATATAGGAAATGTAGAGAAATCAAAGCTAACTGAGGCTACAAGATCAAATCTAACCAAAACATAATGGTTTAGGTAATAGAATACTGGTATTCCAGTGCACTTTTTATTTTAATAATTTTCCTGTTTTGCCTCTCAGTTTAGTCAAAGCTCATAATTTCACATGTTCACTTGTTACCAAAATTAAATAGGAAAAAAAAAAAGCTTAAAATAGAGAAGGTAACTTACTTGCAGAGGCATCCCAGAACTTTACTGTTCCATCAGCATGCCTGGAAAAAAAGAATAAGAAAACAAAGAGAGAGAGAAATAATAAAAATGTGAGGAATTATTTTAACTGTTCTGTCTTTCAAGAATAAAAATAAAAGTCATGTTGATGAAAAAAAAGCATCCATCTCGAAACATTTTACGAAGTTACAGAACAGTTTAAAAAAACAAGTTTGATTTCTGTTTGTAAATAATTTTCAACCAAATATATGAAAATATTATTTTTTCTGCCTATATAATAATATAATTGCCAAATAAAGCCTATATTTTTTATATGTTTATTCTTAAGCCTTTAGAGTTGTAGTGTTGTGTGAGGAAATGTGGAGTGGCAGAGAAATTTGTTAGACTGGTACAGGACATGTATGAGGACAGCAGGACATGTATGAGGACAGCAGGACATGTATGAGGACAGCAGGACATGTATGAGGACAGCGGGATATGTATGAGGACAGCA
>NC_056509.1:34971555-34973962 GCF_014905685.2 Nematolebias whitei
GGACAGCGGGACATGTATGAGGACAGCAGGACATGTATGAGGACAGCAGGGCATGTATGAGAACAATGGGACATGTATGAGGACAGCAGGACATGTATGAGGACATTGGAACTTGTATGAGGACAGTGAAACATGTATGAGGACAGTGAAACATGTATGAGGACAGTGAAACATGTATGAAGACAGCGGGACATGTATGAGGACCGTGGGACATGTATGAGGACAGCTGGACATGTATGTAGACAATGGGACATGTATGAGGGCAGTGGAACATGTATAAGGACAGTGGGACATGTATGAAGACAGCAGGACATGTATGAGGACAATGGGACATGTATGAGGACAGTGGGACATGCATGAGGACAGCGGGACATGTGTAAGGACAGTGAAACATGTATGAGGACAGTGGGACGTGTATGAGGGCGGACAGCAGGACATGTATGAGGACAGTGGAACTTGCATGAGGACAGTGGAACTTGAATGAGGACAGTCAAACATGTATGAGGACAGTGGGACATGTATGAGGACAGTGGGACATGTATGAGGGCAGACAGCAGGACATGTATGAGGACAGTGAAACTTGTATGAGGACAGTGAAACATGTATGAGGACAGTGAAACATGTATGAGGACAGTGGGACATGTATGAGGACAGCAGGACATGTATGAGGACAGTGGGACATGTATGAGGACAGCAGGACATGTATGAGAACAGGGGGACAGTGGTGAGATGAGCTGTAGGAGTGACAGTAACTTCAGTGTAGAAGAGGAATTGCATCAATAATCAGCTATAATATAATAACATCCTAACAAACAAGACTTAAAATGAAAAACAGGATTTGTACCTGGTCTTGTCATGCTTCATCAGCTTTGTGTTAACTTATTTGAATGTAAGGGACATTAATAAAACTGACTGCAACGGATGGCCATGGTTCCACACTTGTGTCATTTCATTTCACACAACACTAGACTCCATGGTGCTCATTGTGGCGAAAGTTTAAATATTTAAATTATAAAAATATATATTTTTCTCTTCTTTCTTTGTATACATTTTTTGTATTTTTGTTGCCAGTTCAGCTGAGTGGACAGGCAGCAAACTCCCTGACTCTCACAGAGACAGAGACCTGGTCAGAATAGTAATAAAGCATGAATGTGTGAAGAGAAAGGAGAGAAGAGCAGCAAGAGCTTCTTCTTGATTTATCCATAATTGAATGTCACCTCCACTAGGTGTGTTTTGTTATAGAAACCCTGCTTTGCTCTTTGTTGACAGGTCATTTCAGTATAATAAATGTAAAATTGGAGCAAAGTGCACCTGAGGTGATTACATGAAGAAAAAAGAAAAGAAAACCTTTTTTTCTGAAGAGAGTTGACAGAGCAGTTGAGCTGAAAGTAATTACAGCAGAATGATCATGATAAAACTAATGAAAGTGTCTTACCCAGTGATGATGATCTCTGAGTAGCTTTGTGTGCCTTGACCCCAGTTTCCCCCACTAACAGGCCATTCCTGGGTACACAGGAGACACAGTGGATGAGAAAGCCAGCCTACACAAACACTTAAAGTGGCTGTGGTTAAGTGGTTAGAACAGTCGTCCTTCAATGCAAGAGTTGGGGGTTCGAATCCACCAGCAGTCACATGCCGAAGTGTCCCTGGGCAAGACTGAACACCTCATTGCCTCCAATGCATGTCCCATCGGTGTATGAATGTGATAAAGCTCTGATTAGTCTCTTTAGAACGATTTGTTCAGTTAGCTTTGTACAATCTGGATTCCAAAAAAGTTGGGACACTAAACAAATTGTGAATAAAAACTGAATGCAATGATGTGGAGGTGCCAACATCTAATATTTTATTCAGAATAGAACACAAATCACAGATCAATAGTTTAAACTGAGAGAATGTATCATTTTAAGGGAAAAAATCCGTTTTTTCCAAATTTCATGGCATCAACAAATCCCAAAAAAGTTGGGACGTCCATTTTTACCACTGTGTGGCATCCCCCCTTCTTCTTACAACACTCAACAGACGTCTGGGGACAGAAGAGACCAGTTTCTCAAGTTTAGAAATAGGAATGCTCTCCCATTCATGTCTAATACAGGCCTCTAACTGTTCAATCATCTTGGGCCTTCTTTGTTGCACCTTCCTCTTTATGATGCACCAAATGTTCTCTATAGGTGAAAGATCTGGACTGCAGGCTGGCCATTTCAGTACCCGGATCCTTCTCCTACGTAGCCATGATGTTGTGATTGCTGCAGAATGTGGTCTGGCATTATCGTGTTGAAAAATGCAGGGTCTTCCCTGAAAGAGATGACGTCTAGATGGGAGCATATGTTGTTCTAGAACCTGAACATAGTTCTCTGCATTAATGGTGCCTTTCCAGACATGCAAGCTGCCCATGCCACAAGCGCTCATG
>NC_056509.1:34978962-34999226 GCF_014905685.2 Nematolebias whitei
ATATATATATGAATGTTTCTGTTCAGTGCCCTGAGACGACTTCTGTTGTGACTTGGTGCTATATAAATAAACAGAATTGAATTGAACTGAAAATTATTATTATTTATTTAAAATTAGAAGCACTGAGATGTCCAGGGAGTAACTCTGCTGCTTGTGTGGAGTCACATCAGCTCAGTATGAGGCCCTACAGTGGGGATCTGAACAGATTGTGCTCAAACTAACAAACACTTGCAGATAAATAATAATAATAATTGTAAAGATCCAGACCATTTCTAACATGGTTTAAGTGAAAATGTTTAAATGCAGCAGCACGGTGGCGCAACTGGTAGAGCTGCCGCCTCTCAGCGAGCAGGTCCTTGGTTCAGACCCCGGTCCAGGGGCCCCTCTGGGTGGAGTTTGCATGTTCTCTCCGTGCATGCGTGGGTTTTCTCCGGGTGCTCCGGTTTCCTCCCACAGACCAAAAACATGCATGTTAGGCTGACTGGTAACTCTAAAATTGTCCCTAGGTGTGAGTGAGAGAGTGAATGGTTGTTTGTCTCGTTTGTCTCTATGTGGCCCTGTGATGGCCTTGCGACCCGTCCAGGGTGTACCCCGCCCCTCGCACAGTGATTGCTGGACATGGGCACCAGCGACCCCCGTGACCCAAAAATGGAATAAGCGGGTAAAGATAATGGATGGATGTTTTAATGCATGTTCATGCCGTTCACACTATTTATTTATTTATTTAATGCAATCTGATGGCATGGCATCTTCATGATGCCAGGTGTCAGTGGGGTCATAGTGATTAAATCTGACTGGACTCATGAGCTAACTGCTGGTCGGAGACAGCCCAGGTCCAAAGTGGATTTTACTGCCATCTTAAAGCAACTCTGGTTTCAAAAATGTCATAGTGGTTCATGTAACTGTGATTAAATATACCTCAACACCACTGTTAGTTTTACATTACACAGTTACTCTAGCAGAAATATATTGATATTCCAGCTGGAAGTGCTCCTGGCGCTCCCGTCACTAGCTGACGCCACTTCTTGTGCTTGCAAGTACACAACAAATATAAAAATGTCTTTATTCAAGCATAGAATGCATAACTGGCAGTGATGTAAAGGTTTAAAAATGGTGTTTAGGATAGCCACTATAAAATAAAAGTGAAACATTTTGGTCTTGGCTCCACAAAATCTTCAAACTGAGCTCATTCAAAAAGTTATCTACAACAGATAAAATATTAATTCATAACTTCTTCACATAACCTCACATCAAAAGAGATGCCACAGTTATGCTGTGTTTTCTGAATGTGCACACAAAAAAAGGAATTCTTCAGGTTTTGTCCTAGTGTGTCTTGGTATAATACATTATGCACCTCAGTGTGTGCATGCGTGCGTGCATGTGTGTTAGTGGGGGGCTGGCTCTGAAGACATTGACACATACAAAGGTCAGCAGGATGGCTCACAGTGATCTTCATATGAGAACGGCCCCCCTTGCAGCTCAGCGAGACTTTTGCTCAGTAAGAAAAGGAAAAAAGGAAGCGGCTTGGCTGCCAGCTTAGGTCAGTGCATGCTGACATTTCCAACAGAAAGCAGAACAAGGCGACAAGGAAACGAACAGAAGCATACATAATGGCTTAAAGAGCAGGGGGTCTGTCTGGGACGATACAGGGAAAGAAGAAGAGAATGAAAGGAGAGAGGAAGTGTGAAGAGGGGATGAGGATCACTGGGTAACAAAACATTCTTATACATAGTTCATTAGCTTCATAAAAATCACTGCATTTTGTATTGCTAGGACAGGTTTAGCAGTGCTGAGTATTGTCAAAGTAAAACATGGACTTAAGGCAAGTGTATGCAATCCATGTATAAACATTTAACCAAATATATTTTATATTTTTAAAAGGAAGAAGTAATGTAAAATTTGTAACAGAATTTAGTCAAAAACTTACTTTTGCTTGTCATAAAACAAACTGTACGTCTTACAATTTTTTTGGAAGGTGCAAACTCAAACAAAATTTAGGAAAGACAATAAAAAATGTCATTTCTTACAGTTGTAAGTAGTTGTTTATCCTCTTAAGAGTTGTTTTTAAGGTACAAGTAGCAACCCAAAGTTACTTTCGTTGCCATGTCACTACCAAATATATGTGCAAACCGACCACCCCTATCATTTCAGAGAACTGTGCTTGCTAGTTTTTATAGTGCTTAAAAGTATAGTTTCCTCAAAGGGTCGGGGTGACCCTCAGGCAGGGGCAGACTGGGACAATAATCCAGGTCGAGAATTTGATACCATCCCAGGTCACTGCTACACGATTAACAAAAACCACTAAGACTGAGTTAAGTTAAGCACACTTTGAACACCATATGACACCATAAGTGTACTTCATTAGCAACACGGTGGCCATTGGCATCAGAAGCATTTGTAATGGGTGGGGGCTGGGGGACACACACTGGTGGGGAGGTCAGGGGGTCCTCCCATTTCCTACATTCTGGTGTATTTTAACGGGTTGTTAAACATCTAGTTTTGCCTACATAAGTAAACACTTGATTCTATAACTATTTTAGAGTTAATGGCACAAAAAGAAGTAGCCTGACCAACAGCTCCCCTTGTGTGAATAGAGCATGCTCCACTACTCTCACGCATTCTAGTCACAGTTGTTGTCTGTACCTCATCTGTGTTGTTTGTCTAAAACAGGTGTCTCTTGTAAATGAGACCTTGAGGCTCAATGAGACTAACCTGTATAAATAAAGGTCAAATGAAGTTAATGAAAAACAACTAGCTGCAAAGTACATTTTGGAATGCCATTGCTCGCAAAAACATTAATTCAAACTGTGTTTTGATTGTGTAAATAAAGACGAGAAAAAAGTAACAGAGGTAAAATTGTAATTGCTGCAAAGTTTGTAACAAAGACGAGTGTGGAAAAAATAACTTTACTAGTGAAACATTATCATATTGACCAAAAACAGCAATTACTGGTAATTAGATTTTACAAGCCACCCAACATAAACTGCCCATAGTACCATCCAATGAATAATTTTTTGCTGAAATGTTAAATGCTTGCAAAGTCAAGTTTTGAAGACAGAGTTACATAAATGGCTTTTCACCATTTTTGTGTTGGTTGTTTATGTTAAGCATGTAAAAGTCTTAAGTCTCAATAAATGAACTTGTAACATGTGAATAAATAGAAAAAATCACTTCATAATAAACTTTCTTGAATCACTCAAAAAAATATATATATATATTTACACATATACATAACATCCTATAAAATTTATAAAAAAAAGAATATCAGTCATTGCAAACTTTCACTGAAAAAAAAAACATGTCAATGTTTGTTTTTTCAATCCACTGTTTCTTTGAAAACAGTGAATTTCTATTTCTTAATTTTCCATTTATTGTTTTCCTACCTCACAGGTGAAACTAGAAACAAATCTTTTAACAACTTTTAACTTTTAACAACTTTTAACAACTTAACTTTCTCAGGTCTCTCTTGTAAATGAGCCCCCGAGGCTCAATGGGATTAGCCTGTATAAATAAGGGTTGAATGAAAACAATGTGTTAAACTAAAGCGGGCGCCATGGTGGCACAGTTGTTAGAGCTGTTGTCTCTCAACGAGAAGGTCGCTGGATCGAATCCCAGACGGGGTTCCTTCTGTGTGGAGTTTGCATGTTCTCTCCGTGCATGCGTAGGTTTTCTCTGGGTACTGCAGTTTCCTCCCACACACCAAAAACATGCATGTTAGGCTGATTGGTAACTCTAAATTGTCCCTAGATGTGAGTGAGAGAGTGAATGTTAGTTTGTCTCGTTTGTCTCTATGTGTCCCTGTGATGGACTGGAGACCTGTCCAGGGTGACCCCTGCCTCTTGCACAGTGATGGCTGGATATGGGCACCAGTGACTCCCATGATCCGAAAATGCAGAAGCGGGTAAAGATAATGGAACTATGAATGGATGGATGGATAAAACTAAAGATTTTTTTCACAATACCTTTTTGCTGTAGCCCTGTCGTTTCTGCCGTGAGCCAACAGAGTAAAGTGCAGGTATGAGGTCCACAGGGCAGTCGGCGAAGTACTCACAGCAGGTAACAGGAGACTCATGAATAGTCAGCGGATATGGGTTCTCGAAAATGGGGTAACTGTTAATAGAAGGGCACAGACGCTCATAACACAAGTTACAATATCTTAATGAAATTATTCTGAATGATCACTACATCCTTTCTTGATATTGAGAGACAAATTCTAAAAACTGCCAACTATAATTATCGTCTGCCTTTCATGGCATCAGGTGATCTTGTAATTGCCTGTGCCGGTGTGCATTTGTTTGTTTGTCTCTCTGCTAGCAAAACATCTCACGAACCCTTGGATGTACGTCTACAACTGATTAACTTTAGGTGTCAGCCCAGTTCAGGGCAGTTGTCACAGCTAATCATTTTTAGCAAACAAAAACATGAATATAATTCAGTCGGTTATTTTGAAATTGAGGAATAAAATGGGTGTGGTGATAGCTGAGAGTCATTCTCAACACATACAGTGAGCACAAACAGATCATTCTTGATCTTTGTTCAAATCGTTAGCATGCAAGTTGACAGGTACTGTGCATTCCTTCAAGGAATTCTGGTTTTGAATAATGAAAATATCTGTCAACAAAAATGACGAACTGAAGTTTAGCCATTTAAATCTAAAGAAAAGACTATGACTTACCCATTTTGTGCAAGGTCGATTACCACTAAATCTTTTTCTAGAAGGACCACGACAGCGTAGGGCTCCTGAAAATCTGCGAAAGGCAACACAACAAGAAAGCTGATTCCTGATGTGTAATTAAGGCCACATCTGCACTATGAAGATAGTTTTTTTTTAAGAGAAATTTAATAAAATTAGATTTTTTTTAAAAATCACATCACAAATTGAAACAAACACGTCATAACATGTCATGTCACAAGTTGGGGAGATTATACACATATGTAAAAAAGAGAGAGTTTGGCTAAAGAATGACTGTAGCACATTTCTTTCACTTTATTCCTGTTTACATTCTCTTCTTAATTAATAACCATTTCAAAATACAGGTCTCTCTTGTAAATGAGTCATTGCGGCTCAATGAGACTAACCTGTATAAACAAAGGTTGAATGAAAAAATATGATCTAAATTTAATATAAACAGAATCAGGATGCAGCAAAACAGATGCAGAGAATAAATAAATAAAAACTAGGTAAAAATAGCTCCAGTGTTGTGTAGATTGCCAGTACCAAGTGGGCGTATTTTCAGTTCAATTCAACTTTAGTTAATTTATATAGCACCAAGTCACAACAGAAATCATCTCAGGGTACGGAACAAAAACATTCATAAAAATAATAAGTTAACACTATTCATGTGAGGAGCAGACTGCTTTGAATTTAACTCCATCGTAGAACTCTCTTCTTGAGCAAGAATGAAGGCGACAGTGGAAAGGAAAAACTTCCTCATGAGGAAGAAACCTTTAGCAGAACCAGACTCAGGACAAATGGCCATCTGCTTCAACTGGCTGGGTTTGAGAGGAAAAGATACACAATGGCAGGCCAAGAATCTCATAAAAAAAATGGAAACTATTCAATTTTAGCAAATCATTTAAGAAAATGAGGTCAATTTGTCCTCCAGTAGTCTAAGCTTAAGACAGCATAACAAGCCAACCCTAACTATAGGATTTATCAAAAAGGAAAGTCTTCAGCCCAGTCTTAAAACTGGACAAAGTGTCTGCTTTATGGACAGAAACTGGAAGTTGGTTCCACAAGAGAGGAGCCTGATAACCGAAAGATCTTCCTCCCATTCTGCTTTAGGAAACTCTAGGAACCACGAGTAAGCCTGCAGTCTGAGAGCTAAGTGCTCTGTTAGGAAAATATGGAACAATAAGATCTCAAATATAAGATGGAGCTAGGTTGTTGAGAGCTTTGTAGGTTAGAAGTAAGATTTTGAATTCAGTTCTGGATTTGACAGAGAGCCAATGGAGAGAAGCTAAAACTGGAGAGATATGATCTCTCCCATTAACTCCAGTTGACTCTGCCAACAGCATTTTGGATTAACTGACCACTTTTTAAAGAAGTATTTTAAAGAGGCAGCTATGTCAGTTTCTGAAACCATTGTATCTCGAAAATACCATGAACAACATTTTTTTTAAATCCACATAGTATTACATTTATTTAAAAAATATCTGGGGGGGGGGGGGGGGCTCCCCCAAAACCATGTGGCTGAGAGGTGCAAATGCAGCAAAAAAAGGTGATTTTTTTTAAATTATCCAGAAAAATATGGCAAAACCTCAACAAACCTTAGTGAGGAATATTCCAGTTCTTTACACAATAAATTAATTTCAAAGCTTTGTAAATTAATACAGTGGGAAAGCTTATTATTTAATAATTTATCAAATTTATATTTGTGGGTGCATGTTTTTTTGATCAATCTGATTTAAGGAAGAAATGTTTACATTTAAATTAAAGACGAGTGCTGTGTAAGAAATTCAACCGTACTGACTTGTACAGGCATTTATCAATATTTTATCTTATACTTGTAAAACATACAGAAATAAAGCTCAATTTGCAAAATATTTTTTAATAGTTTCATTGGTTTTGGTCCTTTAAAAAAAAAAAAAAAATTCCAATCAATATTGAAGAAGAAACTGCAACAGAGTAATGACAATTTAAGCATTTTCAACAAGGTCCCATCAGCCAGACGTATTGTGTAATAATCCAAACCCAGTTATGTCCGCAACCAGATGAAAGCCAGTGACTTAATGAAGTCCTCACTGTTACATAATGCACTAATCCTTCCTAAAACTGTACACATGCCACATTACACAGCAGCAGATTACAGACAGGATTACATGCATTCTGGACCCCTCGCCGTTCAGCTCCAGTTTCACTTGTTTTAGCTGTTAATTCACCAATGAAGGAAATAAGATAATTTAATCAAATGGAAGTCTATTATATACAGAGGTATGAAATGAGAATGTAATAAGATATTCTTTGTCAGATAATGAAAGGTAAATTTGTCCTGTTGGGAACTTTATCACAAATAAGTACCAAAACAGAGGGAAATAATCCAGCATAATTACAACAGCACTGTTGATGTGTATGCATGCGTTAAAGTCCCACAGATCAGAACCTCTTCTTCCGTCAAATATGCATTATAATTGTATCAAAAGGGAAAATACACCTAAGTGCAAATGTAAAGCAAGACAAACATCCTCTTACCATTAGGATATGGTGTCTCACATAGAGTGAGAAAGTCTACTATAGGGTAATCCATCTCCAGCACAGCAGTACTTTTTCCATGCATAACAGTCAGACAAGGCCGCCGACCCACCATGTCATAAGAAAGACCACCAGAGAAAATTATGAAAGGGTCCCTAGAAGGAGCATACACAAAAGCAAAATGGTTGCAATGTTAGAAGCTTCAAAATACACTGAAACATGTATGTAGGGAGGAGATAGGGATTTTACCCATTTCTAGTCGTTTTATATTCCACTTTAAGAATGGGTTTACATGACTCTGGCTTCTTTCCATCCTTGGGCTGTTTTCCTAAAACGAAACAAACAAAAGTTGCTTTTCGTCTTCAGTTCATCCCGTCTCCTCTTTTTTTTTTTTATTTCATCTGTCAACTAGATTCCCCCCAGAAGCAGCGCTTAAAATGCTGAGCTGAACAGTAGCCAGACAATGAGAAACCTTTTTGTTAGAAAGGAGAGAGGCAGAGGCAGGAATATGCACAAAGAAGGTGTGAGGATAGTTGTTCATTTACAAAAATCTATTTCATCAAACCTTGGGGGCTGTCGACGTATGTGACAAAAATTTGCATATTTGTTTATTTTTGTACCACAGTAGAAGGTTGAAAATATATTAACTATAAGTGAAGAGTCAAAATGAGACATCCAGTTTGTGCAAACCCATACAATGAAAGAAGACTTTAAACAACTATGTTCTAATAATGGATATCCAAAAAGACAATTAAAGGAGGACTTAAAAAGCCTTATTTAAATCTGTAAAAGGAATTTACATAATTGCCCATTAAATACTAAAGTAATTATGTATGCTGCAGTAGGGAAACAACTAATTAAAAAGCCTGTGTGGTAAAATCCTTTCTGCAATCCCCTGCATACAAAAACAGCTTGAAAACTAGAAGTTTTCCCCCTTCTTTCAATTTTCTTTTAATTACTTCCCTTGTTCCTTTTTACCCTCGCTCTTTTGCTCTCCCTGTCCTGTCGGCGCTCCCACACAACCTGTCTGTTTTTCTATGTCCTTTATTTGTGAACCGTCAAAGTACAAGGTGAGATGATGATGGTGTGTGTGTAGCTACTGGAATACATCTTCAGAAGGGCAAACTTGCTTTCAAAAAGAGATAAACAGAGCATCAGCAATCGAGTATGCACATGCAAGCACAAGGTAAAACAAACAGAGGGGGAGCCTAAGTGAATTGACAGTATTCCTCTAAATGAAACAACACAGGACTCATATGTAGAAAGACTCATGATGGATGGTTTTCAGTGCAGACAGGAGTAATGTAAGGGTTCTGAAAAAAATCAGACCATGAAGGGTCAATGAATGTGCTAATCCAAAATCTTAACCACAAAATGTTTAGAAGGGTACAAAGGAAAACAATCAGAGTCCTCAAGACCCACATCTTTCTTATTTTTAATAAGAATAAACACTGTTATTGATTAATTTACTGAACTGATTAAGTTGCAATCAAGGAAAGTATGTGTGTGTGTGAGCTTGGTTTGACCTTTTAAGGATTTTTTCTGGTATATCCACCTACCCTGTCAGAACCCGTAAAGACCAAATTCTAGTCCTAATACTGTGGGATATTTAGGGCTAAGATATGAATTGTGTTTAGGTTAGAGCGAGGGATGTACTGGTAATGGTCAGGGTTAGGGTAGTCATATGGGCTAGTGTACAGAAATGAATGGGAATCAACACAACATCCTAACAAGAATAGAAATACAAACTTGTGTATGTATGTTTTGTCCTCCTTACCATGCGGTATGATTGTCTGGACTGGCTTGCCTTGGCCTCTGATGTTCCATATGGTCAGAGTTCCATCTGAGTGACTGCAAATGAACTGTTTGCCCTCATGATGCCAAGCAACGGAGTGGATAGCCTAAGAAATGACAAGCAGGGAGGGAAGAGGAGGCAGGGGTGGGGTGGGGTGAAATCGGTCAGTGGTTCAGCAGGATAAAAACATCATGTTCCACCATGTCCCCTATGCTACCTGGTTGCTGCAGTGCTGCAGTCATACAATACATGTGCTCAGAAGTGCTTTAAATGTCCATTAAGGGCCCAGAATGCTCCATCCGAAGCTGAACAGTCGGCTCACAGTCGGCTCACAGTCACAAGGTTGTGGTACGTTTGTTTTTGCACACACCTTTCATAGTCCACAAAACACAGATGCAGAGCTTCTGGGAAACCCGTTCCGCTCTCATCGTGTTACGGTGTCTTCCTGCCAGGATCTCCATTCCATCCTTACAGCTGCCATTTGGCCATAAATCTATCATGAAGAAAGCGCCACACTTTTCAGCAGACAGACTCCTCTGTGCACAATGTTTGCATGATCTCCATCCAGGAGTTTTTGGCCATTTGACTAATTTAGTGTTTTTCAAGAGTCGTACAGAGGAATGTTTGAGCCCTTTTCCACATTGACAAACATGCCCACAAACTTCTGACCAGTCACACAATACTTGACACATACTCTGAGAAAACATACTCTGAGAAAGCATACTGTGAGAAAACGTTCAGCCATGGTCTTGTGTTGAGAACAGGCAAGCAAAGCTACTTCGAGAACAAAATGACGCAATATTTGTCACAAAACTACATCAATAAGAGCTGATTTTGCAGCTTCAGATAGAGTCTGCAGGGCCCTTCACTGTGTGCTCATGGACAGGTAGTTAAAGAGAAATAAATTACTTTTTTTTTTTTTTTTTTTTTTTTACAATTTTACAAATTACAATTTTTGACACCTGCTTTTTGCTTTGCTATTAACAACAATACTTTCAGAAGTTTTACTTTTCCCTTACCGGTAATTCCAAAATAGGCTAATCATAGTCTGACAGTACCCTGTATTATGTTTACTACTTAGACGAGAAAATCTGTGTATACGTATGTGTGTGTGTGGGGGGTTATATGTCATCCATCTCATTTATCTCATTTATCTCGATAAAAATTTGGTAAGATAGTAGCCAAGAGTCATCCTCTTCACATTAATTCAACCTTTACTTATACAGATTAATGCCACTGAGCCTCGGGGACTCATTTACAAGAGAGATCTGGTTTTAACAAAGAGTGATGACAACAGTGGACAACAAAGGCAACAACAAGCCATCATAAAGGATGCGTACAAATTGAGAATGAAAAGTGAAAATAAAATGGTATTTAAAAGAAAATATAACAAAAGAAAAACTGCTAGCTAAAAACAAGAACATGCCTGCACTGGTTTTTCCCAAGAACTTAAAAGATGTTTGAAGCCACTTAGAGGTCAAGGTTGAGAGCTTCAGATCTTTTTGCAAGATATTCCAGGAAACAGGAGTGGAGTAGGAGAAGGCCCTTTTGCCAAGTTCAGTCCTCACTGAGAGAACACTGCAGGTAATAATGTCCTGAGAGCGCACGCTGTAGCTGCACTCACGCAGTGACATGTAGGAGGAGATGTATGAAGGCAGCAGACCAAGAAGTGAGACATAGTCTGAACACTAGTGCACTGCACAAAATCTTTATGACTTTGAAAAGCAAAGCGGTGGGCGATACTTTAAGGGCTGCCAATTTTTAAAAAATTTATAATATTGTCTTTGATTGCATTATGAATGGAAGCAAACAACAATGATGTTTTTTTCTCAAAATTATCCTTAATAAGCTGCTGACTTAAGAGTCTAAAAATTTAAGAACACAAAAAGAAAAATGAAACCACAGGGTTTGAAGCTCAGAGTTGGTTGAGATCTGACAGAAAACATCAAATGTGAGAGGAACTGGTTTAGTACCTGGCCTGGTTTGTTTACTCATTGTTTGGATCAGTAATGCAGTGTTTTTAAACCTGGGCTCAGATAAACTATATGTAGCTAGAATGGGTCTGAAAGATGGATCAATCCCAGCTATCTATGTTGGAACTGCAGAAAAGGGAAATGATAAAAACATTTTTCCAACAGTTTGAATGTGTTGGTCTGCACTCGGTTTGTTATGTGTGTTGTTGGCAGCCGTTAGATGGAAAACCAAGGCCTCTTTTAAAAGAGTGAAAGTTACAGCACGCTATTCAATCATCTCCATAAAACACTGCAAAAGAGAAAGAAGGATGAGTCAGTTGTCTCACTCCTCCTCCTTAGATCAACTTTAAAAGGACGTCTCAAAGGCAACATTTGTGAAAGGCCTTGGGTACCAGAATGATGTTGCACTTAAAGCATGTCTCAGACCTTTAATTAAGACCTCCAGAAATTGTCTCAACTTGTGAAAAATGGGCATAAAATGTTTCATTTAAAAGCTCGAGTCGGAGTTCAAAATCACAGACTAGGGCAAAGTTTTTAAAAAAGAGAGAAAAAGCATCAAATGAAGATACTGATCTCTAATAGAGATAAGCTAACGAGGAAGATAACCAAGAGAGGGAGAGATGGTTCTTTTATTTCTGCTGTCAGCTGAACTGTTGCTGTGGTCATGAGAATTAATCCATGGAATCACAAACACATTGTTACCAAAAGTGAGTGGTAACAGGAATTATTACTTATTGATGCCTTTTTTTTATTATTTTAATAAAGCTGATAATTTGCCATTATAAAACTACAATGTAAATACAATTAAATCCTCTAAAGCTCCAAAGGTTTTTCAACACGGAGACTCATCAGAGACCTGGTGCCTAAACCTCTTTTTAGGAAACAAATAGCATGTTTAGCAAAATTATTTAATTCAATCCATTTTCTACATTTTAACTTGCCTCCTTTCCAAAATACCTTGTATTCTGTGTCTCACATAGCTCACCTGAAAAGAATGATTGCTTCCCTAGTGGTCCTAATTTAAGCTCATGGTAAGTAACTCTCTTGCAACTACAGCTAATATTTGTATATGTGTTGATAACTTTGCCCTTCAGTGTGTCTTTACTTTTAAGTTTTGAGGAAAAAAGCTACAATAAATGGGATAGCATAAGGTTAGGATTAGCACAGGGATTAGTATCAACATAATTCTAACATGCTTATGATTATATACTATATTTCTTTTCATCTGTCCAAAAAAGGAATTACAAATAATCTTTTGTTTGCCTTTACAAATTCCAGCCCTTTTTAAAAAATCTTGCTTGTCCAAATCCTGAAAGGGGAACACATATTCAGTCTGTGACCTGTGACTAGTTGGGGTAAAATATGTGCTTATGGTTGTAAGAAACTAGTTTGGGTTGTTCAGTCAACTAACAGAAATATTCCAAGTATTCTGGACTTGCAGAACGTCTTTATTTTTTTGTTTATAAGGATTCTCTATGTAGCAATAATGAGACGTGATGATTAATGGCTTGGGTGGTCTTTTAAAGCTGCTGGCGGTGGTGCCGTCAAAGCAGTTAGTCTGTTGGCCAAAAAAAGAATGACAGTTTGTCAAAAATATTTGCCATGATTGATTTATATGTGCACAGTGCCAAATGGCATAGCTACATGGATGTAGGTGTCCAGAATGAAGTGCTCAGAAAATGTTCTATTTTGCAAAAAAGCATTTCTGTTTCACACTCTTAAAATAAAGTGAACTAGAGAAATTGCATCCAAAAAAAGTTCAATCTGGTCCTCTGGACATTCAAAAAAACAAAAACAAAACAAAGCAAAAAAAATCTAGAAACGTTTCGTCTCTCATCCGAGAGACTTCCTCAGTCTGAGGTGCTGTTTTCAGCTCAGTCTCTTAAATAGCACCTTCTCAGAGTGGATCAACCAGTTTGCTGCTGACAACCAAAACCAGCTGATCACATGCTCAAGAAGGACCATCAGCCTAACAATGGGTCATTAGCACACTGATGGCTGTTTACTGTTCACAGAGGGCTGAATGATACTAGCAATCACAGCATTGTAAGAGGGGGACAGTTGAACCCGGAGGCCTCCACCCCTGTTTAATGATGGACGATTTCTTTTCACAAAGATGGCCTCCTTTACTCCTCACTCAAACCATCGTTCCTCTCTGTCCAGGATGTGCACATCTTCATCCTTGAAAGAAAGACTGCTGGCCTGGAGATGAGTGTAGACCGCAGAATCCTGGCCTGATGATGATCAACATCAGGCCAGGATTCTGCGGTCTACACTAAATTAGATTTTAATAAGCAAAAATGAGCACAAAAATGAGATTAGCTTAAAAAGCTGAAATTAGCAACAAAAAAAACAAAAAAAAAGCAGAAAAGCAGATAGACGCTCAAACTACCAGGAGGAGGTGGAAGGAGCTGAAATGAGCTTAAAAAGTGGATATTAGTTTAAAAAGATAAATTTAGCACAAAACAGCTAAACGTAGTTAAAATAGCAGGAAAAAACTCAAACTAGCAGAAAAAGCTAAAAGGAGCTAAAATTAGCAGAAAGAAGTTAATTGGGCTCAAAGTGGCAGAACTGACCAAAACTAACTTGAATTTATCTGAAAACAGCTTAAATTAGCTGAAAAATGCTAAAATGCCAAAAAAAAAGTTTCTGAAAATTTAGAACAAGCTTAAGTTAGCAGAAGAAAGCAAAAAAAAAAAAAAAAAACTTGTTTACCCAATTAGATTGAAAGAAGCAGAAATGAGCACTAAAAAGTGGATATTATCTGAAAAAAGCTGAAATTAGCAACAACAAAAAAAAAAACAGCTGAAAAGTAGCCAAAATTTTCTAAAAAAAGGCTTAAATTACTGCAAGGAAATGGACAGAGCACATTTTTGCTGAATTAGGCTGAGAAAAGTTAAAATCAGTGCAAAAAAAAATTAGAGTAGTGGAATTAGCCAAAAAGCTAAAATTAGCATAAAACAGCTAAATAATAGCTGAAAGTGTAGAAAAAGCTGAAACTTGCAGAAGTAAGCTTCTTCATAAGCATTAACACAATAAACTAGCTCTTTAGTCATATATTCAGGGCTAATTTCCAGGGTTCAAAGTCTCCTCCAAGCATGACAGACTAGATGGTAAAAAAAAAAAAAGATACATTAATGTAGTGTTATATAAAGATTGAATCAATAGAATTTCTATGAGAGTAACTTGTGAAGCATGAAGCTTTCTGTTTTGAATTAGAAAGTTTCTCAAATGTGAAATAAAATAACTTGCCTGATGTAAGAGTGAATGAAATCCCCCTTTCAATCTTTTAATAGTGCTTTGGTAATGACAGACCTCTAGATAGATTCCTAAAAATCTGTCAGCCCATTGTTCATAGTGACAGTCCCACCAGGCAACAATGCACTCAGCTAAATTAGAAAATGAGCAGGGTAATTAAAACACACGGCACTCATCAAATCAAACAATACCAATTAAAAAGACTAATTTCATAATTTATCACATTAGGCCTCTTTCAACAGATTGGTCTTTGGGGAGGAGAGAATTCAGTCAACACTCATTACGGTCACATGAGAGCACCCCGCATTAGAAACGCACACATTCACTGTGAAAACAATAACGAGCACACAAATTAAGATCGCTGTAGGAAAACAGACGTAACACACAAGCATGCATGCCATGGCCCCAGTTTGAAAATCATCTGGCAGCCCTGTGTCATGCTGGGACCCAAAACAGCCCTGAAGTGTTGAACAAACACACAAACGGCCAAGTTTCCATCACTTCAGAAGATGGTAAGCTGATATATATATTCTAAGGGCTTAATTAAAATGCAGGCAAAAAGTCTTCTTTTAGAATGATTCTCCCACCAGAGGCCTCGTCAGACAACACAAATGGTTGAAGGCTTTAATTTTTCTAGTCAGCTAGAACGGTGGGAGCATCTTGAAAGAAATGGTTTGTTAAACAGCTTCAACAACAGCCTTCTCTTTAAACCTGAATATTCACATAAACACAGACATACTGGCGAGAATGTAACGTCTTACACTTGTTTCAGATGAAACCTACCTCAACCTTGAAACATTTGAAGTCATTCTAAAACTTTTAACTCATATTTTCTCAACTGAAGAGGCAGGTGAGTTCTCCACAGTGTGCACACACACACATACATGCGCCTGCACACGCATACACAAACCACACAAACTTACCCAACGACAAAACAATCTACAAAACAAGCACTTGGGGCAAAAATGTCAACACTGATTTCTACTGAGCAATACGTTTTTGTTCTGGGACATGAAATCCATTTAGGATCTGTTCAGTTTCCATTCTTATATTGAAAGAAAAAAAAGAGCCCAGAAAGCTCTTTAAAACAGTTTTTATTATAAAAAGATGATTCACCATCACATTTTATGACAAAGATCAAGGAAAGAGCCTTAGCTCAAATTGATCTCAAAGCCTAAAGGCTTCTTGGGTTTTGGAGGAGCAGGACTCTGACTTGTTTCAAATTAAAAACGTTAATGAAAAGTTTTAGGAATTATAGAAAATTATTGGAAATTAGACTTTAGATTTTGTCCACATGAAAATACACTTTTGTCAAAACAATCCTTATTCATCGTTTTAAAAATTAACCTGATAAAAGGCCCATACGTACCGCTCCGACACTGCCACGAAAATACGCCAAAAACAGGAAACAAGGCGTGGATACAAACTAAACATTAAACCAAAGGTTTTCGTGTAGTCCCATCTCTAGTTCTGCTCCACAGTTAAAGTGTGTGGTGTTTGTTGTTGTTCATCAGCTTTTTCTGTTAATTGAAGCAACACAATTTAAAAAGGTTTGTTATAGTTGTGGTTCTGTACTATTTGCAACATAAACACAAACATAATATGTCGTTATTATTGCTGTTGTTGCGTCTGACTTGCTTAGGGTCAGGTTAAAGGGGGAGTTATCATTTTCAAAGATTGCATTTTGGCTGTCTATATAAAAACCAAGGTGGTGTAAAAACATGCCCATTAAAAATATATATTATTTGGGACTCTTAAAATGCCATTTTACGACTAAAATTATCAAAACACTTTTTGCCTATTCACAAATTTTCCAGTATTTAGACTGTTGAAATCTAATGACTAGCATTCTTTAATATTTATTTCCAGGTTAGATGTGCATTCTTAAATAACTGCAATCATTCAAGTTAATATTTTCCAATTAACATGTAAGATTTAATAAAAATCCCAATATTTATTTTAACATAAAGTATTCCAAAATAAACACAGCAACATTGTGCAGCCCTATGATAATAAATGGGCTCTATGAACATATTTGTGACTTTTTATAACTTTGAACAGTTTGAACAATTCTTGAATATTTGACATAAATGGAAAGTATTTAAGACTCATCTAGTTCTTTTGCTAATACTGAGATTTTACTTTGGGCTGAAAAAAATACTAAAAGAGTGAAAAACATACTATAAAGTTAGATCCACACATAGCATTTCCTTCATCTGAAAGGCTGGAGCTCCACAAAAACTGGCCATCATCTAAATAATATTCTGGACACTAAAGGACATTACTCAGAATAATTTGCCAAATGACCAACCATCTTTGGTGATTTATCAGTCTGGCTTCTCAGCGAGTCTTGGAGTGAAAAAAAGGCTTCTTAATGATACTATCAATGATGTATCAAATCAAGTCCACACATGATTTGTAGCATTTGTATTTCACCTTCTCAAAAAAGTAGATGGGATGGATTTTTCATATAAGGAAAATTAACTGAAGGCATCTCTCTCCATCTCAAAGAAGCCAAAGGAAATTTGGATGTCTGGACTTTATGGTAATATTAATCGTGTAAATAGCCCTGCTTTACTTTAGACTCAACATGCATCCAGCACAGAAAAGGTTGACTGTTTACAAAACCATTGCTGGAATAAAATATATCATTAATGCCACTTCTGCACTGCTGCATTCACAAGAACATCTTGGTTATTACAGTCTACCCCCAAAGATACAAACAACTTATATAAACTACTCTTTTCCAAAACTTACGAGAAAAAACCCCAGAAATATTAAAGACAACTATATTCGTTGAACCTTTATTTTTTCTCATTAGTCTCACTGAGTCATGAGGACTCATTTTCAAGGGAGACTTGTTTTAGACAAACCACAGAAAAGGACACAACAATAAACAGCCATACACACATACAGTAGTCCCTCGTTTATCGTGGGGGATCCGTACCCTGAAGCCCCGCGATAAGTGAAAAAAAGTGTGGTTCATCCATCAATCAATCAATTGTGTGTCATGTTCGATCTTACTTCTGCGAAAAACGAACTGCGAAGTAGCGAGGGACAACTGTAAAATAAAAAGTAAATAAAACTAATGATAACAAACAAAAAAAAGCTACATTATGAAACTAGGTAAAATACTATTACTAATACTATATATTTTTTGTATTGAACGTTTTACGAATTTAGATAAAATACTAAAAACGTGAACAAGTATGCATTGATTGTTGCGTTGAACTTGACAATTGTTAAGATTCCAAAGTATTTGTAAGAGTCCACAATCTCAATAGGAACATTATTCGTAGATAAGATAGGAGGAAGGACTGATGGCACCATCTTTCTGTTTGAAAACAACATCCCTTTGGTTTTATCAGCATTTAGCACCAGTTTGAGAAGGAACAAGTTTTACTGAATGATGTCAAATGCAGACTGTAAAAGCTAGAAAACCTTAACTCTTTTAGCACAACAATAAACAACTGTCGTCGGCATAGAAATGCAAGGATGTGTCAGGAATGTTCTGACCTACATTACTTATTACATTTACATAATATGTAAATTGTAAAGAGAGTGTGTCCTAAGACAGAGCCTTCTGGTACACCATTATTAAAAGTTAAATAACTAGAAGAAGTACGATTGTGTTGAACACGTTGCTTTTGGCCTGAGATATAATTAGAAAACTAACCGATGGTGTGGTTTGAGAAACCAATATCTGAGAGCTTATGGCATAAGATGCCATGGTCTACAGTATCAAAAGTTTAGACAGGTCTGAATAAAGTGCAGTACAGTAATCTTTAGCATCCAATGCTTCAACAACATAATTACGCAAAAACCCTCAACAAAGCGGTCATTGTGCTGTGTTGTTTCCTGAAGCCAGATTGATGGGAAGATAAGATGCTAAAATAATCCGAATACAGGACTTCTTGACTTGAGTATTTATCATTTTTTCTAAAACCTTAGCTTGAATACAGAGTTTGGAGAGTGATTGATAATTGTTCAAAATAGCGGGGTCTCCTCCAATCATTAATGGTAGAACATAAGCTGTTTTCCAAGCATCTGGAACAGTATTTTGGTGTATGGACAGATTAAAGGCGTGTGACACCGGATCTGTTATAATTTGCGCAGCTAGCCTTAAGAAATAAAGAGGGAAGTCATCAGGGTCTGCAGATTCTCTAGAATTCAATCTTTTAACAGTTTAGTAACCTCACTGACAGAGAACGGTGAAAATGAGAAGGTGTGGTATGACTTGTATATACTTGTATAGATACTGCATATCTTTTTCATTTCCTTTTTGCGTTAGCAAGATAAAGAATGGAAGTGATATTGGTAAAAAGAAAAAAATATCAATTTGTGAGTTTGAACAACAACCGTATGTAAGACTTTTTTAGGGTGGGGGGGGGGGGGGAGATAACGTGTTCAGTCAGGGAGTAACAGCCACCAGGAGATACACTCAGAGGCAAAAGGGAAAGAGAATAAAGATCTGGCTGCAATACGAGCCATTCATCAGAGCCTAACTCAGCCCAAGGTGTTGAGTCAGACGGGGTAAACGGAGGCAGGGCCAGAATGACAGATGCTCGCTGGCTGGCACTTACTCCAAACCCATAGTGCTGACTCCAAACCCATAATGCTGATCCACGGCTAATAATAGACAATCCACTGAAAGTAACCATGAACTGTTGGCTGCTTCAGCCCGTTAAAAAAAAAATATCTTGTCTACCTGTACACTGCTGAAAATCTTGAGGAAATGTGGGAACAGAGTTAAGCTCCTTGATTTTGCTGACCTTTTGTCAAGTTTTGAAGTTTACTTTGGTCAAAACAATGATCTAATTTCAGATGTAAGAAATGAAGAGGAAATGTTTCCATGTACATTTCAGTTGACAACTCCGATACTTGCCAGCAAGCTTCGAGCTCTCATAAAATAAGATTTGAATGAGAGTGCACAAAAAAAAACACACAGCATAGACGGAAAAATATCCTGTAGCTTGCAAAAGGATTTGATGACTGAAAAAAAAAACTTTTTTTCACCCCATAATATTATTTGAACACAGAGATGTTAACGCATATTCATGATCCCAGAGAATGCTAATTATAATTCTGTCTTCTAATCCAAGTATTGTCTGTGACTTATAATTATTGTGGAGAATCTGCTTAGTGGCAGAAAGTTGCACACATCCAAAAAACAAAATTAAATTAGACAAATATTACTTAAAATTGATTAAATTGGATAAATATGAGAAATCTCAAATACACTTTACAACTATCTCTACTCATGCAGTAAAAACTGCTGTAAAGTTTTGATTAAAATTATTTTCGACAAATCTGTAGTCTAAGATCTAAGTAAACGAGTAAGGAGCCAAAATCTTGCAGCGTTTTACAGTTGCAGTTTTTAATGTATAAACAGTATTAGGAGAAAATAAAAATGATCTGCCAAACAGATGAGTTCCTGGTCAACTGCAAGGTGCACAGGTCCTGCGGCAGCAAAACAAGCCCTGATCATCACTCCTTCACCACCATGCTAAACAGTTGCTATGAGATGTTTGTGCTGAAATGCTGCAGTTTACCAAACAAAGCCCTGTGTATTCATCTGGATGCAATTTAGCAAGCCTAATTTATGCTGCCATATCTTAGAGCAAGAAAATTTTTTTTTTTTTTTGGCAACCTTTTCATGATTTGCACATCATTCCTTCATATGAGTAAATCCAAAAGCAATTTGTTGACGAACAATTCTCCAAACTTAAACAAAGGTACACATTCTTGTTTTTTTTTACAACTCTATTGATAATTGAATTTTTGTAGACGCCTAAACTCTTGTTTATTTTTAATAACTTCTTGGCTTCTGTTTTCTAGTCCTCGCTGAAAACAAAGTTAAGCACAACCACTGCAGCACATAGACTCTAATTACATGCAAATCCATGCACTATACAGTAGTCCCTCTTTTATCGCGGGGGATCCGTACCCTGAAGACCTGTGATAAGTGAAAAAACGCAAAGTAGAAATAGTGGTACAAGTACTAAGTAGTACTTTGTAGTTTATTTTATTATATATATATATATAT
>NC_056509.1:35004226-35030218 GCF_014905685.2 Nematolebias whitei
AATAATTGAACACTATTTATCTGAGGAGCAGACTGCTTTGAATTTAACTCCATCACAGACTCTCATCTTGATCAAGCATGAAGGCAAACAGTGGAAAGGTCTTGTTTAAACTTTGACCTTGATTTGTGACCTTGACCTTGGAGCTGTCGAGATGAAAAGTGTACACTACTCTCCATCTAGTGATGCATATATGTATATGAAGTTTCTTTAAATTATCTTGAGCGGTTCATAAGTTATGGGCAGGGCAAGAGAAAGTTTACGGATGTACGGATGGAGACTGTAACCGCCATTGACAGATGTATAAACACATAAAAACTTGTAAAACAATAATAAGTTAAATAAAAATGACACAAACAAAATCAAATAAAAGTTAAATAAAATGGTGATTGCATGAACCTATAACATTTTGGAGCATGGAGCTGTTTGAGGACAGCAATCCTACGGACTAGCCATTAGCTCGTCAATGACATCAGAATTAAACTTTATTCCTCTGAACTGAGGTCAATCTGTCCTATTCCTTTAAACAACATCCCTTGCCAGCTGCTGTACAACCTTTTAAACTCTAAAGTTTGACACACAGGCACACTTGAACAGCTGTATAAAATGTAGCTCATGAATATATGATTTAATTTCCAGTTTCTGAAAGATACTGTGCAACATTTTAGAAGGCACAAGCATTACTGAAAGGAAATAAATAATACGGGGAGATTTGCCTACCTCATCATAAGTGTAGCGGTAGTCTGCCTTCTTTGATTTCAGATCCCACAGGACCACAATCCCCGACTCAAATCCAATTATAAGCTGCAAAGGAAGAGCAACAGGCATTCTGTGAGACGCGTGGGGGAGATGAGAGACAGGAGACAGAACAAATCCTATGATGGGCAGAAACTGAAGTAATACACTTAATATCCCACACAGCATGAGAGGAAGTCAGAGGAAAAGGTTTACAGTGGCTCAGGAGGAAACTGCTGCTTCTAGTTGAGGACATTAAATGAAAAAAGAGATGAACAAAACAATGAACTTTTCTTTTTTTTACCCTGACAAAATATTTATAGAACCAACTATCTTACTCAGTCTCAGTTCTTTGAAATTGAAATGTATGTTACATTTATAAAGAAAAAATAGAATTTATGTGTTGGGAGTTTAAAGTTGTTTTTCAGCCACTGCTGTATGTATGGAAAGAATGAGCTTGAAACAGTATTTAGAATAAACTAGCAATAAGATTAATGTTTATTTACACACGAACACAAATTCATAACTTTTAGGTAGATCTGCAAAAACTGCTGTTGGAACAGAGCGTGCTCAGTCCTGTTAATAAATATGAGTTAATGTGTCAGTGTCCTTTGATCTGAATCTGTTTCCGCAGTCTGAGAAGTATGTTGAGTTTTTTTTCTACCACCATCCCACTTGGTTAGGATTAATCAAAACCTTCAAAGTTTTTCATTAATTCATTATTTTTACCTTTCCTTCATCCATAGGGTTATCACTTATGTGTACAACTGGTCCAGGGTGAGCCTTGGAGGACCTTATGAGACAAAAAAAAAAAAGAAAATAATACAAAATGTTAGACCAATATGCAACAGTCAGACATGACAAAACAAAACACACAGTTTGAAGTTGACTAAAGTCACAAAAGAAAATTTTTTATACAGTATCCCCTCGTTTATCGCAGTGGAGCCGTACCCTGAAGCCCTGCAATAAGTGAAAAGCCGCGAAGTAGGATTAGTAGTACAAGTAGTAGTTTATTTTATTATTTATCTAGATGCATATGAAGGTGTTTTAAACCCTTTCCACACTGTTGCAATATTCTAAACAATGTTTCTAAACTCTAAACGCTCTAAAAGAGCACAGAACGTCATGATTTCAGCTCCCTGCCTCCTCTGCTCTTTGCCACCTGCAAGTGCTCTTGGCCACACCCACTTCTCCACTCTGCATGCTGAACATCTGATCAGCTGTTCAGCTGCAGCAGGAACTTTATCCTGCAGCAGTAAGTTGATCCTGCAGTGTGGGCTGCACAAAGCTGCAGGATGAAGCTTTTTCTGCAGCTCTGGGCTGCACGAATGTGCAGCAGGTGTTAAATCATTTAAAATAATTTATTTTAAATAAAAAATTACATGCCAATCGTGTGACTCATCCATCTGAATTAGCAATAAACAAACCACGAAGTAGTGAGGGACTACTGTACGTATTTTTTTGGAAGCAGACTGCGTTAGTGTTCTAATTTCAGTACAAACAAGTATAGAAAGGTGGTTTTATACTTTTAGGACACAAACAGTCAGATAAGCAGTAAAATCTAATTCACAGCCAAATTATATAAAAAAAATAAATAAATAAATACAGTTGACATATCGTTGGTACATCTAGAAAAGATGGTTAGCTAGCTGTTCAGTGTTGTTTACGCTGATTAGCCGTGTTTGCAGCAATTATCTGAAAGGTTGAAACATGTTGAGGTGGTGCTCTGTGGAAAGATTATGAACTATTAATCTTACCGGCAGTGGCTAGGACTTTACACGTTTCCTTGAAGACATCAAGTTCAAATCTCATTACACGTACAACCCAACAGCTAGCTGTGAACAGAGCTAAGACTAAACTGAATTAGTGTCATCTCAAAACAATTTAAATTCCTAAAAATTCATAGCGATTCAAGTGAAGACCGTTTTTATCAACTGTTACAATGCCGTCAATTTTGTATTACTTGATTATTTATAAAAAATGAACTTCAGTGGTTACTTTCTAGTACCACTTTTGTAAGCAGCAGCTAGCCATAGCTTTTCCAGTGCAGCCTAATGCATTTCTGGAAAGAATATCATAATATTTCTGTCAGAATAACAGACTAATGTGAATGCCATGGCAGTGTAAAAGCTTATAAAGCACTGTTCATAAGAATACTTGATATTTTGCGATGGAAGTGGTTTTAAGTCAACAGCAATCCACTGTAGCGTTGGCCAAAATCAAAGCACCCATTAGATTGTCAATGTGGTCAGAATAATATTCTATTTCATCTAAACCAGTGTCATTCATAGTGATATTTACAACAAAAACCATATTAAATGTTCTTAATCTTTCCACAGAACCCAACTTCCAAAGATCTGAACCATCCATTTAAATGCTTACGCATGCCAGCCTGGTGAAAGACGTTTAGTAAGATAACCCAGATAAGAATATTCTGAAAATACAACAGAACAACTATTGTAAAGCAGAGGCAAGTAGAGTTAAACTTGTGGATAAAATCTGCTGGGAAAAGATACATTTGCAAATCAGTCCAAGGTACTAAAGATGAAAGATGTAGGTTCACGAAAGGTTGTGATGAATGTCAGCTCCAAGCTTCTGTGCGTATGTGAATACATGTGTTTATTTGCATATCAATAAAGCACAAACTGCTGGTCTCCTCCCTTCTTTCTCCTTCCTGTCTGTATCTTACCCTCTAGACGGTCTTGCGTCAAACCTTTTGTTGTGTGTGCCACATGGTAGCAGAATATTCCTAACATGCCCTTTAACAGATGAGATGGGAAGGTCACAGTTGAAATCCACCAATTGTTGCTTCTGTTGCTAAAACACAGTTCCAAAACCATGCAGCCAGGACAGTACCGTAGATGCCAGACAAGGAGAACGAAAAAATACGCAATGCACAATTTGCTCTTACCCATGTTTCATCAGTGCCTACACAGTGGCTTTGCTCATTGTACAGCCTGGAAGTGAAGGTCAGTTTATGCTGATATTGACATAAAACTATAAAAAGGTGTGCATATTTTACAGAGAACACATTTTTAGAAAGAAACAGTTTTTCTCCCTTTTCAATAAAGCTCTGCGTATTTGCATAAATCTATAAATATAATCAAAAGGGAAAAGAAGGAAAGAGTGTTCAACAGTGTGTGTCTATGTGTTTGTGTGTTTGTATTAGGCAGTAACGGTGGGCAGGCAGTCAGTCAGTTGTCTCTATATTTAGCCTGTTAGTGCTGGAGCCTTATTACCTAAGCTCTGCTGCAGCCAGATCTGTTGATTTATCTAATCCCCCTTCACTGCCCGACTGCGAGCTAAAAGCGATCCACACTCACATCCACAAACACACATCTGCATGTCAGCGTAATTAAGAAACATCTAAACACCTTTCTCATTTGTAACCTAAACCCTCAGAACCATGAGGAATAGTTCCTCTCATGATGTATTTATAAGTCATGTAAAACCCTTCTTTGGGATAGGATTTTAAAGTATGTGCAATAATTTTTATTCATTTATTATTTAATTGAAAAATAATTGTATATACAATAATTCAACAGAAAAGATGAATCAAACCATGAATGAAAGGGACCTACCCCTTATAATCTAGCTGTTTCTTTTTATTTTCGCTACTTTTTTCCTTTTGACTGTCCTTTTGGTTGCCATTTTATTTTAATTTGTAAAAATAATAATAATAATAATAATAATAATAATAATAATAATATGTATGCCTCTTTTATGATTGTCTATTGTTGGCGTTGTTATCCACTGTTGCCATCACTCTTTGTTAAAGAAATCAGGTCTCTCTTGTAAACGAGTCCCCGAGGCTCAATGGGATTAACCTGTCTGAATAAATGTGGAATGAATGAATATCATCATTAATACCACACTTTTCAGACACCAGCTTGAACAAATTGCAATTTTTAAAAAATAAATATAGAAAAACAAAACAAAACATTTCATTAAATCTTCACATTTCCTTGTGAATTTTTTTGAAAAATAAAAAAAGCTTACTGTACACAACTTTCTCATGAATACTTTGGTTCATAAAGTCCCCAAATACACATTTTGGTTTGGAGTTAAACTGATCACCATAGCAACAGAGGCAGGATGGGCAGAGTGCACGCAGGCTCCCCAAAACCATCTGCCACGAACACCAACAGACCCACACATCCTGCAGTGACACGCCTTACAGTTTGCAACTGCATGTGTCCGTGCATGCTGTTATTCTCATAGTGTCTTTCACATTCAGCACACTCAAGTCTTTCAGCTACTGATTCAAGGTTCTTCATTTCCCACACGGGCACACGCTGTCTTCAAAAGGCAACTTCTGGAGTCAACCCAAATGTCCCATGGCAAATTTAACCTTGGTACCTTTGGTTCAGCCACTCGTCTTTTGTAAACTTGTGCTACACCGATTTCATCTCTGAGTGTCCACCTTTACATGGCCATGATTTCAGTGCATTAAACCCAATGAACTGTTACCTTTATGCATGTGAACGCACATTAGGAAGACTGTTTTTATATTATGTTATGTTTTTATGACCAGTGCACCACTGAAAGACCCGGTCTACTCACCTCTCTAAAGAACAGACATCTCTTAGTATGGACATAAATTATGCGGTCACCCCAAAAACATCAGTGTCGTGTGTGAATACAGGGTTTGCTCAAGCTATGCGTATGTAAAAGGGCAAGAGCTTATACTTACTGAGTCAATATTTAAATTAACATTAGTCTAATAAAGTGTACATTAAGTCTAATTCATGTTAACAAGTAAAATCCAAAATGTCTGATTTTCAAAATTGTCAATAGGCAGATGTTATTTTTTATATGCAACAAATTGTCTTACTCATTTTCTTACTTTATGTCATTTTTACAGATGTCAAAAGAAGTTTATGGTAGTATGTCGTGAGACTACATCACCAAGGATGTTCTTGGAGAAGGTCGTAACGTGGGCAAGGTTGTCCCAGAGGTAACCATCAGTGACAATGAAAATACTGTGTTAGAAAAGCATAATGGACATTTTAAGAAGGACTCATAGTTCACCAGTAAAAACTTATGTTACATTATTGCTGTTCTTTCGCAGTTTGTATGTAAGAATTGTATTTTGACAAAAGTATTTCAAAAAGATAAAACATTAACACATGCTCAACTTTGTAACAAGTGTTAAAACAGGTTTAAAAGTAGCTGTTTAATAAGATTATTGGGGGTGGACAGAGGTCAAACATTTTCAGCCATTATAACACTTATATAAGGGCAGCACGGTGGTGCAGTTGGTAGAGCTGCTGCCTCTCATCGAGCAGGTTGCCCCAGTACAAACCCTGGTCCGGGGCCCTTTCTGGATGGAGTTTGGATGTTCTCTCCGTGCATGCATGGGTTTTCTCCGGGTACTCTGGTTTCCTCCCACAGACCAAAAACATGCTCCACCCAGAAAGGCCCCCGGTCCGGGATTTGAACCGGCTACTGTCTTGCTGAGAGGCAGCAGCTCTACCAGTTGTGACTGTGCTGCTCTGTTAGCAAAATATCAGTAAGATAAACCAAGAGCCATTTTTGTGTTTGATAAGGTAGATTAGCTGTGGCAACCATCTTGAATTTGGCTGTCTCCAGAAGTCAGTCAGTTGTAGATGCACATCAAATTATTACTTAGCGAGAGTTTATCTCAAATCTGTCCAGTGGTTCATGAGATATTTTGCTAACAAACAAATATTACCATAGTCAAGGTCAGCTTCTTATTATTGTATTTCTTTGTCCAGGGTTCAAGAAGTCGTTTTCCTTGTGTGTGTCCATCAAGTGGCTGTCAGCAGAGAAGACCAGCCCTGCTGAGTCTCGGTGTCTGCAGAAAGCTCCAAAGAGTCTGCCGCCCTCGGCACAGCCTCCACACCTGGCTTGTTCCTCTAAAGCCCCCTTCCATCCTGTCTCCTTCCTCCTCCCAGGGAGGTTTGCTGTTTGCAGGATCTCCAGTGATGCTCCTCCGTCAGCTGTGTGAGGGCTCTGGGCTGGACCAGCCTGTCTATGAAATGTTTTGCAGCAACGCCGGACCGGATGGGTTCCTGCAGGTCACCTACAAAGTACGCATCCCCGGGATGAGTGCAACCTTCCAGGGGATGGACACAATCCTACCAGGACCCAATCCCAGCACTACCCTGGAGGAGGCTGAGAAGGCTGTGGCCCAGCAAGTCCTGCTGAGGGTGTTCAAAAAGCAGCCGACTGTCTGAACCAAGGACCCAGTTCTGCTGCTCCTGCCCTCTTTCCTTTTGTTATTCTAAAAAAAAAGGTTTTAATTGTTTGTCTTTTATGTGTCTAGTTCGTTTTGAATGTTTTTTTTTTTCTAAACAGTGTTTGAAGTTTCTCATTTTCATTAAAATGAGATTTGAAAACATTGGAGTGCTGCTTTGGCTTTTAATAAACCCACACGGGGCGGCTGTGGCTCAGCAGTTAGAGTAGCAGACGTGGGCAATACCTGTATATGGTCAGACGGCCAAAAGTGACCCATGGACACTTTCAATCCGGCCCCCAAATTTTAATGAAAAATATATTTTTTTAAATTATTGATGAAAACCAGCATTTTATCAATGACATTTTAAATGATCTCCAACTACTTGCCCATATTGATCTTAACGTTATTTCTCTATTTTACCAAATGTTGTTGATTGTGATATGAAAATGCCTAATTGAAAAAAAAAAGATTATTATGTTTTTCACCTAAGGGCATGGCCATTATTTTACTGGCACAATGTATTCTGGGGTGATGACATACATCACTTTTAGTGGAAACAAACACAAGGAGTCATGGATAAAATGATCTGTGACTATAAAGTTACAGTGGTGCTTGAAAGTTTGTGAACCCTTTAGAATTTTCTATATTTCTACATAAACATGAGCTAAAACATCATCAGATTTTCACACAAATCCTAAAAGTAAATAAAGTGAACCCAGTTAAACATATGGGAAAAAAAATGTATATCCTTGGTCATTTATTTATTGAGAAAAAAGATTAAATAACTCATGACAAGAGGTGAGTGTTGGAACAAAGACGGACTAATAAATTGAGAGCTTTACCTTTTGACTCAACTCTTTCTTCATAATAACCAAGCCAAGTAATGCACTCCGTTACTGAGGATGAAGCCCCAATTTGTCGATTTATCTCCCGCTCCATCCTACCATCACTCCTGAACAAGACGCCCAGATACTTAAGCTCCTCCATCTGAGGCAAATACACCCTCCAACCTGGAGAGGGCATTATACTCGTTTCTGGTTGAGAACCTGGGCCTCAGCTGACTGATGTCTCAGCCGCTTCACATTCAGCTGCAAATTGCCACAGTGCACGCTAATAGTTATGGTTCAAAGACACCAGCAGAACTACATCATCTACATTAAGCAGAGACGAGACCCTGAGGTTCCCAAACCAGACAACCTCATCTCTATAACTGTGCCTTGGATCCTGTCCATGAACACCACAAACAAGATCAGAGGCAATGGACAACACTGGTAGCCCAACCTGCACAGAGAACTAGCTTGATTTTGTGCCAAAAATGCAGACACAGTTCTTGCTTTGGCTATACAGGGACTGGACAGCCATTAAGAGCAACCTATAGCACTCCCCACATAATGTCTCAGTTACCACAGTCATAAGCCTTCTTCAAGTTCACAAAACGTAAACTGGAAAGTCGAACTCTAACGACCCCCTTAGCAACTCCGCACGGGTGACGATCTGGTCCATTGTTCCACAACTGTTCCTCCTGAATCAGAGGTGTGTAATCCTATGATCGTTTAAACAGATTCTCCAGTCCCCCCCCCCGCCCCCTTTTTTAAATGGGAACCACCACATTTGATGATTAAGAGTTTGTTGCTCATACAAAGTGATAAAACAGAAAATTAGCGTGTACCAAATATTTACATTTTGTAATATTTTGGGTTTAATCTATCTAATAAATTATAACTGCAATGCATATAGGGAATCTTAAAAAATACAGTTCAACAACATGCAGTACAAATATATTAATTCTGTTTCAAATTTTTAAATGTTGTACACAAGGAGTGAGGACACTGGAAGACTATAAATCTTCTAGAGCGTATTATATCAACAACTCAGTGCCAGACAAATGCACATAAACACAGTGTGCAAGAAATAGAAGCATTAAAAAAATCCAAGTATTTACAATGGCTTCAGGCCCATGAGTGGAAAAATGGAATAAAATAAAAGTGAAACAGAACAAGTGATGCCCGAAGTCAACATGCTCATGTGTCATAGCAAGCTGTGAACGTTTGGCACTCAAATCTCACTTCTTCTCAGCTCCCAGTGAGTATTTAGCTGTCAACTTTAACAACAGATACAAAAAGGCACTCTTGAACATAATTTTGCTTATAGTGGAAAGTGCATGTATACAGAAAAGATGTGCACCAACATAGACTTACACAAGGGCTAATTGTCATGTTTATGGGACTCAGTAAACTCTGGTGCCATAGTTGGTGAGTATGTGTTTTTGTTCTAGTTGGGTGTATTTTCCAACACAGTGGCTTGGGAACATAGGCATGAGTCATACAAGTACACAGAGCGCTGGGCTCGGGTCAGGCCTGGGGCTACTGGCAAAGCAACTGCTGAACATCTCCAAATAGAAGGGCCCAGGGGATGATGACCCCAGAACGCACAACATCCCAGACTTATTAACAGTCTAAATATATATATATATATATATATATATATATATATACAGTAGCATACTAAACAGGGAGTAGGACAAAATATTGTATTCTAAATACTTTGTACAATAACTGGAAAGAAATGATTCTTATAGGTTCTCAATGGTCTGACTCGTTAACTAGCGCTTAAATAATATTTCCTGCTGTACCTACAGTATAGATCATGTACTGTTTGTGTCTGATGACATCACAAGCAGACAACAAGAGAGGTAAAGAAGCTTTTCTATCAGGATGCCAACCTTCCTAACCCCACAGCTGGCACTCAGACACAAGGAGGAAGACAAGAGAATCGCCTTGGACCTCTCTGATCTGCTTCAAAGAAAAACCGCGGACGTTTGCCGGGAAACAAATATGCAAATCGAGCTCTGCTAGAACAAATCAAAGGAATTATTTGTGGCATTACAACCATCTTATATAAAAAGCTAAACCTTTTGTAAGACAAAAAAAATCTAAATTTTCTTAAACCAGTTGTGCAGAGCAACATTTTGGGCAGAAGCAGAGCTGTAAGGGTTTATAAAAGAGGACGTAAGATGATGTGTGTTGATAAGCACAATGCATCGTTGATGAGGTCAGGAAATTACCAGTAGACTAAAGTGATATTAGGAGATTTGAAGATGTCTGGTTATCAAATAAAATATTAGTACAGAACATAGAGCCATTTGTAATCTGGGACAAGCAGGTCAATATGATCTGAAAGTATTTTTGAAAGCATATTCTACAAAATGAATATATATATATATATATATATAATTATTTATTTTTTTTTTTATTCAGGAAGGAAACAGAAATATTGTGTAACTTACAACCTATGCTACAAAGTTCTGAATATTTCTAGACACAAAATAGTGTACCTTTTATGTCTACATTGGCAACAGATAATGAAAATCTGAAGAAAAAAAAAGTTATGTTAAGGTGGCATCTCAGCAGATTTGGACAAGTTCTTCATTAATTACTTTAATCATCAGTGTGACTTTTAGACTGGAGCATTTAGACCAGGCCTGACACAGGCCTCTGGTATTTTCAGTCAGAGGAGAGCTCCCATGCCAACGTCAAAACACAGCGGTCAGGAGGACTGTGAACATACATTGGGGAAACAAAACAGTTACTGGCAAAAAAAGGATGGTCCAGCACAGAAGAGCAACATAATCAGGCCAGGATTCTGTGACTTGCTCTCATCTGTAGGCCAGCAGTCACTCTTTCAGGGATGAAGATGTGCACATCCTTGATAGAGAGGAATGTTGGTTTGAGAGAGAACAAAAGGAAGCCATCTTTGTGAAGAGAACTCATCCCGTAAAGGGATACATCGCCGAACCCAGTTACCAACTTCAGTTTTGAATCCTGCTGAGTAAGTTGGTGCTTTGTGAGAAGTATCTTGGTTTGTACCAAAGAGACCATCTTATCACAAGCAGAACTGGTTTGTACCACTTTGAAGTAAGTTTTTGGGGGAAGAATCAGTTTTGTTGTGTGTTTCCTTGACTGATGAAGCCTTCCGGACCGAAGGCGAAACATTTCAGCACAAAAAAAAAAGAAACTGTCCAGATGACCTGACTGAAAAATGTTGGATTGTATGCCTGGATTATTGAGCATGGACTTTGTTGTTATCTTTATCACAGTTAGGAGTGGTGAACACGTCAAGGTGAGCTGTTCCTGCTGACACTCGGTTTTAAGTAACTAAGCGGTTGCAGGTGTACCTCAAGCAATTGCGTCAAGGTGAGCTAGCACTCCTTTGATGTGGTATTAGCTTGACAGTTTTAAGGTTTGTTTCCAGTTAACATGTTACGAAAAGTTGCTTTAGCCTAAACTGTCAGCTCGGTTTTAACCTGCTGCGAGTGCTAGCATTGGACAACTAATGTGTCACAACAAGCTAAATCCACCTCTCACCATGACTATGGAACCTACACCCACCAAAGTGTCAGAACCTAATGCCAAGGAGGTTGTGTCCCACCCGTGCCCCTCATGATGCAGAGCCTCCATCTTGGGTAAGGACCTTCACCCAATGTGCATAGCATGCGTTGGTGCCAAACAAGTGCAAGCATCGCTGGCAAACCCACTGGCATGTCCACACTGCTCCTCCATGCCAGACAAAATCCTAGAAAGGAGGATGAGAGTGGCAGTTACAAACAGCCAGAACCTGTGCCTGTCTATAACCATGGTAACAGGTGAAAGCCATCAGCTGCAAGCCACCACAAGCTGGGCGGACATGATGGAAGAGTTGTCTACAGTTATGTCACTGCTTTACAAAGGGCTGGTGGACAGCAAGGAATTCGAAACAGGTCAGAAGGAGATGGATACTGAGGCTAACTCCGACCTCAACATGGATGACATGGAGGAGGAGGAGGATGACTCCACTTTACACGCTCCACAATCGAGGCCATCCAGTGGTGCTGGGGCAGCATCTCCAGTGGATAGTGACCTGTATGATGTCTGCAGATAGGCAGCTTCAAAATTGAGCATCCCCTGACCTGCAACTAAGGATGCAGAGTGGACAGTAAGAGATCTGTAATTTGGTAAGACGCTCCCACCAGCTTCTACATCAGTCAAACAACTATTACCACCTGCCACAGCTTGTATGAGGAAGCTGGGCTTCTTCAGTATAAGCTAGGCTTAGACTGCTGGAGGACAAACTGACCAAATTTCCTCACTCTGCTGCTATCTTTACTTGCTCTACTCTACCTATTTTAATTTGTAATTATTTCTATCTTTAACATGTTTTTTCTTTGTCTTACTTCCAATAGAAAGTACACCTGGACCTGTCATTCAGTGTTTGTTTACCCTTCCTGTCCTCTCAAAACCCTGCTGGTAGAAGTAGATGGCCGCTCATCCTGAGGCTGGCTCTGCTGGAGGTTTCTTTCTGTTAAAAGGGAGTTTTTCCTTTTCACTATTGCCATTATTGTGCTTGCTCTGGATGGAAGATTGTGACAAAGTAAAGATTCAATGTACTACTGGCTTCTTTAGATGGATAACTTTTACTAATTGACTTTTTTAATGTATGTGAATGTTTTTGTACAGTGACTTGAGGCAACTTCTGTTGCAAAATGGCACTGTATAAATACACTGAATTGAACTGAATTGATAAAGTGAGGTGTTTCACCAACTCTTCCCATCTTGTATGAACAGAGAAAGAAACTGTCCTAGAATGAGTAGGAGATGGTTGGTAGACCGTGGTATACCTATAATGATGGGGGCAGAGCCTTAAGCATGGCTCAACTGGTCTATCTTAGACAGATGTGATGCCATTGGAACTTCCATAGTTTGTCTGGAATGTTTTTTGATAGTGAAACACCTCAGTCTGTTATCAAAGAACCAGAGTTATGTTAAATAACATAATGATTCAGATAATCCCCCCCTTTAATGCTGTTCACAAACTAGTTGCCATCAGTCACAGACCAGTGAGATATGCACACATCAATGGGACAAACAAGCAAAAGCATGCGTATTGTTTCTGACAAATGTAAATGTAACCTATATAAACCTGTATGCCAGACAAAATTCAAGTAAGAGCAATGCAAATCCACTTTAAGAAACATTTTGATGGAATTATTATTCATGCTTGCTCTACACTTGGCAGATGTCTCCATAAACTAAAGGTTAAATTTGAACTATTTCTGAAAATCCACACATGCAGTTTTGTAAAGGTATTTTTTTTTCTGCCCACACAGTGAGCTTTAGGAGGTCAAGAAGCACAGCTACAAAGTCACAAGGACAAAATAAAGGTGAACTATGGAGGTGAATGAAACAAAAGAAGAGAGTTCAGCCAAGAAAATTGAAAACTTAAGCTTGCCCTTTTGTCTAAAGTTACCACCGTATCTACCTCTCGATCTTTCGTATCTACTCTCTATCTCATCATTATCTTTCTTTAGTGTCTCCTTTTTTTCTTTAATTGGAAACCTTCATCTTTTTCTCTGTTATCACTTATCTCCACAACCACTTTCATCTATTCTGCCCCCTGTTACCTGCTGTTAACCCTCAATCACAACTCCAATCGTCTCTTCCATCACCCTGCCTCTCTGCATGTCTTTTTCCTCAGGCAACAACCTTGTCTCATCCATTACAGTCTTTACCCCTTCGTCATACTCTTTCTCCTCCCCTCTTCCTTTACTCCCCATCACTGATTCTTGCCTTTCCTTCCCTGCAGCTCTGTCGACAATAAGAGACGTCTGTGTCTACCATACACTGATCTCAGCAGACACCTGGTCCTCCCTCTCCCTCCTCTTCCTTTAACCACCCCCCACCACACACACACACAAATATACACAAATATACTCTGAGATACTATGAAGGGATGAGGGAAATGTGTGAAGCAAAATGCTCCGGTGAATAATTTAAGTCTCTACAGCAGGAAGCCAAAATGGAGCCTGTCAAGCTGACAGATCCTTTCAAACAGAAAAGAGATGGGGTGCTCACTACCTGGAATCTGATACTGACTTATAAATGACTTCATGTGTCATCACATTTAGCAATGAATAAAATATAAAGGAAAATACAATAAAACAATCAGATAAAAGCTTGCAGAGAATACATTATTGTCATAAAAACTAAGATCTTGACTGAATAAAGGAAGTATTTAGCTGGAATTAACACTATCGGTATAATGTAAAAACAAAAGTAGCTCATTTCACAGTCAAGATGCAACTACCTGAAAAATGTATCTCCTCTGGTTTAAAATCAGGACTGAAGAACTACAAAGTACTAATAATCTCTGGCTAGATGACCTCAGGATCCAAACTCATGTTTAAAACTTTAACGAGTCAGTATTATTTGATATAAATTTACCTTTGTCCTCAGTAGAATTATATACAATTAACTGTCCAAAGTTTCTGAAGTTAACACCAAGGTTTTAAAATGGAAAGATAAAGGTAATTATCAAAGAGACATTTAAACAGGACTTGTGTGTCCAGTTGCTTGTTCCAGCATGTTGTACCACCTGAAGATGATCAAGGGCTATTAACTAGAGCAAAAATCACATTTAGACAATCTAAACAGGAAAGTAAAACGTAGAAAAATGTTTCAAATGAGGCTTTAAAACCAGTCTTTTAAATTTTGAAGTATTTCTCGAATGGAAGAAACAGAATAAGAACAGTTGACTGTCAAGAGGCATTAGCTCCTTTCACAAACCACTTCTTAACAGGCCTGAGACACATTCTGGTTGTCTTGGCGTGATTTCAGAATGGACCAAGAATGCATAGAGGGTTGAAGTCAGTCACATTTTCATGCCACTAGTAATGGTTATTATGAATGGGTAAACCGCATTTGTGACTTGTCGATGTGATCTAGTAATGACTGATAATCTCTGTGATCATCCGGCCATGAAATTTAGTTTAGGAGATGTATGTAGTGAACTAAGCCTCAGGTCAAATCTGGCCCTGAGGGCCTTCCTGAGATAAGAACTGTTACTTCATTGATTTGAGTCCAGAAACACAAAATTAAGTTCATCCAGAGACTTTCTAAGTGTGTCCTGCACTGATCAATTGAAAGAACACTCTCTCTTTTATTATCATTACTATTTTACAAATGTCTTGATAATCAAAAGTGTGTTTAGTTCAAATCATTTTAAATGTTGAAGTGAACTACTCATTTTAAATCAACTGTGAAACAGTATAAATGATTTTTAATCCTCATTCAAAGTAGAAATCAAGTTAATGTTTGTTACAAGAGTAATTATGCATTTTGATTTTCTGTCTGAAATGAGCAGGTTGTAAGTCGGTCAAAAGTCAAGTTTCGGTCAACTACATGTTTACTGGAAAGAAATGTCATGTTTAACTTTTTCAGACAGATAGGAGGAGACTGACTCCAAAAAGTCTAATTTCTTCAAAACATCTTTCTGTCTGTTCTTAAACAACCTAATCTTTCTCCTTGACTTTTAATAACCTCTTACATCACTAAGACCACACCCTGTTGGTTCGTTTCGACCAATCAGGAAGTTCTCAGAGGAACCGGAAGTGACCTCTTTAAAAGGTTCAACACTTCCTAGTTCCACGCAAAATGCAGAATACAGAACGCAGAAGGCAGAATACTGAATGCAGAATGCAGAATGCAGTTCCAGGAGAACAAGGGAACTAAGCTGAACAACGTTCCAGGGAGGACCTCGAACGAGAAGTTCCTGAACGAGAGAAGTTCAGAGGAACAATGAAGAAGTCTGTTCTGGGATGATCTCATGACTCCTGAGGTTTCAGCTGTTCTTACGGAGACGCTGAAAAGAGTTGAAAGGAAACTCTACACCGACGCCAAAACTATCATCTGCAAAGGTAAAAGAGTCGATCTCAACCAAAGTGTACCGTGGGTTAAGCTGCGTCCAAAGGAGCGTGTTGTCGTTCTGGTCTACAGACCTACATCTTCATCCACTTTTCCCTCATCCATTTTCCTTTCCATTTAAACTCCTTCATTTCCCATCTTTAAAACTCTTCTATCTGCCAGTAATTAATCCAGATATTTTCAGAAATGTCTGTTGGTTTAAAAGCTGCAAGTGGAAACCATGGCCGTATGGTTTCCTAATTGTAAAGCTAATTAATTAAGCTATGTGTTATTGTAATCAATTTTGCCAAATTAATGTAAATGTTTGATGTTAAACTTTGATTCTGTTAATAAATGACCACATTCATTTTGATGGGTCAAAGAAAATTAACGTCTCACGTCACATTTAATTATTCAATGCACGATATTACTCAGTCCAGAAAAATGAAAGAATCCGTTCAATTTATGAATAATATCAACAGATATATGTTCATTACATGTACAACAATCATTTTATGTGTAGCAGTCCACATCATCACAGATGAACTAAACTCCATGCCTCCTTTTGTTGTGCGATGCTGGAGTAATTAATGAATCACAAGACATGGGCCGTTTGATCGTTTCTGATCAATCAGACGAAGCTTAACAAGAAACGCGTCTTCACAGCCAAATCTTAAAACTGTTTTGTGAAAGGAGATACTGAAAGGTTAAACACAAAACCTGTGTTTCTCAAACCTAACTAGACAGCTAAGCCTGGATGACATATTTGTGGACTTATACCATGATGTCAGGAGCAATGATTAGGTATTTTGTTTTTTTAGGGTTTATTAAATGGTACATCTAATATTGCAGGGAGCCGCGGTGGCTTGGTGGTCAGTGCCGTGGTTTTGTAATCCTGAGGTTGGGCGTTGGAGCCGAGGTTGCATCAGGAAGGGCATTCGGTGTAAAACAATTGCCAAATCTTTCATGCGAGTTCCTTCATTGTTCCTGAAGAAGGGAACAGCCGAAAGAAACTTACCAACTTTTTTAGATGTACATAATTTTCTTATTAATGTCTGACCAGTAAAGTAAGCTTATCAGTTTTTAAAACTTAAGAGTTCTTAGAAGATAGCTGCATATCATCTGCATAAACATGAAAAAGAAGCTAAATTTATTAATCATCTGTCCTAAAGGGAAATTGCTGAACAAGAACAAGACTGGACACAAAATAGAACCTTAAGGGACCCTGTATGACAGATAAGAAGTATCTGAGATGGTCTGGTTAAAAACAACAACAACAAAACTGTGGTTGCCAAATCCAACAAAGTTAAGTCAGGTCCTCTGGATGGTTTCTTTTTGTTGAAACGTTTCATCTTTCATCCAAAAGACGTCATCAGTCCAAGGAGCCACAACAACCTCAGTCATATAACACCTATATATATAATGGGTCAACCAGTTTGCCAGTTTGATGGTGATAAAATGGTTTCTGGAGTGCGCCCTCTCCCCTGCCGACTCGTCTGAGGCAGCCATGGCCAAAGTGGTTCATAACATCAAAGTTCATGCCCAATAATCCAGGTACAAAAAGCCAACAAAGTTAGGTCAGGTCCTCTGGATGGTTTCTTTGCGTTGAAACGTTTCGTCTTTCATCCAAAAGACTTTATCCGTCCAAGGAGCCACAACAAATTCAGTCTTATAAATAGCACCTATAGTGGGTCAACCAGTTTGATGGGGCTAAGATGAATTGTCAAGTCAAGTCAAGTCATCTTTATTTGTAGAGCACAATTTAAAACAGATAAACTGTTATCAAAGTGCTTAACAGAAATGTAGCAAAACATAGGCAGCAAAACAAAAACATCTTAAAATTACTGGAGCAATAACACACACTAATGATCACACTAAGGAAAAACAAGCAGTAAAAATAAACGTCAATCATAAAACAACAGAATTTAAAATGAGGTAACACAGAACAAAATAAACTAACTCACACAGTATTAAACGCCAGAGCAAACAGGTGCGTTTTAAGGAGGGATTTGAACATCAGGAGGGAGGAGGCCTGCCTGATGTTGAGGGGCAGGTTGTTCCACAGGTTGGGACCTCTGACTGAAAAAGCTCGATCCCCTCGGAGCTTCAGGCGTGATTTTGGAACGACCAAAAGAAGCTGGTCCGATGATCTCAGGGCCCGAGACGGAACATATGGTTCCAGGAGCTCGGAGAGGTAGAGGGGTGCGAGGCCATTTAGGCACTTATATGTCAGGAGGAGAATCTTGAAGTCGATTCTGGATCGCACAGGAAGCCAGTGAAGGGAGGACAGAACAGGTGTGATGTGCTCAGACCTACGTGTACCAGTTAAAAGCCGAGCAGCTGCATTTTGGACGAGCTGGAGACGTGAAATGGACGCCTGACTGACCCCAGCATAAAGTGAGTTACAATAGTCCAGGCGGGTTGTGATGAAGGCATGGACTAATGTTTCAAGGTTGGGTCTGGTGGTTGACAAACATTTCAGATTTTGGTCTGATCAAGACAAACATTACTAATAAACCATTTAAAAAGGAGCCTCTTTAAGCATTATGGTTTTCCTACCCAGTCATTGCTATGTATTTTACTTTGGTTCTAATAATTAAGCCTAAATACACTATTAAAAATTTAATTGATAGTACAGTTGATTCATGTAAATCTTCTCAAGTCCCCCACTTTGTGTTTCATGACTCATAGTGGGGTCCCATCCCCAATTTAGGGAACCACCAATAGAAAAACTAAAACTCTTGTCAGAAAGGTAAGATATGGGTCAATTTTAAAGCCGTACCTTAACTACCCACTAAATCATAAATTATATTAATTGTTAGCTCTGTTTCTTAGTTTGTCTGATTGTACCGGTGTTCAAGTTTAATTAAATTATAAATTTTGGATGTGAAATCCAGTTCTGTGACACAAAACTTGTATGTTAAACAGTCCAGCTGTGAGCATTGGAAAAAAAGAAAGGACACAGACAGACATTTAGAAGGAATCGTCAGAGAGTAAAAAAGGAGGTCATGGCCACTCACAGTTCAATGGCTTTGTTCCACATGATGACGTAGCCTGAGAGCATGAAGGACTCCACATTGACAATGTGGATATTTCCTCGTTCTGTGCCGATATATAGCCATTTACTCTGGAATGGCAGGTGGCAGAAAGTTATTCTGTGAAGAGAAACAAAGACGTTTTAGAAGAACAGAAAAAGAAGAGGAGAAAATGACAAAAAATAAATTGGAAACAGATTAGACAAAGATGGAAGAGTCTTGAAAATCACTTTGTGTCCTATTAAACTCGTTGACAGATTATGCAAAACGTAAAGGGGATTATTTACCACTTCAACAGGTCGGAGGAGTTGAGATTAAAGTGGCAAACTTAAGACGCTTTTAAGTCATTCTTTCCAGCCCTTCTCAACACCCACAAGACACATGAGGGCAAAGAGTCAGGCGTAATTCTCCTGTTTTCATTATCACTTGCCACCTCCTCCTTTCATCCATCCATCAGACTTAAGTTTAATGAGAGGTTATAAACCCATCCCTCCTTCACTGTGGCTATCCATTCATCTTCTCATCCCTTTTTCATCATTTTGCTCTTTCATCCATCCTCCCGTGGAATAATAATGTTCAACATTGGTATTCCATCATGCTAATATTTCAAGGTCATTCAGCTCCTCACTTTGATTCTGCAAGGCGGTTTGAGCCAGAGCCACAGGCATTAAGACAACGCATCAAACTTTCTGGCAGAGTGAATGTCCACCCGTGTGGGAAGAGAAAAACTTTCATTTATACATTGTTTGATTATTTCTCACTGTCTTGCTCACTTTCTGTCAGGCATTTTCAATAAGCAGGACCCAGTAGGTGATACTTTTGCAGCAATTGCAGAAGATTTGATGCTAATGGGCCATGGAGTGCATTGCCCTTTATGACAAAATTTATGGATAAGTGAGTTTGTTACTAATTAGTTTTCTCCTTGCAGACATAATTAGTTGTCTACACTCCACCCTCTCCTTACTACCAACACCAGTCTGTCACTTTGTTATGAGCTGTGAGGTACCAGAGTCCTGTTTTTAGTTGCGGTTGATAACTTCAGTTGTGGGGATTTAAGTAGCCTGAATCCCATCGAACTGAGCTAAAGTTAGGTTGTAGTGCTCATAATATGTGCACAGGAGCTAAACTTAACATAACTTAAAACTTAACTGAAAATGAGGATACCAGTTTTATCTATAAATAGCACAAAGAGTACAGAAATTAGTGTTTGATCAATGATTTCTTTGATGTAACAATTCTTCTCGGCAATTAATCTTATACTGTTCGAAAGCCTGTTTATTTCCCCTAAATAAAGCTGCATTTGTACCGGCAGTTTTTGCGCTGGGGGGTGAGGGTGGGGGGCACAGTTCGGTTTGGTAGTTCTTTGCGCTTGGTTCTGTTAACGGTGCGGGGCGCCCCGCTTGTATAATGGTAGGGGAAACACTGACGTATTTACACCATGAAATTAGCATATCATGATATAATTCATTTTCCCAGGCAAGTTTTTTTTTATTGGTATTAACTTGAACGATAAGATATGGCCCAGCCCTATTGCAAAACACATAAATAATGCAAATTCCAAAACACACAAAAAAGCAAAAGCAACAGAAAAAACTTTACAAAAGAAAACCTCTGCAATCACTGTAAATACTGTAGAAGAAAAAAACATAACCAACAAAACAAATGCAAAAGAAAAACACTGCAAATACCAAAACAACTGGAAGTAAGAAACGCTCACTCCGCAAAACAGAAATGCACCAGACCACAAGGGGGGACTCGACCACAAAGTCATATGAGGCCAGACCTCCTGTAAAGACATTAACAGGATGCCCAGAAAAAAGCTGGAGGAAAGAAAGAAGTACTTGCAGTTGTTAAGGGTTTTCTAGTGTTTTTTTTTTGTTGTTGTTGTTATTTACAGCATTTTTCCTTTGCATTGGTTTGCAGACGGGTTTCTCTGTTGCATAATTTTTTTTTATATTTGTTTGGGTGTTTGCTTTATTCATATGATTGCGACGTGTTTAGCCTTTTGCTGCGCATTTGCACCAGTCGGCCACTGTACTCTAGAGATGTAACTTGCATCTTAATAATCTGGCAATATAGTAAGTTTCTTTCATCTGCTCCCTTCTTCAGGGGTCACCACAGCGAGCGAACCCGCATGAAAGATTTGGCTATTTGTTTTAGGCCGGATGCCCTTGATGATGCAACCTGTGCTCAAACCCGCAACCTCAGGATTACAAGACGGCGGCACTGACCACCAAGCTACCATAGCCCCAAAATAACCTGGCATTATGTTGTGTCTAATTTAATGTGCATAAGTCAAGTCAAGTCAAGTCATATTTATTTATAGAGCACAATTTAAAACAGATAGACTGTTATCAAAGTGCTTAACACTAAGGGTAACACTGAGAAATAAAAAGCAGTAAGAATATACCTTAAAAAATTAAAACAACAGCATTAAAATGAAGACATGGAACAAGATATACTAAATCAACTCACACAGTATGAAACGCCAGAGAGAACAGATACGTTTTTAGCAGGGATTTGAACACAGGAAGGGAGGTGACATGCCTAATGTTGGGGGGTAGGTTGTTCCACAGTTTGGGACCCATGACTGAAAACGCCCGATCTCCTCGGAGCTTCAGTCGTGTTTTTGGAACAACCAAAAGCAGCTGATCGGATGATCTCAGAGCCCGAGAGGGAACATATGGTTCCAGTAGCTCAGAGAGGTAGATGGGTGCGAGGCCATTTAGGCACTTATAGGTCAGGAGGAGAATTTTGAAATCAATTCTAGTTCTCACAGGAAGCCAGTGTAGGGAGGACAGAACTGGTGTGATATGCTCATACCTCGGTGTACCGGTTAAGAGCCGAGCTGCAGCATTCTGGACGAGCTGTAGCCGTGAGATAGAGGCCTGGCTGACCCCAGCATACAGTGAATTACAATAGTCCAGGCGGGTTGTGATGAATGCATGGACTAGTGTCTCAAGGTCGGGTCTAGACAGCACTGGCTTGAGCTTAGCTACCTGCCGCAGTTGGAAGAAGCTTCTCTGCAGAACTGAACTGATCTGTTTGTCGAACTTAAAATCCGAGTCAAAAACCACTCCAAGGTTTTTAACAGAGTGCTTCAGATAACATAAGGGTTGTTGTGTGTGTGTGTGCTTGCACATTTCTATTGTTCAGAAATATTATTTTGTGAAAAACAAACTGTCTACTTGTTCCTCCAGTTGTGTGCCTATAAATGCATTTCTGTTTATAGAAAACAAAAGCTTCCCAGAGGGTGACTAAGGGTTCATGTTTTTTACATGCATGCTGTGTATGTAAATGTACGTTGCATAAGTTTGCAGTGCGTGGGCACGTGCACGTGCATGCACATACAAGATAGCTGATTAAGTATTCTGAGAGCCAGTTTGAGAGGGCAAACTGAAAGGCGGTGTCAGGAGCATAATTATACAAATTTGCTGGCAATTTGTTAGTGTGTGTGTCCATTTCACAGTGTGTGTCTGTGTGTGCAAATATGCACCAAACTGTTTGTGCATACACGCGTCTCCTGGTGAAATCTCCAGCTTCAAGTGGTCACGACGCACAAAGGCAGCTGCCAGCTTGCTGGCTAAGGGCCAAACACATTGCCTGAGAAATGACAGACGCCTGCCACGCAGAATGGCTCTGAGACTATCTGCACTGTGGGCCAGACGTACGAGAGCATGGTTCACTGCAAATTAATTGAGAGAGGGGATATTTTAGAAAATCGTCTTTTGTAGTGCATGGTTTTGTGTGATGTTCCTAGCCATAAGGATCATTCTTAGAAAAGCTATTCCAGCCTGATGTTAGGAATTGGGAATTTTAAATGCTTGACTCAAACGAGTGTCGATTCAGTGATGCTTTCCTTTATATTTTAAGCTTTTTTTTCCTGATCTACCCTTCAGTAATGACAGATAAGTGCTGCTTAATGAGAGTGACAATAATATGGCACAAACTGAATATGATTTCCTTGTCAATGATGCTGTGAAACAGTAATTTGACAAACTATTTCAAAGTTTGGGGAAGGATAAAATTTTCTTTTTGGCTTTTTCTAGAATGATGGCAAAGAAGTGTAGTCTCTTGGATCCTCCTATTGCAGCTTGTCCATCACCATGATGGCACAAATCAAATACAAGTCAATCAAAAAGGCCTATCATCTCTACAACAAACTTTGTGGTAGCTTTTACACCTTTAGTCACCGTTCAAAATTGTGCCTGCCAGAAATGGAAACAGAAGAGTCCAATTGCATTGTAAGGTTCAAGTGGAACTGAAGATGGGAAGGGCAAAAGTTGAGCAAAGAACCATAACAAAATAAACAGCCCTGAATTGACTGTATTCAAAACAAAGTCTACTCATATTGCATCGCAGAGTAGTATTTCATCATTCAGTATTCAAGTGAGAAGACCATGAGAGTTGTGCCAGGAAACTGAGAATTGTTGGATGTTGAGAGACGTTGTAGAGACTCTCTCGTAAATGTCATTTGTAATCTAGTTGCCAACAGTCACATTTAGTGAGATAGTACCTTTAGGTTTCTTTCAACCAAAGATAATGTTCCCACCATACTTTCTACAACCTAATATAACATGTCCAGGTCAGGGCAAAAATGGAAAACCGCCTTTAGTGTGACGATAATCATAGCAGTTCTGCAGCTTTGATACTCAGGCTAGTAGACTACACAAAAGACTTTATACATTCTTGCTGATTTTTAACAGCAGTGATGTTATTCAGTGTAAAAGGGGCCTTAACAGTTTTAATGATTTAATTATATCTCCCCTAATTGCAATAGACTTTTTAATCAGCTCATGGATAAAGAAAATTATGTCAAATTTTAGTCCATATCCAGCCATCACTATGCGAGAGTAGAGGGACACCCTAGACAGGTCGCAAGTTCATCTTCAACATGATCATTTGGTTAAATATGTTTTTACAGGTGCTAATTGTATTTTATATAATTTTCGATGTAACGAGTGTAGTGACCCAAAAGCAATGATTAATGTGTTCTATTACAGGTACTGAAATTTGGTGTGGATGTTAGCACTAGATTACGAAATACCTTAGCAGTAGACACTAAAAATCATTGAACCACTTGTAATATTTAGCTTGGATCCAGCTTTATCTCACCATAATTTACAAAGTCCTGCTGTACACTGACTAGACAATACCTCTGTTGAGATTATAATTCCATGGGTTGTAAAGTCTCTGCATCATATTTCTAGATTCTTTTAATTGATAGACTTGCCATTAAGAGCTACTTTTCACATTCAGTGAATGAATGTAACATTGAATGATTCCAACAACAAATAGACAGTGCAGCAGCTAAAATCTCATTTGAGAAACCATAAGAGACAGACAGTTGCAGTTTTCAGGAGTATAATCATGTCTTTGATGAACAGCTAGCATGCATTTAAAAGCATTGATGAGAAATCCAGTTCTACGAGATTGCAGGTGTTATTCTAAATGCCTTTTGTCTGAGCAATAAATTATCCATCCATCCATCCATCCTCTTTACTCACTTCTGAATTTCCGAGTCACGGAGGTCACTAGTGCCCATATGCAGCAATCACTGTGCGAGAGGTGGGGTACACCCTGGACATGTCTCCAGTCCATCACAGAGACACAGAGACAAACGAGACAAACAACTATTCACTCTCTCACTCACACCTAGGGACAATTTAGAGTTACCAATCAGCCTAACATGCACATTTTTGTTCAGTGGGAGGAAACTGGAGTACCTGGAGAAAACCAACATGCACGAGAAGAACATACAAACTCCACACAAAAAAGCCCCAGGCGTGAGGCGATCCTGCGACCTTCTTGCTGCATTAATCAGCTTTCACTTTTGTACGTATTCACTTCCTCTCCCCCACAATTACATCCCATTATATCACCCTGCTTTGACAATACAGCATCCACTTCTGTATTCTTGCGAGGCCAGGAGGTGATGAGCACATCCTACGCCAGAATGACTCGGCAGGATTTCTTTTGCGTTCCCTGCATTCCCACACTCCTTCCCACATACTGAATCACTGCTCTCTGGCTGAGGCCCAGTCTGTCTCTACTACTCCTCCTCCTCTCATCCTTTTTCTCCTCCTTCCCGGTGCCTGTGATCAGATTTGAACGGATGCTGATGCGTTCTGCAGCACTGCTTTCATAGAAAATCTCAAATTCTGGTTGGGGGAAGGGAGAGTAACAGGACAGTAAGGAGATGGAAAAAGCTTGCTCATAATATTGGAACTAGTTCAAGGATGAGAGGTGGTCTGTACAGATCTCATGTGAACCAAGATACCCAGAAATCCATACATAACCTATTCAACTTATAGCTGGTTTTGGCATTGTGGGTGCTAAAATGAAAAGAAGTGGGTTGTTGTTTTTTTCCCGGTCCCTTTAACATTATTTGCTACTTTGTTACATTTGAACATGAACCCTAACTGGCTGGGTTGGAAAAAGATGTTTGGGTTAAAAGTTTACCCTTCAATCACCTAAAGGTCATGTTAAAAGGATCACTTCTCTATTTTTCAACAAGCTTATTCTCCATATTTTTGTTGACCATAGTGGTGAATTCCATGTCAGTAACAGAATTACCCTAAACATTACCCTAAGGTCACAAGAGACCCTGAAGTATAGTATGTGTTTGACATGTTAGAAATAAAACAAGACGAACAGTATTTAAAATAAATTTCAAATGAGAAAAAAATCCAAGCCCATGGTCTTGAGCCAGAAAAGGGTAGAGTGCATTCTCTGGGTGGGGGAGGAGGTCCTGCCCCAAGTAGAGGAGTTTAAGTATCTTGGGGTCTTGTTCACGAATGAGGGAAAAATGGAGCAAGAGATCGATAGGCGGATAGGTGCGGCATCTGCAGTGAAGTGAGCGCTGTAGGGGTCTGTTTTGGTGAAGAGAGAGCTGAGTCAATAGGTGAAGCTCTCAATTTACCGATCCATCTACGTTCCTACCCTCATCTATGGTAATGAGCTTTGTGTTGTGACCAAAAGAACGAGATCATGGACACAAGCGGCGGAAATTAGTTTCCTCCACAGGGTGTCAGGGCTCTCCCTTAGAGATAGGGTGAGAAACTCGGTCATCTGCGAGGGACTCAGAGTAGAGCCGCTGCTTCTCCAGTCAAGTGGAGCCAGTTGAGGTGGCTTGGGCATCTGGTTAGGATGCCTCCTGGACTCCTTCCTGGTGAGGTGTCGACCAAGCTCAAAAACGTACCAATATATTGTTAGTGTAGGGCGTTATATATAACGCTATATATATACAATATACACACACACACACACACACACACACACACACACACACACACACACACTCACACAC
>NC_056509.1:35030618-35060838 GCF_014905685.2 Nematolebias whitei
ACACACACACACAGTATATACTTTGTATATAATTTTCAAAATGTGTAAAATTTAAACTTTAAAGATGTATGTATTGCTTGTTTTTCAAACCTAGTTTTTTGAAGATCATGAGATTAGATAGAAATCATATGGTGCAGAAAGAAAACTTTGTTTGCTACACCAAATAAATTTGTTAAACAAAAAAAAAACCTGCTCTTTTTAAAATATTGTTTTGTAAATCATGATGTGACATCAACCTGTAAATCAATTTCCAAGCTTTAGGTTCAGTCATAGTTTGTTATTTGCAGGAACAAACCTACTTAAAAAATATAGAATGCTCTCAATTTCAATAAAAAAAAACACCTTTGAATAAAAAAAGATACCACACACAAAAAAGTCAATATTTTGACAAACGTTTGGTAAAGTTTAAAGATTTGTTTGTTTAATCTATTGTTGCAGTTAGTTGGGTGACTATGTCTTTAGTCCCCCACCCATCTACAATTTGACATGTTCAGCTCATGCTTAGAACAAACAGGCTGGGGGGGTGAAGGTTAAGTTTAAAAAGATGAGACAGAGTGACAGGAGGAGCGATTTGTTTTACAGATGTGTCCGGTTCAATCTTTCATGTCTCTATTAAAAATGTTTGACACCATTTCAAGGCTTCATTTCAACAGTCAATAGCTGCAAATGGCAGAATAAATGCAACTTTATGTTCTTTATTCCACAAATATTTCCAAGAAAATACCAACGATGCACATAAAAGTCAACAAATCATTTTGTTACTTAAAATAAAATACGTATTCTTTTATCTCTGGAGTGGCAAAGTCATTTAACCATAACACTTTTCTATTACGCACCCACTGTTCTACTTGTTGTTTGGATCATGTTCCAGGGTGTATCCTGTAGGCAATTTCATGAGGATAAGGAGAAATGCCATAACAGGAGTAGACTTCTGAATGTCAGCAATGACCTGAAGAGGATTTTTATTTTTATCATTTTGGAGGAAACAATGTTTAAAACATATATTTTGCACAGGAGTTGGTGCAAAGAAGGTAGTCCTGGTTAGAATTCAATTTAAATATTTGAAACTATTTTTTGATATAGCCCCCTTTTTCTTTTGTTCAGTTTACAACTGCAAAGGCAAGCCAGTCTGAGCAGGCTGGGGGATTTAAAATTATTCAATACTGTTGTGCCTTTGGGATCTGGCTTCTTGTCCAATAGTGTCTACCGTCCTAGAGAACAACATTAGTCTAGAATGAAATAATGACCACAGTAAACAGCTTCCTCTCAAGGGCATACAGGCAGAAATTAAGGGACTATGTGAGGTTTCGAAGATGTGAGGGAAGCACACTCCTCTAAAGCTTGCAATCCAACCTTATTCACACAATGTGATCTGCGTTTATTCCTCATACTGTTGATGAAAGTGTGTTCTTCTGAGTGATTATCTCCTCCTCAAAGCAACAACTAGAGCACGTGGACTGTGTCCAGACAAACCTTTACTCTGTGGTGATTATAGCAGAGTCTTTGTACGCATAACCGGTCAAGAAGTTTTATGCTATACATTTAAGTCTTGCAAACATACAATCATAATAAAGCCCTCTGTTTTAGGGTTTACGAAAGTTAAAAACTTGTTTCACTGTGCATTTTATCTCTCTATGTACTTTTGTCTTTATCGCCGCCATGTAACGTATCTGGCCTATTACATTGTTCTGTTAAAATAAAAAATTTTTTAAAATCATACACAAAACCAAGATAATAGACTTGAAGCCCTAAATGCCAGTGGGAATTTTAAAGCGTGTTGCAGTCCAAGAAAGACATCTGGCTAAACTGTGCGAAGGAAGAGCTGAAATATGATGGTTTTCTAACAGATCCCTGATGGTCTCATCAATTTCGAAGGCCACCCCAAAGGGACAGTGTATTGCATTCAGCCTTAGTGACTGTTATTATAGCTACTGGTTGCAGAAGTGTGTTTGAGTACACACACAGAAAAAGAATGATGATCTACCAACACTGTTTATTTTTTATTGATGTAGTGTACTTTTTTAACATGTTGCATTCTGTTGCAGCTGAGTTCACATTCAGCCAGCAGATGTTCTTTAAAACATGTATTTGACACATTCCCATCAAAAGCTTTGAGCTTGTAACGCATGAAGTAATCTGTAATGTCATTATTCAAATGCATTCACCTTCATGCATTTATGAACCTGTTTACTCCTTGTCAGCATTTTAAGAGGCCTGAAGGGCTCGGTAAAGCATATCTGAGTTTCTATGGGATGATCAATGCATGCCTAAAATGCAATTGTATAACACAGCCATGATGCAAATCACCACAGGTTGTAGTTTTATATTGTGATATAAAACTACACAAAATCTACTACATATTGTATCTATGCTCAAATCACATGCTGCATACAACTGCTGGATGTGCACATCCCAGCTACTCTGTGTATAATGACGTATACTACGAGTCTGGAGTTGGCATTCATTGGGTGATAAAATCCTGCAATGCCCTGCAATACGACTAGTTCGTTTGGACACTTGGACACTGCAGACAATGTGAACCCCTTCTTCTTCTTCTTCGTCTTTCAGCTTTTCCCTCTTCAGGGGTCGCCACAGCGAGTCACCCTTCTCAATCTCACTCTGTCCTCTGCATCCTCTGTCCTCACTCCAACTGCCTCCATGTCCTCTCTAACTGCATCCATACATCTTCTCTTTGTCTTTTTCCTGGCAGCTGCATTTCTAACATCCTTCTACCAGTATACCCACTGTCCCTCCTCTGGACATGTCCAAACCATCTCAGTCTGGCCTCTCTAACTTTATCTCCCAGTTGTTCAACCTGTGCTGTACCTCTGATGATCTCATTCCTAATCTTATCCATCCTTGTTACTCCTAAGAAGAACCTCACCATCTTCATTTCTGCCACTTCCAGTTCTTTCTCCTGTCTTTTTGTCAGTGCTTCTGTCTCCAGACCATACAACATAGCTGGTCTCACAACTGTCTTGTAAACTTTTGCTTTGACCTTTGCTGACATCCTTTTATCACAAATCATCCCTGAAACTTTTTTCCATCCACTCCATCCTGCCTGGACTCTCTTATTCACCTCTTTACCCATTTTCCTGGACAGTGGACCCCAAATACTTGAAGTTCTGCACCGTTGTGACCTCTGCTCCTTGTAGCCTCACTGTTCCACCGGCCTCCCTCTCATTCAAACACATACTCTGTCTTACTACGGCTGACTTTCATTCCTCTTCTTTCAAGTGCATACCTCCACCTCTCCAAGTTCTCTTCCACCTGTAAACAACGTGAACCCCTAAATAATGTTAAATACTAGTTAATTTGTGCTGCTCTTCTTTGGTATATAAGGAAATCTAAAACTGAAAAAAATAAATGATGATTTTTTTTTTCCAAAAATAATCAAATAGCTTTCTGCGTGACAAAAAAAACAAACTCTAAAGTAAATATGTTGTCTATCAAGTGTATGATGCTGAGATCAACCACTCACATTGGCTCACGAGGCCCAAACAAGCTCTATAATGGGTCGATGCATGTTTGAAAATCAGAGAATCGTGTCAAAATTAATAAGTTGGAATAAACTTTTCAAAATTGCTAAATGGGCGTACAACAAGGATCTGTTCTAGGACCAATGATCTATTTCTTGTACACTTAAAATGAAGATAAATATGTTGGGATGAAAGGTGCATTACTGCTTTTGTATTTGTTATTTTTCCATTCTTTTTTCCTAAATTCCTACATTTTAGTTCCTCTGAAGCGTCTCTACTCAGATTTTCATACTTTCATAGTTGAACTTTTCCTTTTCCTCTGTCCATCCTAAATGTGTCAAAGTGACTTTGCAGCTTGTCCTTCCCATCTTGACATCTTCTAAGCAACGCAGAAACTCCAGTCCTCTCTCCTGTGGCTGGAGGTCTGTGCGTTCAAAATGCTTACTAAATGTCAGAAGCGGTCAAGCGCTTCCCCAAGAACACAACCCGCCCTAAAAACTGCTGCTGGCCACCTGTCCATCACATCAGCCCTGTCCAAGATGATTGGTTAAGATGTTTAACCCTTTCACGACTCGTCGCTGAGGCAAATCACTGGCAAATGATATGAGCGGCTCTGAAGGGTCCTCAGTGCATTTGTGATTGGAGCAGACAGTGGACACAAATTTCCTTGAGGTGAGGTGATTCTCAACTTGCATCTTGGGACATAGAATTTACTTCAGAAAAAAAAAGCAGGACTGATATTATCTGATGTGCAAGCAAATGGGAAAGTTGATTTTGAGGTGCTCATTTTGTTCTGAGGTACAGGTAACATTTGTAATTTGAGAAGCAAGGGATACATTTTACTTTCCACACGTTACAGTTTCAAACTGTCTGCAAAATAAATGGCTAATTATGGCTTTGAATTCAATAATTAATTATTATCAGCTAAATATTTCTCTATTAAATGAAATGCCGGTTACGTAAAGCTGGGGTTTCAAGCCTGTGGATCCCTCATCTCCTAAGAACCACAACAGATATGTAAGGTTTCTTTTGCACCGAGGTTGTCAAAATAACAAAAAAATAAAAAAAAACATTAAAAATCTGTGTGAAACTGAGTGAGTCCATAAGGCTGACACATTCTTTTTTTAAAGAATATCTTCACAGATGCAACCACAGTTCTTTTTTGTCTATAGTCCTTTAAAAGCTCTTTACATCTTGATGACAACACACACTTAAATAGTAAAAAAAAAATTCATTTGGTCTCAGTCTGCAAACCTTGACTCCTGTATAATGACTTTAAAGCTATCTGTAGTGGTCGAATTAATGTTTCCATGTAACTGATCTTTTATCTTATTCATTCAAATTAGGGACTTTAAAGTGTCAGCTTTAGTAGCTTGAGGGCGTCACCTTCATCTGTACATATTAAAAAGGATTAATAGTTTTCTTCAATCTTTTAAGCTTCAAATAAAAATCAGACTAAATTAAATTCAGGGCTCTAAATCTCACACACCGCTCGTGTTTCTTGTTTGTGTGCATGCCTGCGTGCAGCAAGCTTTTGGTGGAAGCCTTCAGCTGTTTGGAGAAGGCACCTGTGTCCCAGTGATGGGAAACCTTCAAAGGCAGAGGAAGCGACCCAAATAAAGAGCGTTTAAAGACCAGCAGGAACAAACCCACAGAGGAAGAGAGAGAGGCGGAAAACGAAAGCAGTGGCCTGTCTGCCACCTCCTTTGCCCTGTGAATGGTTCGTCCAGGCGCAAAAACACATTTGCCAAATGAAAGGCTGTCCGTCTGCATATTGTGCGAGTGAAAAAGCTAACAGTTGGCACAGGCAGCACGTTGTGGTTCTGACCCTGCTCGGAGAGTCACAGTTCATGTTGCACCAGACCATTTAGCACAGAAAGAAAAAGCAGATAAAAGCCGAGGTCTGTAGATTTTTGTAGCCACTTTACCTCTCTCTGTTGAATTTGAGGGAATGGAGAACCGCTGGTCTCTTCTGCCTCAGGTTCCACAAATGGACGCTGTCGTCAGCCAACGCACTCACCAACGCTCCCTGTCGCACAAACGTGGTCGTTATACTCCGTTTGCTTAACAAAATAAAATGCTCTGAATAAACATGCAACTTTACTGAACACACGAGGCCTCAGCAAAACTTTTTTCCCATGAACACGTCTTCAGATGGCACATTTTCTCTGCAAATATGACATGCATTAGTCACACTGCATTCCCTGGCAGCTTCGCCCAGGTAACGAGGATGATTCACAAGATGTATAAAAGTGTATGTGTGCATGTAGGAGGCACTAAAATCATCTCCATCTCCCTGAGGGCTTGTTGGAGCTGCTGCTGAGTCACAGTTACACAGACGCTAACACACACTCACACACACACAAGCTGAAATACTGCATGTCTCAAATATGATTCAAAACATAACCAGGTTGGTTTTAAGTGACATGGAAAAGCCTGGAAGTCACTTATACCTCTGGTTTACATTTAACCATTTAATATGATAACCTATTTTCACAGAGCCCCACAGTAATAGGTATGAAACACGGAACTTGAAAACAAGCATTATTTCACAGACTCTAATGACGTAACCCACCTCATTGATGAGAAACTGGAGCTGGATGACGGCTGCTCCACTTTCATGCTGACAGTAGCACTCCACTCCCGGTCGTCCAAACCTGAAGGATCTCAGTCAAGGCAAATGTAGTGGCAAAAGTACGTCACCAAACAAATCACAGACATCACAATACGCCCTGCTTTTGTTTTTATTTCTTAAATTGTGACATTAGGAATAAATGTCTCGGCAGACCTGAATCAAAATCCAGATTGTTTTAGCTGATCTTAACCATCATAAACAATTCCCTTAGTAGGGCAAGAAGTCGTCGTTAAATTACTTAACCTTAGAAAACAAGAGGCAGACCCAGTAGAGCAGCAGGATTTCAGGTCAAGATACTTAGTCTTTCAAGGAGACCTGAGACCGGTTCATCTTAGAAAAACAAGAAACTCCCAAGCAGAGAGTATGATATGAACAGATCTGAAAATAACAGCAGAGAGAGAAAATTTGCAGAAGAGAATATAGTTGCTGTGAGATTGACAAGTCCCAGAAAAAAACGCAGAGGCAAATGAGAAAAAGCAGAGGAATGAAAGTTGGGAAAAGACGACAGAATATGTTCTTTTTTTTTTTTTTTGAGGAAAGTGAATGGGTAAGCTTCAGTCGTTCCGCCAAAACGCCTCCGGACTAAAGTGGAGGCTGGGAATTTGTCCTGAGGTTCACACTGACCTGTAACCATTTGAGAACAACAGTACAGTTTATCAGCGTGAGAAAGAATAGGGCGGCTTGTGTGTTCTGTATGTGTCCAAATATGTTTGGTGGAACCAGCATGGAGCTCACAAAGCATGCAGATTTACCAGCCATAATGAGGAAAACTCTCTGATAGTGTCATGCAAATAAAAAACAATAGAAAATATTTTCTATGAGGATAAAGATGTTACCTTGAATAAGAGGGGGAAAAAATGTTTAATCAATAATAAAAGTGTGAATGATCAGAAGGGAGAACCTGTGGTCAGTCTGAATCCACAGCAGAGCACAACTCACCCAGACTCCAGTCAGAAATCAAAGTTAAAGCAACTTAAACACTTCTTAAAAACCCCTTTTAGCCTTTTTAGTTGCATTCAGTTATGCTTCTTTTCCATGAAGCAGCAACTGGCGGATTCAATCTCTGCACCAGTGATGCCTTGGTCTGGAAAAAAAAAATCCACCAGCTCTATTGGATTAAGACACCATACCCTCAGGGGAGTTGAAGAGACTTGAACTGAGACCAGGAGGGTGCAACCAAGTCAGCAACGATCAAATCTTTAAACAGAGCCGTGTGGACAGCTCAGACAAAAAGATTGGAAGTTCTTGTGGCGACCAGCTGCCTCCCTGACCCCAAATGAACTTAGTTATAGTGTGAACACAGTGACAAACAGAAGTTACTGACACCTGAATACATTTTAATTTATAAATAAGAGAGAAAGTTTAATATTGTATTGAAATGCATAGCTGCCTGACAGATGGCAGAATAAAAGATAACCATTCAAAGATTGTACAGTAGTCCCTTGTTTATTACGGGGGTTTCCGTTCTCAGCTCCCCCGCGATAAGTGAAAACCCACAAAGTAGGAAGTAGTACAAGTAGTAAGTAGTAGTTTATTTTAGTATTTATATATAAAGGCATTTTAAACCCTTCCCATACTTTTGCAATATGCCAATGTTTCTCAACTCTAAATGCTCTAAGAGCACAGCATGTCATGATCTCTGCTCTCTCTCTGCCACCAGCTGCTCTCTGCCACCTGACAGTGCTCTAGGCCACGCCCACTTCTCCGATGCAGAGCAGAGATTGACATGCTCCAGGAGAGAGCTTCTCCCTGCACATGTGGGCTGCACAAAGGTGCAATAGGCGCTAAATAATTTAAAATTGTTAATTAAAAAAATCCATGCCAATTGCGTGGCTCGTCCCTCAGTCAGCCAAATGTGTGTCATGTCCAAGCTTACTTTGAAAAACTGCGAAGTAGCGAGTCCGCAAAAGTCGAACCATGAAGTAGCGAGGGACTACTGTATTTGTATGTTTTTCTTCATCCACAATACTGTCCCCCAACAAGCCTGTCTACGATCTCAATGGTATTTGAATGTTTTTTTTTGTTGTTATTTACCTTGGGAAAAAAAAAAGGTACAACCTGTCCCTCTACTAAATAAGTTGTGAGAAGATATTTGGATGAAGAATGTAGTTCAAGAAGATAACTGCTGCTCAGAACAGTCAAAGTTTACAGCTTCTTTCACTGGAACAAATTAATTAATAAATAAAAACATCATCTGAGTGTAACAGAGGCAAAAAGCTCATCAGCACGCACCACTACACTGTGACTCCCTGTGGATGAGATAATGGGACCCTGTAGTTTTATCCATTTGACTTAGTAAGCCAGCTATCTTTCAGGAGAATCTCCTGGTCTAACTGGCACAGACTCAGAGGGACACTGACAGGCTTGTACAGGAAATATGTGAGTACCGTATTGTTTTACTATACAGTTTTCAAGGTCAAAGAGGAACTAATATTTTTATTGTGATTGGATATAAACTGCAATATGATCTTCTTGCTTCTTGTCATAACATAACATTGTTATAAAGTTTGACTTTGATGTGTGGCGGCCTTGACCCTGGAGCTGGGGTGTTGAAAAGTATATGCAACACTGTCTACTGATGATGCATATGTGTATCAAGTTTCATTAAATTATCTTGAGCAGATCAGAAGTTATGGGCAGGACATGAGAATTTTTGCAGATGTTGATACCATACCACTTTATTTATAAAGCACTTAAAAACAGCAACAAGGCCAACCAAAGTGCTGCACAGCAAAACAAAACAAGCAAAGGACACAGGATAAAATACATAGAACTAAACAGGAAAAGATAAGAACTAATTGGCTAAGATTATATAATAGGCAAGTCTCAGTGTCAAAAGCCAAGGAATAAAAGTGTGTTTTCAAACTAGACTTAAAAACAGTGAGAGAGGGAGCCTGTCTGACATGCAGTGGTAACTCATTCCACAGTTTTGGACCTACAACAGAGAAGGTCCTGTCACCTCTAAGCTTCAAATGAGTGCCTGGAACCAATACAAGCATCTGGTCTGCTGACCTAAGAAAGCACTGTGGGACATATGGCTGCAGCAGATCAGTGAGATAAGAGGGAGCAGAACTGTTGAGAGATTTAAAAACATACCGAAGGATTTTAAAATGAATTCTAAAGTGAACTGGGAGCCAGTGAAGGGAGGTCCGAACTGGTGTAATGTGTTCTCTTTTACCTGTACAAGTAAAAAATTGGGCTGCAACATTTTGAACTAGTTGTAAACGTGCAATGGAGGTCTGACTGATTCCAAAAAGAAGTGCATTGCAGTAATCAAGCCTGGATGTTATGAAAGCATGTACACTGTTTCAAGGTTACTTTTGGACAGTATGGGCTTCAGTTTAGACAGTTGCTTCAACTGAAGAAAACAGGATTTAACTATCGTGTTTACGTGACCGTTTAGTTTCATAGAAGGGTCCATTTTCACTCCCAGAACAGTGACCACTTGTTTCTCTAACGGGGCTAGAGAGGAAAGGTCGATACAGTGGTTCTTGATTGTGTCATTAGGTGGAAATAACATGACTGCTGTCTTGTTCTCATGAAAATTCAAGAAACTCAAAGCCATCCAATCCCTGACGTCAACCAGGCAGTCAAGAAGAGGTTGGATAGAGCGTGCACCCATGTGCTTTAGAAGGAAGTAAATTTTACAGTCATCGGCGTAAAAATGAAAAGGTATGCCGTGTTTACGAAAAACGGCACCTAGTGGCAGCAGGTATAAAGTAGAAGATTGATGTAGGAGACTATACCACAATATATCCACCTTTTGACGGGCGTATACAAGTTTCATATTGGTTTAGACAAAGCTATTGCGCACCACAGTCAAGTGAAACTGACTGCGACATGGTTATACTAGCAGAAATCTTTTGGTATTCCTACAGAAAGTGCACATTTACAACTAGCTTTGTGATAGAGTTGTACGTAAATGACTAGGCAATGCATAAATATAGCTATAGGCTTAAAAATGTTCTCACTCTAAAATGTGTGCATCATCTCTGATTAAAAGATACACAGGTGCAAGTTTAAAGTCAGTCAGGATGGTTTGGACTCGACAACAGAACAGACCAACTAGCTCAAAGTGACTTAATTGAAAGCTCTGTCACAATGTTGCCTGGCAACCAAATCTTTCAGGGGCTCAGAAAGACGAAGGATTTAAGGGTTGTGCTTTTTAAACTGCTCATTTTGCCTTCTACTGGAAAGGAGCCAGCCATCCCAAAGTCTCATTATCCTAGAGTCACACGCGCACACACACCGCCACACACACACATACACAAATTTAGTGTGTAAAATATCCCTCAGAATAAATTCACATCTAAAAATTACTGAAAGGCCAAAGCTGATGTTTAAAATTGATTAAGATTTATTGTAATAAATGGCTCACAGCAACAAAACACACACTCTCTACTTATACATAAAAATGATCTCAATTATAGAAAAGACCATTTCACCTGAAAGGTAATCACATACTCGTGACGTTTTTTTTGAAGGTCACTCTTGCTTCTTCAAATATCTGTCGGTAATTGAATCTTGATTCAAGACATGAAAGCGCTCGTTTGTTTTTATAAACCTGTGGCACATTTAAACTCGCTTTGTCAAAAAAGCATTTCTTATAAATGCAATTTTCTTCTGGCAGTGTGCTTTGCTTTAATTTCACACCAGGATGGAGAGAAACATTTTTATTTCCCTTCAATGAGTTTGTTTCACATCACTGGTTTCTGACTTGCTAAAATATTTAGAAAATAGTATACATGGCTACAATTATATTCCTAATATTGTGATTATCTCCATCTCCATCTGCTTATCTGTGGTGGGGTCATGAAGGCAACAGGTCCAAGAGAGAAACCCAGACATGCCCCTCCCCAGCTCCTCCTGGGGGAACCCCAAGGCGTTCCCAGAGATTCTACACAATCCTTCCAGGATGTTCTGGGTCTGCCCTGGGGCCTCTTGCCACTGATACATGCTTGGAAAACCTCCAAAGGAAGGCGTGCAGGAGGCACCCTAATCATACGACCAAACCACCTCAACTGACTCCTTTCAATGCGAATGAGCAGCTGCTCTACTCGAAGCTCCACCGGAATGACGGAGCTCCTCACCCTCTCTCTAAGGCTGAGCCACCCAATAAAGGAAGCTCATTTCGGCCGCTTGTATCCAGGATCTGGTTCTTTCGGCCATGACACCTTTTGACCACTGGTGAGGTTAGAGCATAGACAGACCAGTAAATGGAGAGCTTTGCCTTTTGACTCAACTCTTTCTTCACCACGACCAACTGAAGCAACACCCTCATTACTGAGGGTGAAGCCCTAATTCATCAATCTACCTGCTCCATCCTCCCATCACTCATGAACAAGATGCCTAGATACTTAAAATCCTCCATCTGAGGCAAAGACCACCACCCCTACCTGGAGAGAGCATTTCACCCATTTCAGGTTGAGCACATCGTATTGTAATGTACTGATAATGATAAATGTAATGTAATTGTATTTAAATAGTTCCTAAAGTATAGAAGTCACATGTCTTTTCCATCCAATAATAGAAAAAAATGCTGATAAATCAGGTATCTCTTGTCAATGAGTCCACGAGGCTCAATGGGATTAACCTGTCTAAATAAAGGTTGAATGAATAAATAAAAAAACATTATTGTGCAGCTCTGCAGGTGACTGAAATAAACAGCACATTTTATTCACACTGAAATCAGCAGCTTTGTTCAGACAACCCAGCAAAAAACAAAAACTTATCAGTGTAAAGAAGGGTTGTGCATCGCTGGTCTGTGGATGACAATATGCAGCTCAACGCACTGCAAACAAAAAGATTTAAGAAGGTTATGCAGCAACAACCGACGGGATGCAACACAATTCAGCCTTTAACTCACAATACGATGCACATTAGCTTTTAACGACAACACAATTCAATACAAGTTTGAACTCAATACATTTAAGTTTTTATGCAATATAATTGAACAATGCAAACACATTTTCATGTCAGTTATTGAGACTAAATATAACTGCCCTGTCAAAAATAATTAAATAGTTACTCATAAATCAGTCTTGTTTAAAACGTGTAAAACACTAGACTCACAATTAATAAATGCACATAAATTAGGCTTAGGGCCAAATTAAAAAAACTTTCCAGCAGTAATGTGTTTAATACTTTTTTAGTAAGTCCGCAGAGAGCAGCAAGTTTTTTAGTTTTTTTTTTTTTTTAGATGAAAAAATACAAAAAAATAAATCAATATTTTTAATTCCTGGAATATTAGTTGATTCACATTGCTTTAAGCACATTTTCAGTGTTTGCTAGCATTTACTGGTGCTGCTGCAGTTTTCTTCCTGAACTATAGGTGTCGCTAATGAAAAAATAAAGGCAAACAGCATGCGAAGAGTTTGAACCGGATCCTGCTGGAAAAAGATCTGGGAACGCTCTAATTTTGACTGGGTGCATTCCGGCAACTGTTTGGTTGGATCCGGCAACTCAAAACTCTGCCACTAAAAGTCCAAAGTCATTGCACATTCTTATTTTGATTATATATTAAAAATACAATGAGAGGAGACGTTGCCCTTGACCCGGAGGACCCAGTCTGTGGAGTGGAGGTTCCGGCCACAGCACGTGCACCAGCTTGCGCACACGCTCCTGCCCAGCAGAGATGTGGACAGCATGCCCCACAGGAATGAAGTGTCTTCATCCAACACCTTCAGCGGCGCGCCCTGCTGACAGTGCACGTTACGCTAAGGAGCATCTCCAGACAACTGTACAGAGCGTGCGCGCAACTGCTGATGTGTCGGAACTCCCGCATACATTTCAGACATAATAAATAAAAAAGCTTACATTAAAAAAAAATACAATGAGAGAAATGTTTGATGTATTTCACGTATCAAAACAACGGCGCTTATTTGTCAAAATAACAACGATCAAAATGTCAAAAAGACAGTGCAATTTACTTTCATAATTTATTATCACGCCACCCCCCCACCCCCCAGTCTGCCCGCCCGCTATCTGCATTCTGGTATCGATCGGTTTACAAATTAGGCCCTGCCCTTGCAGTAGGTGAAAATCTGCAAAGTAGCGGCGTTATATTTATTTTATTGTTTCTTTCAGTGTTTCCTGTCATGGCGGGGCCCTCATCTCATCAGTGATTTTTGTAACAGGTGTTTGTGGGTGGGCACATCTGAGCTGTGCGCTGTTAAGGGGGGGGGGGGGGGGGGTGTCAGCATGAAGGAAGAGGCAGCATCATCACTGCCTTTAGCTTTTTGTTAGCGCGCAAGCTAAGGAGGTAGGGGGGTTCAACATGCAGTTTGGTTCAGTACAATAGAGCACAGCATGTACATAACACACAATATAGACAATTGGGTTTAAAAAAACGTGATATAGTGAAGCCGTTAAAATTGAACCGCAAAATTGTGAGGGACTACTGTAATAGACTGATGCATCTAGATTCAAACCCAAAATTGTACTGGCACACGGCTGCTCAACCAATTCTAATCGTGCATGTACACATCCATGAACTGGTACAAATAAATTAATTTTAATACCCCTATAAAGGTTTTTGTTTTTTTAAGTGGCGTTGCTGCCCTCAGGCTAGCTGTTAGCTGATCAGTTTGGTCAGACTTGAATGTCATTTCTCCAACTGAGAATGTTCATTAAAACAGGTAAAATAATTATTTGTGACTTTGAACCCCACTTTGAAACATCTGAAATTATGTTTGGGCAGCACGGTGGCGCAACTGGTAGAGCTGCTGCCTCTCAGCGAGCAGGTCCTTGGTTCAAACCCCGGTCCAGGGGCCTTTCTGGGTGGAGTTTGCATGTTCTCTACGTGCATGCGTGGGTTTTCTCCGGGTGCTCCGGTTTCCTCCCACTGTCCAAAAACATGCATGTTAGTCTGATTGGTAACTCTAAATTGTCCCTAGGTGTGAGTGAGAGAGTGAATGGTTGTTTGTCTCGTTTGTCTCTATGTGGCCCTGTGATGGACTTGCGACCCGTCCAGGGTGTACCCCGCCCCTCGCACAGTGATTGCTGGACATGGGCACCAGCGACCCCCGTGACCCAAAATGGAACAAGCGGGTAAAGAAAATGGATGGATGGATGAAATTCTGTTTTAAGACGTAGACTAACGACAAATTTATTTTTGATCATAAACAAAGAAATACATGTTTGTAGTTTTGTCAATCTGCTCAAATCTCGGTAAAAATACATATTTTTTAATTACATTAAACTTCATTAGGTTAAAATCAAAATTTTTGGTTTAAACAGATATAGATCCCTAAGTCCAGCATTGTGCATACTCCTAGTGTGACATGATGTCAAATCTGGATGCTTCGAGTTATCAGTTTAGTTATCTTATAAGAGTTTGACAACATGAACACTAGAGAAAAGATGTTGGTATTTTTAGCAGTCTTTCATTTGGTACAAAACCATTAAAAAACAGTCAAAAATGCATTTACGTAGTTACTGTTGAATTATACTGCTATACTGTCTAAACATCTGCTGGTGAAGATTCTCAGTCATCCTAAACATTGCTGTCTAAACATTGCTATAAGAAAATGCTTTAAAGAACTTTAACTGTCAACTGCATGCATTTGAGCTTTAAAAATTATTTTCCTTCATGAATGTTAAAGTGATGGCTTTGCTAAAAAAGCTCCCTGACATCTCAGCTGTCTGTTTTTTTCCCTCCAGTATTTTAACAATCACGACCCAGAGTTACTCCTAACTGCCTCAGCTCAACATGGGACAGGCCTCATAGAAGATGTATCACAGTTGTTGACAAGAAATCCTTCATTCCTTTTAAGCCAAGCAAGGTCTCTCCATCTCCGACCGCATCCCTCTCACCACCCTGCATCAACTTTATAAGCAGACAAACTGGCCAGAGGCAGCAATGGCAGCAAGACAAGAGGACAGGAAGGCAGAGAGTGAGAGCAAAAAGTGGGTCAGCGTCATGTCTTGTCAAGTCCAATGAAAATTTCCGGAGCTATTCTGGATGTCAAAGTTGACAAAGAATTCATTTTCATGCTGCCATTTTTAATATCTATTTCTATCAAGGCCACAGGCCGCTTTTCTGACTAAGAAAGGTGAGTCACTAGACATGTGGCAAAGTAAAACTGCTGAAGAACCAGCTGTGGGAATCACACCGAAGGTTTTTATTTTCAGGAAGATTGCTGAGATGTGTCACATGGCAGAAGAGGTGGCTTGTTGTTTGCAGACCAGCCCCCTGGACTAGACGTGACAAGAAATGCCTGTTTTTATTGAACTTGTCAGGTTTGTGATTATATGTGTATTTAATAAGAATGAAACAAAAATTAAGGTCTCATGTACATGCATGATGAAATAAAGGGTAATAGAATGAAAAGATTGATGTAAAGATGGTTGAACATTCAACCTGAAGATACATCACAGTGAAAAATAATCAAGAAAAATAAAAAATGGTGATTAGGGAAGGAAACAGAGGAAAAAGAGGGGACAGGGTGTGAAAGTACTAGAAAGAGTGAGCATAAGAGCAATGACTTTCTATGACATTAGGGCTGAAGTGGCATCAAAGCTATCATACATCATCATGCCAGGAAAGGGTGTGGTGAGGGTTGGGGGAGGGACCACAGATCAGAAACTGATCTGCAAAGGGTTTAGAGAATGGGATGAGGCAGTCGAAGGTCTAAACAGAAGGATTGGTGGAAGCACAGCAAAAAAAAAGTGTTTAGAGAATTGAGGAGCAATAAGCCTGAGGGAGATGGGAGCGAAATAAGGCTTTTCTGCAATAAACCATGGAAAAGTGGTACAGACTACCTTTGGCATGGACTTTGGCAGCCATTACAAACCCATCCCTGATGCTCCACTCTAACTGGACCTCAACACAACCAATCTCTCTTGACCACCCTCTGGTCAAGAGAAAAGTACTTTGATTCAATTTAAATAATAATAATAATAATGTGTATGTATTGTCATCATTGTATATTCCCATTCAATGGTGAAATTGGCTCTCTGCATTTAACCCATCCACCATCAGGTGGAGCAGTGGGCAGCTATGGAAGGCGCCTGGGGAACAAACGGGGATATGGTGTCCTGCTCAGAGACACCACAAGATGTGCAATGACTGGGGATTGAACCCAGGACCTTAGAGTCCCGAGTCACCTGCCCTGCCTCTACACCATCTCTGCCTCCATAAAGCCTGCTGATATGAGTTATTTCCAACCAGCCATCCATTATCTTTACCCACTTTTTCCTTTTCAGGTTGAGGGGTCACTGGTGCCCATGTCCAGCTATCACTTATGCGAGAGGCACGGTACACGCTGGACAGATCTCCAGTCCATCACAGGGCCACATTGAGACAAACGAGACAAACAACCATTCATTCTCTCACTCACACCTAGAGACAATTTAGAGTTACCAATCAGCCTAACATGCATGTTTTTGGTCTGTGGGAGGAAACCAGAGTACCCAGAGAAAACCCATGTGGGGTTTCAGTTTCTTCTGTTTTTCTGCACTCTCCTGTGCTTCCTTGTTGGTCTACTCCTGTCTCACATGTATGTACTTGTAATCCCAATCACCCCAGGTGTTCCTGCTCCCGTCTCATCAGTGTCTGTATATACGGTAGTCGGCGTCTTTCCACACATGCACGGAGAGAACATGCAAACCTCCCAGAAAGATCCCCGGCTGGGATTCGATTTGGCAACCTTCTCGCTGAGAGGCAACATCTCTATCAGCTGAGCCACTGTGCTGCCCAAGTTATTTCCTCCAAGAAAAAAAAACTGCAATGTGGCAAGCACTATGCAAGACCAGACACATACAAACAAACCTACACTTTTTTTTAAATAGATTTTTTTTTGTCTTTTAAAATCTAACAGACCAAAACATTCTTTTGAGCTTTATAACCAATCTTAACTAAGTCCTAATGAACGAGTTTATGTCATTGACAATTCAAGCAAGCGTTCAAACATGAGTCTTCTTTGATTTGATACGGGAAAGATGTTTTTTTTTTAAGTTGTAAATGTTGGTAGAAGATACAATGGTCCTTCTTAATGTTAATTTGACAGTTAAGAATTATAAATGATGATACATTACCTTTTTTTATTTGTTCTTTGCTGAGCTAAACATTCGTCACATGGTCACTAAATTTTGAAAACATCTCAACACCAGCAGAAACAAACAAACAAAAAACAAAAAAAAAGTTGAAGCCAGTGTTCAATTGTTGCCTAGCAACAGCAGTAGCAAATGACTAGTATCCCGCCAAGGCTGCAAGCTAAAGCAGCTCTCTTCACACAGGTCTTCACCCCTGGAGCTTTGGAGATTTACACATTGTAGCTCTTTAGAGGCCCACATGACTTATTTGTGTTAATTTGTTTTCCTTTCCCCCTTCATCCACCGGAGCTTTCAAGCAACATGAGATAGATACATCAATGACTGAAAGAACCGGGAGAAGCTCTGAGAGTCGCACTCCCCGCATGAATTTTAGTGTCACAAACAGGGAGAGGAAAAAAAAAAGAAAGACCCACAAGTCTTGTCATAAAACCAAACGGAAATGCACGTATAAATGCCATCTTCAGGCACCTGAATGCAGCTACGTAGCAAGGAAAGAAGTGGAGTTGAGCAAATGGGTGATTAATTTGTTTAACACAGAGCTTGTATAAAGAATCTTCCTTGACACATTTGATTTATTATGCAGGGAAACAATTAAACTGCACTGGAGCCACTAAATAACGGTCGCTGCATCAGCTTCCAGGCACACACAGATCCACGTATCCCCACCTCTACCTGCTGCTGAAATCCATCTACATGACACTCGTGACAAAAGGCATTTGCTGAGGCACACAGTTCAACACTGCAGTAGTCCTCAGTCAGATAAAAATGTGTTCTGGTTTGAGAGTTTGCAGGTAGATAAGGAGTGGACAAATGCTGCAAATTTGCTGGAGCTCTATCATGTTTACAAGAGGAAACCTTAAAAGAATGTATATCGCCCACCACTTTTCAAGCAAGAGTTAAAAGCTCAGATCATCTTGTGCTGAAAAAAGACAGAGTTGCTGAAGTTTTGACCAAACCTTGAAAACAGTATGTGCAATCTCATACAATAGTACGAGCTCGGAGTATGTTTCAGCTACTACCACACCAAATTTACTTATGGTAAATATCTATAAAACAGAGTTAAGATCACTTTTGTGTTGGCTATTATTGATTAGCTCTGGCAGCCATCTCAAAGTGGACTCTAAAAGTGAGCACTCAGAGAATGCACTGCCAATGACTTCCAGCTACAACCACACCAAATTTTAGTACAATATCTGCTAAACTGACTGAAATAAAACCCTTTTTGGATTTTCTAAGTCAGTTGGCTGTGATTGCTACAATATGTTGAATTCCATAAGCTCTGAAAATCAGTCAATTGTAGAGTTGGAGCAAATATTTCTTTCCTGAAACCTTCATTAAAATCCATCCAGTAGTTCATAAAATATTGTGTTTACAAAAGGACAGAGTTTACTCCAAATAGTTAGTGGCAAAATTTGAAACAACAATTTTGCACAATCTAATAAAGCTCAGAATATATGTTGGCAATCAGTTTCAGCTACTACAACATCCAATTATCAGTCAGTATCTGTCAAACTGACTGAGTTGTAGCAAGTTGTTTGTGTGTGTGTGTGTGTGTGTTTGTGTGTCAGCAGACTGTGCCGGCAATGTCGATTTGGGTTGACTCAATAAGTTAATCAGTTGTAGATGTGCATCCAGTGAATACCTTCTGCAAGTTTCATTAAAATTATTACAATGATTTATGAGATATTTTGGTCAGACACGCAAACACACAGACAAAAACATAATTCCATAGCTGCATCAGAAAGTCGGTGCCAGCAACTCTTCCTCCTATCTCATCCATGCACGGTGTTCCTATTGAGTTTGTAGATTCTTACAAATACTTGGGAATTTTGATCAATGCACATCTCTCTTTTAAACCACATATCGAAAACTTGATAAAGAAACTGAAATTAAAACTGGGTTTATTTTTCAGAAATAGATCTTGTTTAACTCTGAGTGCCAGAAAACACCTTGTAACTGCTACCTTCCTACCGGCCATTGAGTATGGTGACATTATTTACATGAATGCCCCTGCCAGCTCCTTGCAGATGTTGATGCTGTCTATCATGGTGCATGAAGGTTCATAACTGGTTGTAACTACTGTACCCATCACAGTACTCTGTATTCCTTAGTCAGTTGGTCATTATTGGCTACATATGGGCTCTCACACTGGTTCATTTTCATCTATAAATCCCTCCTTGGTCTGCTACATTCTTACATTTCCTCCCACATGTCACGCTGTCAGTGCAGTTACAACATGCGCTCTCCTGCAGTGTTCCCTCAGTGCGGACTGAACTTTGCAAAAAGGCGTTTTCCTACTCTGCTCCTGCGACCTGGAACACCTCGCAGCAGGAACTGAAGTTGTCCTCCTTGATTTCTTTAAGGGGGTTCAAACATTCGATAATGTCAATAGAAAAATCAAAGTAAATACATTCTTGTTTTTAGTGTTTCACCCTGTTTTATACTTTGTACACTACTTTTATTTTAACTGCATTTTTACTGTAGTTTATTGTTGTCATCATTTACCGTTATTGTTGTCTGTACTTTACATGTTCTGTCTGGAACAGGTCCCTCTTGTAAACGAGTCCTCGTGGCTCAATGAGGCTAGCCTGTATAAATAAAGGTTGAATGAATGAATGAGTCCTCATAAAGATACAAAACTTGAAATGACAGAAATGCTTAAAAAATAAAGGAATACAACTTTCGACTTGATTACGCTGGAGTCCGGTGCTTCAAATATATTTCATAGAACTAAACTAGCCATCGTTTTTGGCCTGTTTCTTCTCAAATGACGTGTAGATTGTGGTGTATATCATTGCTAAGAAAATAAAATGTTGTTGGCTGTAGCATAATCTGCATTCATAAATCTTAGTTGGCAAGGAAGACAGCCATACTGCTGATACACAAGAAAAGCGGTGACCTCCCCACACTGTAGGGATAATGTAGATTGTTTGTTGTTGGAGCTTGGCCAGTTCTCCATAGCAGTAGGGCGGCAATAACCAGGGACATCATCCTATTTTAGCAGGATAACTCCGCTTTAAACTGCTGCATATTAAGTACGAGTCAAACATCTGAAACAAGAAGAGGCAAATGGAGGAAAGGAGTGAGAGGAAATTACAATAAATGTGTTTAAATAGGTTTGAAAATTCACTAGCTGTAGAGAATAAAGGCAGGAATGAGTAAGAGGAGGTGGGGAGTGCAGAAGAAGCTGGAGGGGTTGGGGAGGTAAATGAGAAATGTCGAGTCAGCTGAACAGCTTATGGCCGATCCCTCCTGTGAAACCATGCAAAGCATCAGAAAGAATCTTAGAGATGCAGGACGAGGTGAAAACAGAAAGAGACAGAAGCGGCGTGTGGGAGGGGCTGTCACTACGAACGAGAGGCAAGTAAAAAATAAAATAAAATCCGGAGATGTGGAGATGCTACATTAAGCAAAAGAGACATTCAGTGAACTGAATATTTCTAAAACCGTGCATAGGATAGAACAGACTTGTTTTCTGTCTGCCAAAAAGCAAGTTTATGTGACAGTCAGCTGAAAGAGAAAGAAGCTTTTCTGTAGCGACAGCAGTGCAAAATCCTATTAAAGGATAAGGTTTCAGCAAGCAATTGGGCCAAATACAATACAGAACAGGGCGAGGTGTTGGCACTCACCTCGTGATTTAATTTAGATTATTTTTGTGGTCCTGAATTAATTCATTTCAATTTCAAGAAGAGTTTGTGTGTATTGATGTGGGGTTCTGTGAAAGGGTTATACAATATTTAAAAAAAATTACATGTAACAGACCAATTAAACAACCTGTTTGGAGGATTACTTCAAGGACACGTCCACACGAAAACGTAATGTTTCCAAAACAATTATTTTTGTCATTTCTTAAAATATCCTTGTGGACACAGTATAGTTTCTAGAAATGGCTTCATCCACATGGAGACAGAAAACTGTAGTAACTATGCCAGGCCTGTGTGTGGCGCTCATCAAGACTTCATCTCCTATAAGTGAACATACTTTATACTTTACATACTTTATTGTCATTGCCATAGTAACAACAGTCATGGATAGCAACACATTTTTTGATGGCGTATCATACACCTACACATTAATAAATTAGCACATAGTGGTGCGCAAAAACTTTGCAAAGTTCTGGTGATCAGTGTAAACACACATAATAACACAGCATCTAAAGGCAGGATAGAAGAAGGGAAAACTGTAAACAGTTGAAGGGGTAGTAGTTGCTGCAGCAACGCAATATCAATTTCCCAGTTATTGTCATGATAAGATTTGAGACGTTAAGGATAATGGGTGGGGTCACAGAAAGATGCTGTTCATTTAACAGTCTCACAGCCTGTGGGTACAGACTGTGAACCATTCTGGTGGTCCTGACACCTATAGACTGGTACCTTCTGCCTGAGGGTAACAGATGGAATAGGCCATGTGCAGGATGGTACCTGTCCCACAGGATGTTGTTGACTCTTCTAGGCAGCGGGTTGTATAGGTAATCCCGATGATCTTTCCAGCTGTTTTAACCGCCCACTGGAGAGCCTGACAGTCAGCCTTAGTGCAGCTGGAGAACCACACTAGGAATCCATAGGTTAATACACTTCCAATAGCAGTAGATCATAAGCTGCCAAGAAATTTTGGCCCATTTCAGTTTCCTCAGAAAGAAAAGACGCTGCTGCGCCATTCTGATGGCTGAGGCGATGTTAGTACATGTTGGATTATCATACGGATAGACCCACCTCCACCACAGCAGAAACGTTTTATAACATACCATCACAAATACTAAAGAACAATTCTTCGGGCTCTATCTTTCTGAAAACTCACATTGCCTTCTCCTTTCTGTCAAAAGACAACAGGTTTTTTTTGCAACTAAACTAATAAATTGTGATGTGTTGAAAACGTATCTGGGAAAAACAAAGTACTAGGAGGCATGTACGTCAACAGGTCGTTTTTTTTTTTTTTTTGGGGTGTATATATATATATATATATATATATATATATATATAATGGCTTTTTTCTGTGTTCTGCTCTCGTCCACAACTCTTGGACTTAAGATGACAGGGCAGTAATCCGCCCTCTGGCTGACGTTTAGCCACAGCAGCTGGTACCAAATCCAACAAGCTATGAGCAGGCATGTCTGTCAACAGCTAAGTTTAATTTTCCTCTGTCCTGCTCTGGTTGCAATTCCTGCACTTAACTTCTAAGTCTTTTTCCACACTCAAGCGTCAGAAAAAACATGTATCTTTAACTTGGAAGAGAAGGGTGTACCAACACTGAATGCTTTGCTCAAACTGTACAAATCTCACTGCAGTAAAACAGCGTTTAGGGATGATAAGTCTTACTAACTAACTTGGGCTTAAGTCAGATCAGTCTCTGCCAAGGAGATAAAATGACTTAGGTTCTGGAAACCACTAAAAGACATCTTTGCTGCTGGGAAGAGATGGTCTCTCTCTCTGGGAAATTTTGCAAGTGTGTCTCTAAAAATTAATTAAGTTCTGGCAGGTGGAAAACAAACATTGTTTGCCCTCAGAGACAGCTAGTTAGAAGCAATGCTCATTAGTTTAATCAAAGTGTGATCTTTACAATATGAGCAAAGTGATTTTTTTTAATTAGAGGAGAGTTTGAGGAAATGCTGAAGGGCACGGTTGAAGACAAGGTCAGATTAATATATTCATAGATGCCCTGTCAATGAACGAGAAACACTGTGTACTATTTCAATCCAACAGATGTTTCTTTTTCTTTTTTCCCCCCTTTAACAGACGCCGTAAAAATTAGTGGCGCATTTGATAATAACATAGTTTGTTAAAGAAAAAACATCAAGTTCTACGTTTGAGTCTGCTCAAGCAAAAAACAACAGTTGCTTTAGGTTCATCCTTAAAGGTAAATATTTTCTGCTGCATCTGATTGGGAAGTCAGATTTCATAATATTCAGAATTAATCATAGCTAAATTTGAGCTGCTAGAATTTATTTCTGTTTGTGTCACTCATTTTACGTGTTGCTTATCAGCTGGGTGCAGGGTGATTGGGAATGCTACACAAGTACTGGCTCAAGGACAAGCAAAGACAAAGTCACTGTCATTCCCGTCGACTTCAAAGCTTTCATATCAGAAAAAATGTTTGCAGTAACTGGAGATACTCAAAACTGGCCTGTTTTCTTGAGTAATAATAAAAATGTCAGTGTGTGGTTTTTCAAGAGGCAATTTGCCACAAATGCTAAATTAAATTCAGAACTAGATTTTCCTGTGGGTGTTGAATATTACTTTAAAAATGTGTTTTGGGGATGTTAAAATAGGAAACTCAAGGTCCAAACATCCACAAGATGCCATCCCCTTTTAAATACAGAAGTACAGTGTTTATCAAAACTGGCCCATAAGTAGAAGTTTTGGTCATTTATTCTCTGCTGTGTATGGATCATTTCTAAAATTTAAACAAGTGTCAGAATTTATTTAAGCATATTGTCCCCAGTGTCTTTTTTTTTTTTTGCCATGTTTCTAATCATTATAAATGGAGCCCGTTTTGTTTTTATTTTTGCCATATGAACTTTGAAAACACAAAAATGATTAGAGCACGGATTATAATTTGGTGTGGTAGTAGGCGAGAGTCATTTTAAACTCTTATTCCGAGCACAAATGGATCCTCCAAGATCTTGCGTGAGATTGTGTAGAGCATTATTTTCAATTACATTTCAAAATAAAATGATCTTGGTTTAAAACTTCAAAGTTCATGCTCAATAATCCAGGTAAATAATCCAACAAAGTTAAGTCAGGTTATTTGGACAGTTTCTTTTTTGTTGTTGTTGTTGAAAGATTCCATCCTTCATCCAAAGGACTTCGTCAGTCCAAGGAGCCACAGACAAACACAGTCCCACAAGCAGCACACTCACAACCAGTTTGTTGGTGATAAGATGGTTTCTGGGGGCCGCCCTCTCCCCCATCGACTCCTCTGAGGCAGCCATAGCCGAAGTAGTTTGTTGTGGCTCCTGAGACTGATGAAGTCCTTTGGATGAAGGATGAAACATTTCAATAACACCAAAAAAATAAAACCTGTCCAGATGACCTGATTGAACTTTGTTGGATTGTTTCTATAACGAGTACTGGGCCTTTAACTTGTTAATGTTTTGTTACTTCACAGACCAGGAAGACTGAGCATGAAGTCTGGAAATGGCCCCCAGGCCTCCATCTGATGATCGCTGCCGTGCAGTCTGTCCTGCCAACTTTATACAAAGACTAAAATTGACTAACACAATACTAACTAAAAATAAAGTTGGAGTAATTCAATGTGTCATTATAGTGGAGCAGTGGTTAGAGCTGTCGCCTTACAGCAAGAAAGTCGCAGGTTTGCTTCCTGGTCTCACTGAGAGGAGATTGCATGTTCTTCTCATGTATGTGTGGGTTTCTCCAGGTACTCCAGTTTCCTCCCACAGACCAAAAACATGTCTGTTAGGCTGACTAGTAACTCTAAATTGTCACTAGGTGAAAATGAGTGTGGGTGGATGTCTCGTTTGTCTCCATGTGCCTCTGTGATGGACTTGTGACCTGTCCAGCGTGTACCACGCCTTTCACACAAGGACCGCTAGAAATATGCACCAGCTTCTCCACAATCTTGCATGGAAAAGAAGGCAAAGAAAGCAGTTGGATGTGCCGTTGTATGTCCAGTACCCAGCAGAGATGCACAGGTATAATAAGCAGCTATACCTGTTCATTTAAATAATCCCACAGGTGTGTCAGTGAACCTATTGAAAGGGCAAAGAGCCCACTGGGACTGCATACTGTTTAAATTTACAGTTACCTCCACTTCAAACATGCCCTTAGCAATTTCCAGTTTGCTGTAAAAATTAATCTTTGTCTTTAATCCCCTGAGAGTTTTACTGAAGAATGTCCCCGTGTGGAAAGAGAGGAAAAAGTTGGCAACACAGAAAATCCCATTCTGCTCTAGACCATAATTCATGTGCTTTATTATGAAGCCCCTACTGGTTTAATCTGTCCCCTCAGGAGCTGCATGTTCACCTGTTGAATTTAGATTTAACATCATCAGGAGATTCAGCTGTCATGGTAATAAAGGAGGTAAAAAAAAAAAAGGGTAAGCCTTTAAGTCAACAAAACTAAAAAAAAAATCATCCTTTTTGTGGTCTCCACTGAAACATTTCTTCCTATTTAGTTGCTAAATATTACTGGGCAGGTCAGTCAGTGGTTAGTGGCTTCGCTGAGGAGAAGATGAGGATATGAAAAGAGTGAAAGATGCTGAGGGTCAGGTTAAGCTCTCAAAGGGAGTGCTTATAGACTATGTGACAGAGAATTGACATTTGCAAACATGCATTTGCTAAAACGATCTAACAAATCTGTCCGGGAAGAGATTGGTTGCATGTTCAATGTGTTTATACAGCTAATGTTCTTTATGTAGCACAATAAATCTGATAGTGAATGAAAGAAAATCATGAAACACGATGCTCTCATGTCTCAGAAGATAGTTTTGAGACGCTTCCAGCACAAAGTTCATCGCACACACATTTAGTTTGTGATATATCAAAGCATTTTACATGCTAACTATAGTCATATAAAAATAAAACATTTCTAGACCATGAACCGTTATATCAAGCTGTCCAAACACAGTGAATGCAGGTAAGATGGCTGAAGTTTTAATGCCATGTCAACATAATATTTTTCAGCAATTGATTACGTTTATATCTGCATAGACACAGCATGGATAGATGGAAAGAACTGAACCAAATAAAAAGAGCATATTGCCGTTTAATAAATTATATTTTATACTAATATAGCTCACAGTGGGAGCCATATTGAATGTGTTGCCACTCAGCGGGGCATGTCCAAGCAGCACCACACTAAACAAAAATGCAGGCGCATTACCACTGTGTAGTGCTTGGAGTAGCGTGCTTTACATAAAAATGGATTTATGAAAAAGATTTGGTTGAAGAATTTGATTGAGAATGAGCATCTTTACCACTCACAGTCCTGAATGGGTAGTACAAAAATCCTAAGAGAAGCTTGCACCACACTGGCACTAAAGTTTCTAAAATATTTGGTTGTAACATTTTCCCCAAGCAGCTCAATGTGATAAGGCCTTCCATTAAAACATTCTTCCCAGTCCACCCCCTCATTTAACTTTTCACCCTAATGAAGAGAAATCCAGGTTTATATAACCTAAACAATTTGATTTAATAGCTGCTGCATTCCTCCAACAGTGTCAAAACTGTCTAATAGCTCAACTTTTCCCAAGGTCTGACACTGAATGTGCTGTATGCAGTGAAGTGGAGTTCATGCTCTGAAATGCCAGTTCCTGAGCTCTCAGCATCCAGGAAAATTTAATCTACTGATCCTTTACTGATCATGGTCCAGGTTTTCACATCCTTGTGGTTGTTTTTGGGGGGTGTGAGGCTGAAAAACCTACTATAGTAGTCCTTCGTTTATCGTTGGGATCCGTACCCTGAAACCCCGCGATAAGTGAAAAACCGCGAAGTAGGAATAGTTGTGCAAGTAGTAGTTTTATTTTAGTATATATATATATATATATATATATATGCATTTTTTACCCTTCCCACTCTCTAGCGATATTCTAAACAATGTTTCTAAACTCTAAACGCTCTAAAAGAGCACAGAATGTCATGATTTCAACTCTCTGCCTTTGGTTGCACTTTTGGCCACGCCCACTTCTCCGCTCAGAGATCAGTTGATCAGCTGCAGGAGGAAGTTATCCCACAGCTGTGGGCTGCACACAGGTGCTAAATAATTTCAAATTATTTATTTTAAATTATAAATCCATGCCGATCGTGTGGCTCATCCATCAGTCAGCCATTGTGTGCCATATCCAATGTGAAAAACTGCCATAGAGCGAGTCCACGCAAAACGAAGCGCAAAGTAGCGAGGGACTACTGTACACCGTTACTGCAAAAAAAGAAAAAGGATTGAAAAAAGGGGTAAGTTATATTAGGGAAAAACAGGATGGTTTTTACTAAAACAAATGGAAGAGAAAAGGATAATATCTGACAAGTTTTCATCTTTTCTATAAATAATAGATGTGGGAACTGGAATATCCATTTAGATGACCTCGTGTATTACATTTTTAAAAAGCTGTAGGGAGCAGAATGTTTTATGAGAATTTGTCAAATTAACCTTAAACCAGTCCACCCCTGCATTAACATTTATCTGTTTTATGAATGTTCCAACATCTATAAAATACTTATGTTACTCCATTGTGAAAAGTGATTGGTACTTCAATGTTTTGTACAGAAACATGTACAGGTAGTTACTTTAGACAATTATGCAAAGCTAAAATGTTTTTAAAACACTGAATTCCCTAATTGTCTCAAAGCAGTGAGCGTTCACTGTATTGTTTGTGTTTGCTCATCTGCTTGGACTCTGTCATAGACACAAACACATGCTCATCCCACTGGCATCAATATCAAACACATCTTTTCAAAAGTGAGTCCATGGGAGATCAGCCACTGTTGGCCTCTAATGTGTTTCAGTGTGCCAACCGAAGCAAAGCCAGGCCTTGCTTTCAAAGTGCCTGGAAGCTGCCAGGAAAGCAAAGATCAGCATATTGCCAACCCTGCAGTAGCGCCTCACCGACTGTATGGACACAGTTTTTGCTGTTTACTTTTCGTACACGCTTTCTTTTGTTGCATAGGGGGATGTAAGCTAACACAGATGTCACAAGTTTAAAACAACTGTGCACCCTTACTCTCATTCTTTTTTCATTTCATTTTTTTTTCATTTTTTATTCTTAAGGTGAATTTGAAAAAAAAGCATGATTGTAGACTGCAAACTACACACAAAAATGCCTGGGCAGCTGTGATTCAAAGAACCTACTTCAGTACATTCAAATAAATGTTTAGTAAAATATTCTAGAAAAAAGGAGCAGACTTTTAATCATTTTGGCACAGCTATGGCTGTACAAACCAACAGCACGCTGCTTTATAGATTTATTCACGCTGATGGATTGAGTTTTTTATCCAGCATTCCCTGTTGGCATGAATTCTGTTGTGTCTCCTTTAGGACTAATTAGACACCACTGGTACACTGTACAGCTGTCACTATGCCAGTGGACACGGGCGTCTCGCCAAGTGTCACGCAGGATATAAAATATGAATCTGAGTGCTGTCCTTTGCTCTTTATAAATGTAAAGCAGAGGGCCGAGTATTCTCTGCACTTAACTGGTGACCAGCAGTGAACCAGCATGTGCACGCACACACTTTCCATCTTCATCTTCAGCTTTCAGACAGACACAAGAAGGCAGCTGGGCTGTGGACACAGAAGAGAACGTGTCCTTCAACCCGAGGACAAAAATGTAAGATTCTCTGTGTAAGTGTCCATCAGCAGGAGTGTCTCCGAGCATGAATTTGTAACTGTTTTGCTGCTTTTAATGCATCTACAAGGGAAAAAAAAGTAAGAAGTGCCGTAGTCCCTGGCTATTTCGTGGTTCGACTTTTGCGGACTCGCTTTTTCGTGGTTTTTCAATGTAAGACGGTGCACGACACACGATTGTCAACTTTAATATTACTCACGTGATTGGGATGGTACGGGATAAAAATAATTTAAAAAAAAAAACTTTGGACAGGTGCCGCCATTTTGTAGTTTTCTTTCATTAAGCCTATATTGTAACGCAGGTCAAAAGAACTACACTACCCAGAAATCAACAGTGCTTCTGGGCGCTGCTTTAATTAACAGCAGTGCTTTGATGTGCTACATGTCCATTTGTACAACACAGACTAATGCAGTGTAAAACCAATGCAGATGTGTGTGTGTGTGTGTGTGTGTGTTTGCGTCACCTATAGAGACCGAAACAGGTAAAAGGAGAATGGAAAAGACACAGGCTGCACATAATTACATCATCCACCATATACAAGATTTTCAGGGAGGGATCTACTGTGAGCAGAGATTAAAACGAAGGTGTAAATCCAGAGGATTGGCCATGTGTTTGTAGACGCACAGTGTAGAGGGCAAATGGGGCAGGGTGTGTTAGGCAAAAGTGAGTCGGAGAGAAGAAAAGGAGGAAAAGGAGAGAGATCACAAAAAAGAAAGGACATCTTCCTTGCTCTGCCGCTAATCCCCTCTGTCGGCTCCGATTCTCTTGCTCGTACAATCTCTGTCATTTTATCGGTCTGATTCCTTTCTTCTTTTATCCTTCTCTCTCTTGTTCCATCATTCTTCTGGGGCTCTCGTTGCGTAGCTGACAAACGTTGGTACAGGTATGAACACGCCAGCGAGTGCACACAGAAAGTCGTAAGCTGCACTCAGTTTATGAGATGTATTTGTACATGATGATAAGGTGACCAGTGTGTGTTGGCGCCAAACCGATTCTGTTCCCTGGAACCAAAAGAAAACGTGCAGCTGAGCGTGCGTCCTAGTGAATACAGCTCTAAACTTTGTTTAGTTTTCTTCTTTCCAGGCATCAGGAACCTTCACATTCCCCAGCGAGGTGGTGCATGTTTACACAGTAGTAAGTTTTATTTTCACGTCTTGTTCTCTCTGGAGGACAAGATGATCCAAAAACCATGGTGAATGTGGTAAGTTGCACATTTTATTCATCTGACCTGAGTTTGATTATAAAAGAACAAAATTAATTAAACATAAAATTCAAATTCAATTTTTTTAAAGATTGATAGATGAAGACTTTTTTCAAACAGTATTAGAAGCAAAGACATTTTACACTGAGTCAAATAGAATTCTTGCCACATATCATTTATCTTCTCTGGTGATGCATGCCGACCTTTCTACTTGCACGTCCAAAGACCTGTTTCTCTTGTGGTGAATACAATGAGCCTTCACTCCTCTCCACTCAGTTTTCCCATCTACAGTAAAGCAATCGAATAACATTAGAATACCCATTCTATTTACATCCACAGGTGTTAAAGAGAGGTGGTTCTTAATTCCTCATCATTGCATCATTCAAACACAATTTCATCCAGTATTGATGAAAAAAAGAATCCTCTTTAGAAAATCCACTGAGGTTTTAGTCAAATATAGCTCTCTAAATGTGTATCAACATACTGGAGACCATTCATAATCAGTACCGGAACAGATGTGAACAGGTGTGTGTGTGTTTACACACACATGTATAT
>NC_056509.1:35061238-35073112 GCF_014905685.2 Nematolebias whitei
CAGACAGACAGACAGACAGACAGACAGACAGACAGACAGACAGACAGACAGACAGACAGACAGACAGACAGACAGACAGACAGATAGATAGATAGATAGATAGATAGATAGATAGATAGATAGATAGATAGATAGATAGATAGATAGATAGATAGATAGATAGATAGATAGATAGATAGATAGATGGATAGATGGATAGATAGATAGACTATATATGTTTCATTTATTTGTTTCGCAGTGGAACAGATAGGTTTCCTGGTATTGACTGATACTGATATTTATGAACCTGTTATTATCCCCTGTGCAAGGTAATAACCATAACCACTATATAAGAAATTAAAATTTCTTTAAAAATGCAGTATGAATGCCAAGTGCTGAATGATTTTGCTGACGAATATTGAAGAAGCTGAAACTGAATTTCTAAAGTTAAAAACAATCAGAGTATATGCTAAAATTGTCAAAGGATCAAGTAAAAAGCTAAGACTAGAAAAACAGTAGCTAAAAAGAGTATTGTATATGGTATAACATTAAATGTCTATCGACAAATTATTATATAACAATACAGCAATCTATGGCAATGGTACAGACAAGCAAAGACCTTGTATAACATTTGACCTTGATTTCTGACCTGAACTTTAGAGTTGGGGTCATGAAAACATTACACAACACACTGACTAGTGGTTGAACAAAATTGTTTCATTAAATTAACTTGAGAGGATTAGAAGTTATGGCTGGGACAAGCAAAGGCCTTGTTTTAACGTTGACCTTAATTTTGACCTTGGTTTTGGAGCTGGGGTGATGAAAACTGTACGTGACACTCAGTCTTGTGATGATGCATAAGTGTATGAAGTTTCGTTAAATTATCTTGAGTGGTTAAGAAGTTATGGGCGGGACATGAGAAAGTTTGTCGACTTCCAGACAGAAGGAGACTATACTATAACACATCCACTTTTACACATGTATGTAACAAAAAGAAAACAGCAAAACAGTAGGTAAAAGCTAAAATTAACAAAACAGTTGCTAAAATCATCAGGTTTTAGATCTAGATTAATAATGGGTAAATAAAACCAGCTGGAGGGTCTGTTGGTTCACCAGCAGTCAAAAATTAGTCTCAAAAATGTGTTTCAGTTGTAGAGTGCAAATCAATGCAAGGAAAACTGGGAATATTTGACCAATGACATGTTCAGCTCCACCTCAAAGGTTCAAGGAAACCTTTAAAGTACAACTTCCTTCTTAAGGTTTTTGACAAGAGTGAAAGTCTTCCAAACAAATTCTCGTGTTTGATTCCCAGCGTTAAAACATGAGTCGTGCAACCAAAGGATCTATTAAAAGATCCAGGCTTTCAGGAAAGCTGTTAGAGGTTTAAATTAAGTTATTCTTTGTCTGCATTAAGAAATTGTAAGGGAAGGTAGCTCTTAAAAACAGGTTTTTATTCAAGAGTTTCAAGTCTGTTTCAAAAGTCAATGTGTTCTTTGTCACTGCTCGGAGCAGTGAAGAGCCCAGAGTACATCTCGAACTGTGCTCTTTGAAAAAGTTAGTTTCCAACTAAAAGAATGTGATGAAAACATGTCTGTTCACATAAAAGTTTCTTTTGGTGATGGAAAATACACTTTAATGAATAATTAGTTCTGCAATACAAATATTCATTTGGAATGCTTGTTTTTCTGTCACAGCGAGTGAACTTGAACAAATGATTTGGTAAAACGTTTAACGCTGGACGCCCTGCCTGAAGCAAGCTGTGCTCGAACCTGCAACCTCACAATTACAAGACCGAAGCACTGACCACTGAGCTACTGCTGCCCCCCGTCTGGATATGGTTATTAAACACAAATTACACTTCATACTGCTTGTAAAATGTACGATTTGGGGATCTCCTGATTTTATTTTCGTAATATCGGTTTTCCGTATTTTTCTTTTCTTTAGATTAATTTTGTACGCATGCACATGAGCACTGGCAACATTAACAAAGCAACATCTAGCCAAACAACTTTTATTTAAAATTATTCGGTGTGTGTGAAATCAGACCTTTGTATAAATATAAGCATACGCTGACACAAGTTTACTGGTACATGCCCAAGTTACCAAGTACTATTAATAGGGTACATTTTTCCACGTATTATAAAGCAACAGATTCATCCTAAAGCAGATTAACCCTTTACTATTTAGACAGCCTGCTGGTGAGGTGTCAGCTTTATAAGTTTACTTTTTAATAAGTGCTTTGCTTTTGTGAGGATGTCTTGGGCAAGGAATGTAACAGTTTAACAAATCAACAAAACTGTGTACAATCATTATCAACAAAAACATTATTTTAAATAATTCATAAGTGGTAGCAACTCCCTCATGACCAGAACCAGAACCTCATGTTTATGATGTCAACTTTTCACAGTTTTGCTCTTTTAGCCACTTTGTAATGAATCCCTCTATGACTTTATGCTACAAGATTATTTTCACTGAATTATTTGGAAAGGATTAACAGAATGCTGCATCATTCCTAAAGTTAAGGTTGCACCATCTGCTGCTACAAAGTTTAAATTAAAAAGAGAGAGAGGGAGAGAAGAGGGAGATAACAGTACATATTGCTTCAGAGTAATGTGCAGTAGCTACGGTAGGACACCAGTCAAACCCAAAATTTTAACGTAGGTGTCCAGTTTCAAAATACAATCTTAATAAGCTGAGAAATCCTACTTTACCTGTGAATAGTCACAAGAGTGTGCCAAAAATATATAAATGTATTTTTTCTTCTTTATATCACAACAAGTGTTAGCATATTTATAGCCTAGACTGATTTGCAAATCCATCAGTACATTCATCCATTATCTTTACCCACTTCTTCCTTTTCGGGTCACTGGTGCCCATGTCCAGCAGTCAGTGTGCAAGAGGTGGACCCTGGACAGGTCTCCAGTCCATCACAGAGACACATGGAGACAAACGAGGCAAACAACCATTCACTCCACACAGAAAGGCCCCCGTACCAGGATTTGAACCAGGGTAACCGGCTCGTTGAGAGGCAGCAGCTCTACCAACTGCGCCACCGTGCTGCCCGATTTGCAAATCATAGAAAACAAAATTTTCTTATCTGAATAAATGCAGATGAAATTGTGAATGATTTTGGCCATAATTCCTGCAGAAACCCAAGCACTACAGTTAAAAATGGCGATGGCGGTACTTTGCATGAGGGATTTTTATTTATGACAGGGTTTTGTAAACAGACTAAAGAAATGGGTGGCTGGCAAAAATTATTGAGCAAATGCAATAATCTTTTCTGGAATGCTCTGGATTCAAGGCAAATGTTTCCGAACAAACTGAAGCATCCTGCCTTAACAAATACTTCAGAAAACATCTGGCCAGTGTTGGGGCACAGAGCCAGGAGACTCTGGAGACACCTGAAAATGGTTTAGCTTGAAGGATTCTGCCAAGAAACTTTTAAAATAAAGATGCTCCAAACTTACAACCCATTTAAGACCATTTCCAAAAAAACTATAAAGGTTTTATTTATACGAGTACAAACTGATGGCATTAAACACCCAAGTGAACAGGACTTTTCAGTTTGACTAAACGATGGACTGGTAACCTGCCAAGATTTTTTCTTCCTCTTGCTTGTTGGCTGCTAGGAAAGACTACATCATCCTGCAGCAACATTAGTTGCAAAGCAGGTATGAAAACTGAATTTGTGTTTAACAGTAATATGTTAGTACCATTCTTGCTAAATTTGCAACAAAAACCTCAACAAAAAATCTAGAAAACTATATTTTAATTGCTTGAAATAATTATTTCCACTTTTTTGAGATGACAAGACGTGGAAAATTTGAAAAAAGGTCTCCAAGTCTTTCTTTGTGCAGTGCTAACACAACCCCGACTACTCCCCAAAAGCAGACACACAAGCAATAAATAAACACACAGTAGAGGCTCCCGCAATGGCCTTTGCCATTAAAAATGCAAGGCGCTGCAGCCACAGTTTCTAAAAATGAGCAGAAAGGCCTTCGGCTGGCTGGTATACTTATAACTTTGAGTTAGGATGGACAACTATACCGTAAAATCACAACACGTACCATTTCAACCATTCTTTTTTTCTTATTCCTCATTTAAATGGTAAACTACAGGGGTTATCTTTCTAGTTGCTCATGGGGTCATGGCTGCAGCAGTACTAGCGATAGGTTAATGAATCGCCGTTGTTTTTCCTCTTTGTGATATCAGCAATCATTAACGCCTGCTTCGAATGTGACGGTAAAGTGTTGCCAAGCACCAGACAGGAAGAGAAATCTGGCCAATAGACCTCGATCGAAGCTTAATAGGGGCCTAGTGGCATGGCTGGCTGAGACTTCCTCTGTTGAGCGTTCATCATTCACTCCCACTGCTGTCTGGGGGGTAGCTGAGGCTTCTGGCTTATCAAACAAATTAGCTACTTCATGACTGAAATTAAAGTGGCAATGCACAAGCTGCAAGGCTGTCCTTTCCTTGGGCTTTGCTAGTTATGAATCAAAGCAAAGACAATGCTCTTTTTTGGTGGAGAGAGGTAAACAGGAAAATGGTTGTCCTCGTTCTCCTTCAAATCTCTGCAAACCACACAAAACCCAGCCTCTGAGTCACTGACTAAAATGGCTGCAACCACCATGGCTCCACATATGCAGACACTCCTACTCTGTACTTTACCTCAGCCCGATTTCTCTTCCTCTAAACTTAGAAACAACTTTGTCAGTCTGCAGAGATTTCAGCCCTTAACTCTTCCTGTTGCTTGCCGTCCTGTCTCCTCTCGCTGCAGAGATTCAGTCCTGCTCATGCTGCAGTGAATGACAAGCCAAGGTCACACCTCCAGCCCTTCAGGTTTTTCTACAGTTACTGCTTTGAAAAACGCTGATGCTATTCTAGCAGTTTTTTTGTGTTGTGAGGGAGGGGAAAAGAAAATCACAGCACGCTTTCGTCAAACATAATCCACCGTTCTGAATGATGTTAAAGCAAGTACAAAGTGCATAACACACTGCCCTCCCAACGTTGCCGTGAATCCTACAATTTTTGCATAATCCTACTTGCCCATCCCCCCTCATTCCTCTACATTTTACAGCACAGCATAATCCATATTGTACTTTAATCAGATCGAACAGCGCAGTAGCCCAGCGGCGAGTTTAATGCCATGCTCAGACGGACATGCTAGACATTACCTCATACACACTGTCATACAGGCCGATGTCACACACAAGCTGATAGCTTCAAAGGGGAGTGGCTGTGCCCATGGCAGCCATGTGGTGGGGCGTTACAGCCTGAATCATCATGCCATCCGACACATATGTGCATCGGTTTCCTTCAGGCACCTAGCATGACGACACACTGAAGAACAGTCTTCAGAGGATTGAAAGGGGCTGATACTAGCAAGCTTCAGGATTTGCTAAGCTCTTATTGACAAAGACTGGATCAAATCCTGGACAGACTCACGTCCTCCGTTGCCTAAAGTTTGTGATACAGGCTTTACTTGAGATAAGTCCATTAGAAAATGTCATCCGTTTAGGCTGGCAGGGGTAAGGCTTAAGTCTCTGAATGGACATTTAGTGCCATCTTTTTTTCAGCTGAGGAAAACTTCCAAGTTTCATTTAAAATGCTGCTATCAGCAAAAAGCGAAAGTACAGAAACACTGCAGACACTACGATCAGCGGTCAGTTACAGCAGACAAAGCAAAAGCAATAAATGGATACTGGACTGAGTTCAAATGCATAACATTTTAGCAAGTGAACTTTGTCAACCAGGACAAAAATACCAACTTCCACTAAAAGCAAAGCAAAACTTCATAAAACTAGAGTCCAGTCGTGGAGCTTTTTCAGTACTGTCAGCAGCACTGGCAGTGAATGCAGCATGGCTTTGCAGTAGCTGTTTGCAGGCATGCAGCAAAAAAAAAAGGGGGGGGGGGGGGGTTGAGCTTCTGTACAACTCCATGCTTAAAAATAAATACACAGTGTGCACTACTCTAGTGCTTTTAATACTATTACAGCATTCAAAGTGCTTATATGGTGTTTCCTATTAATCCATTCACACTTTCCACAGTAACGGAGTCAGAAGCAGGCTTAGTGTCTTACCCAAGGACACTTTAGAATAGTAGAACAAGGCAGTGAAGCATAGCAATCAAGGTGCACTGAATTCAATGGTTTTCTTAGATATACAGCTTTTTAAAATGCCGTTTTTTATTTACTGATGAAGATTTTTAGAATGTGATTGATTAAACATTATTTATATAACTTTGTGCTTCCTCTGGATGGGAGACTGCTAAGTTGTTTTTTTTGACAAAGTCTGCTGGCTAGATAGACAAATTTTCTAAATGGCATTCTAAAATGTGCTTGCATTTTTTTTTTTTTTTTAATTGGAGTTAAATAATTAAGAGCAGCTGAATAGTGTTTTGTATTTCTTTGTTCTTGAACTTGCAGTCAGCTGTAGAAATGAACTAATTTTTGACTTGATATCGATCCCACTCTCCTTAACGCTAAAACACGAGCCACAGCAACACAAAAGAACGTGCGAGACGTGTGCTGCAGTGCGTGACGTTTGTCGTGCGAGTGTAGCAGTAGATTGCAGTATAGGCTGCATGCGAATAAGCTGAAGGCTTCGGAGAATTTCAGCTTTGTTTGTCCAGTAAATGGTTTTGTGTGTCTGTGTGCCTGTGCACATTCAGCTCAGCAAGTACGTGCAAATAAATTCTGTTCACAATTTTTGTTTTTGTTATCGTTTCTGCATTTTAATGCAACGGTCTGTTTTAGATTTTTCACAGAGTAATGATATATATCATAAATGGATAGTTTATTTGCGTGTAAGATTACAAAATATATCAGCATTTATAGCAACAGTAAATGAAAACTTTGTTAGCTCTTATACAAGAAAGAAGTAAAAAACAGCCTTGAAGTGGTTTCATTAGATGTAAAAAGGAAATCTTACATAAAGCTAAGTTATGTATTGAATTATTAGCCTACAATCTACATTACGCATATGGTCACAATAGTAGACTAAGCTTGTTAGCTACAGCTGACAGATACTCTAATATTCTCCAGCTGGAGTTGGTTTAGTTAAGTACGTAGAAATTAGCCTTTAGCAAATGAGGTAAAGAGCATGAAATGGAACAGATTCTGATTGTGTGAAATTATGTTTGGGACTTGAACTTTACAAAGTAAGAAAAATATAGAAAATTCAAAAGAATGCTGACATCTCGTTGGAAATTTGAATAAAACGGGTAAGGACACACATCTACTCTTTGTATGCAGCTACCATCAACTACAGGCTTGTTTCTGTTTACATCAGCCTTTATTTATCTTCTTCCCACACACACACACCACAACAAGGGTGGTGATAAGAAATACCTCATGGTGTAGTATCTTGGGCACCTCCATTTTTTGTTTTGATGGACTGTGTTATGCTGTGTTTTTGGAGGAGTTTGAAAACAGAAAACTCTTGTCAAGGTCATAAAGATTTACTCTACCTAATCATTAAGTGCCCCCCCCCCCCCCCCACACACACACACACACACACACACTCCACCAAACTAAAATCAAACTATCTGGTATATCAGTTGTACTAACACAAATCTACCCAGAAAGCCTTCTTGTCAGTGTTCTGTATAACTTGTAAAATCTGTAAAACCTACACCTATTCACACAACAAAAAAATACAGAGTTCCTTTCTATACAGGTCTCTCTTAAGCCCTATTTGCACAGGATTAGTTTTACCTAGGGACCACATGCTATTTGTAATAATTACGGAGATGGTCTGTGTTGTTAATCCCGTGCGAATCGGCCATGTCAGTAATTTGTAAAGTAAAAATTCCTCTGCAAATTACCTACTATATTTTGCTGAACTCTGAGGTCCTGTGATAATACTAATCTAATGCAAATAGGCATCTTTGTGATTTGGACAGAAATGGGCGGGATCTGATACGTAATGTGTTGCTTTTGTTTAAGCAAAATCATTTGGAAAAATATAGAACAAGGCTATTTTAAATGAACGCGCTGCTCGCTTTGGCTTTTGTAGATGCTGCTACTTCCTTCAACGCAGATGACAGCAGGTACGGAGACATGCACAGCCGGTGATCAGCTGACCCATCCATCCATCCACACATTATATGGACCGGCTCGGTCGTGACAGCGCAGTGCATTAACATCATATCCAGAAGATGTCCGTAAATTTCAGCTAAATCTCAGGCTTTGATTATCCCGTGCACATGTTCCACATAAAAAGCAGACGTTGGGGAGTAATTTATTTATTACATGTGTTCCCTAGGTAAAACTAATCCTGTGTGAATAGAGCTTTACTCTGATGATTTTCTCTTCAGTTCTGGCCACTTTTTTTTTTTTAAGATTTTAGAACAGAAATGCTGTAAAGTCATGACAAAGATGTCAGCCTGCATTTCTTGAGTGACTGCATGACAGATCTTCATTCTGCTGTGAAAAAAATGATGCTAAGTTTTTGATTTTTTGTTTGTTTGTTTGTTTGTTTCATTGCTTATTCTATAATTTGTATTATCAACCCATGCAAGAAACCATTTCTGATGGAAGAAAAATGTTTTCTCCTCCACTGGCTGCAACATTAGCCAAAAGCTTGATCCATCCACCAATGTACATGTGAAAAAAAGTTCATCAAGCTTTGTGACGATCTAGTGAGCTGTGGCAGGGTGTAGTCAAACACTAACCCAATTATGGCTGGAAAAGGTTTCAGCTAATGTGATTCTGCACCAGTTAAAGTGGTTTAAAAGTTAATGCATGGACACCCACAACCAAATAAACATTTGCTTAAGATGTTTGGTTTCATCTTCATCAGTCAAGTTTTGTTTCCAAAGCTACGCCTGGTTTGTCATGAAGATTGCTTCGTGAAGGTTATAATTATAAATGTACAGGTGCGCAGGTAAATACTGTGTCAAGACTTCAAATTCAGCTAAATTATGCAAGTATTTTGGAACTAAATTGTGTTTGTTTTTTATTTATAATAAAACTATAACTTTTTTCCCCAAAAGGTTTTTCTTGGTGTTTCAGGCTTTGATTTGGCATTCCTCATTTTTACCTGAAAATCCTTTACTTAAAGCCTTTTCTAATGCTTTGTGAGAGTAAATTTACTTTCAACACTTGGCCTTCAATAACTATAAAACCGAGACATTAGAGTCTAAAAAAAATGGACAAAATGTTTGAGAGCTGTGGTTGTGGCAAAACATCTGTATGGTGCTTCTTTCCCTTTTTTGACTATACTAAAATTATACAATAGTCTTTCTAAATACTAAAGATAATATTGAAGTTATGGATTAAATGATTTTGAAAATATATAATAAAATAATTTATTATAAAACCTGCAGCACATTCCAAAAGTAAGACCTACAGGATGTAAAACATACTTGACTGAAATAATGTTTATACTATTAACAAGAAGGCATTGTAATGTGCCTCATCTGTGCATTGATTGCATCATTGTTCAGAGAGAAATAATTGTGTACCAATTGTGATTTATTTTGTTCATACTGTTTTATCATGGACACGATGGAGAGAAATATAATTCATCAAAGTACAAATAAAAAACAAATCAGACCCCTTGAAACAAAAACTTCTGGATGTCTGGGTAAAGCATTTGGGAGAAGATAAGGTTACAAAAATAATTGAAACATTAATGGGAAGGGAGCAGAGCCCCTGATCCAGATGGTCTGCAGATTATCTACAGCAGCTACACAAAAATAATGAAATACTGAGAATCAGCTGACAGGTCGGGACTGCACAGGAAAGGAGAAATAATAATAACGAATCAGTAAATCTCATTAAAATAACTCCTACCATTGAAAAACATCAAAGCAATTACGTCTCTAAAAACCATAAAGTTGAACAACAGCAGAGGGAAAGATGGAAGTAATCCTTTGCGGTTGTGGTGTTGTAGCACCGTGGAGACCCGGAGGTCAGATGAAAGGCAGGCAGAAAAGCGAGATGACAAAATCTTTGTGCTTCACAGCATTCGGTAAGCCAGTCCCCTTACAAGCACCACAGGGACTGTGGCAACCTGACAGCAGGAGTTTGACTCAACCCTGCCACACTTCCAAGCCCCTACAAACAATGTCGGGCAAAACCGCAAAAGTTTCAAGTGCTAAGATGCAATCCAAGCGTCAGTTTTTAGGTTATTTCTAAAGTGATGAGTGTTGTTACAGAATGTATTCAGTTGAGTCACTGATATTCTTTTTTAGCATTAAATGACAGTTCACTTAGTACATTGAATCATTTATCTGACCACAGAATACATCAAAAGCTGCTGAACTGGACCTGTGAATGATGATGTAAATGGATAAATGGTAAATGGACTGTACTTATATAGCACCTTTCTATCTTATCAAGATACTCAAAGTGCTTTACACTACAATCTGTGCCCTCAATTACCCATTCATACAGCACTCTACTAGATCTCTACAAAGCTAATATGAATCGGTAGAGATTAATCAGTGCTTTAGATCACATTCATACACCAATGGGACACTTGGGAGGCAATGAGAGGTTCAGTGTCTTGCCCAGGGACACTTCAGCATGTGACTGCTGGTGGAATCAAACCCCCAACCCCCATTGGAGGATGACTGCTCTAACCACTCAGCCACAGTGGCCCCAAGTGACAAGACAAAATCATTTACTGGCACACACACAATGTATACTAAAGATATTTGGAAAACATATCTATAAAAATGCCTTAAATTATTTCATGCAGGTCCTACTCTGTTAACTTCAAGGGCAACTTGCTAATTGACAGTAATGCTGTATTTACAAAACGTATAATAAAGAGTTGTTTGAATCACCTCACAAGTGATTAATTAATTTTCGTCATTTTGGGTTCTGAGCAAGTTACCGGTGGCGCTTTTTTTTTATTCAACCCAATGCCATTGTATTTCTGGAAAAAGATCCATCTGGAAAAATTGTTTTGATTGTCAGGAAACTGCTGTCTACACTATTTTTTGAAACAACAGTCCCTGATCCTTGGGGAATTCTCTAAAGTGTCAAAATAATGAGAACCTCAGACCTTGAAACAAAAATCAATAGAAGGCACAATGTTACCAGAGGCTACAGTGTTGGAAGTTCTGCGTGAGGAAGTCTGGAATCAATGACTTTAAACAAATCCAATAGTGTATAGGATACAGTATTTACAGTGAAATTTTTATTCTTGATCATAAGGGATCTCTGTGGTATACAGATGTGGAAGTGGTCAAACCCTTTGGTCACAAGAGCCCCTCTGCAACTGAGAGGTATATTGATTTGCACTAATATGAGTACAAATCAATACAATAGGAACAAGATTCTTACAAGCGGCCTCAGCATTGCTGAAAAAGCAGTTGTGCGGAAAAAAATCTGTCATAAATCAAGCAACACTGATCTACAGCTTTGTTCAGAGCATGTAAAAAGATAAAAACACAGGTCTAATATTAAGACTGATCCAGAATCAAGGCAATGTGGATTTACTGAAGTCAGGTAAAGCAACAAACGAACTCATGAACGATATAAAACTTCAAAAGGTCTAGCTAAATTGCCTTTAAAATGCTTAATAATTTGCTGGAAAAGTGTTTGGAAAACAATGTTTTACTGTGTTAACTGGCAGCCTATTGACTTAGATCTGAATCCAGAGCCTCACAGTGAGATTTTATAAGGTAAAAGCTTCAGTCTTACAAAACTCCTACACACATCTCTAGTTTACTCAGCAACTCAGATAGTGGCGATGCAATGAATACAGATGACTATGGGGCGGCTGTGGCTAAGTGGTTAGAGCAGTCGCCCTCCAATGCAAGAGTTGGGGGTTCAAATCCACCAGCAGTCACATGCCGAAGTGTCCCTGAGCAAGACACTGAACCCCTCATTGTAACGAACCCCGTATAATGGACCAAAATCACCACCACAACAAAAT
>NC_056509.1:35073122-35127353 GCF_014905685.2 Nematolebias whitei
TGAACAGAGTGACACAAAAACCTAACTGACAGACGTGATTCGTGACACTCATAGCCTCTGATGTGTGTCCCATCAGTGTATGAATGTGATAAAGCACCGATTAGTCTCTTTAGAATGATTTGTTCAATTAGCTTTGTAGAGATCAAGTAGAGTGCTGTTTGAATGGGTAAATGAGGGCACAGGTTGTAGTGGAAAGCACTTTGAGTATCTTGATAAGATAGAAAGGCGCTATATAAGTTCAGTCTATATTTATATTTACTATCAACTGAAGTCATGTTGGCAGTAGGGATGGAGTTCTTTCTCAACTTCCATCTACAGTTGAGGGGGCTGTGACGTAATGATAAAACCACTTTTTATGCATTTTGATTATCTGGACGAACATTTCATTTAAAAGTTTCTTCTTTTAAATTTCTAAATTATTTGTGTACAAATGTTAAAAAGCTGAGGATATGAAAATATATTCCTTATGAAAAGATCCTTTAGGATAGTATCTCATTGAGCTGCAGTTTTTGGTGACTAGTTGGCAAATGGCATTTGCAAGGAAGTCTTCAAAATGTCTTGAAATCTTCCCAGGGGTACTCAGTTTCCTCATCACAGAGACCTTCCCACTTGAATTCCAAACATGTTAAAAAAGGGTGTCCTCTCAAAAGAGTTGCATAGTTATTGCAAGCATTTTGCACCCATCTAAAAACCATGCTGTGATGAATAACTATTTCTGAAAGACTGGTCCAAATCTACCCATTTTCATTTCAAAATTGTGCTCCAGAAGATTAAATCATTAACATGGAGAAGATGCTGCCATGGTGGGAATAAAGCAGGCCTGGGAGAGTACAATGTGGGTGAAGGTGGGCAATGGAATTATGATCACAACCTTAAATACAGTTTTTTGTGTTGTGCATACATACTCTAAATAAGCTGTGATTCCAAATCTGGCCACTCAGAGATAAATAGCTCACTGGTCACTTGATGCAAACACTAGGCCTGTCGCGATAAACAATAAATCAATTAATCGCATGATGAATGAAAATTGTCGGCCTCATTTTCATTTAACAGATTTATCGTTTCTTCATGTCTCTCTTTCTACTGAAGACATGGCTCAACTCCGGTGCTCTTCACTGACCCCTCCCTTTCTCTTTAAAATCTGTTTTAACCATCCAAAATTGTGTTTTTGGATCGTTAAAAGCAGCTAAGCTGAGAAGCTAAGCTACAAGCTAAGCTAACAGGCCGACCTCAGGAATAAGCATCCGTCTAGTCGAAGCTCCAAAATTCACGGTTGAAACCCGTGCCTTCGTGTAAAAAGTTGTTTTTCTCTGCAAAAAGAAGCTGAGAACATCCAACATTTGTCAGTCAGGTCATCTGGACAGTTTTTTTTTTTTTTTTTGTGCTGAAACGTTTCGCCTTCGATCCGGAAGGCTTCATCAGTCAAGGAAACACACAACACAAAACTGATTCTTCCCCCAACAGCTTACTCCAAAGTGGAACAAACCAGTTATGTTGGTGCTAAGTTGGTCTCTTTGTCACGCCCCCTCCTCCATTGTCGGCCCTCTTCCTTGTTGACAGTCGTGTCAAACTGGTTGAAAACAACAAAGTCCATGCTCAATAATCCAGGTATACAATCCAACATTTTTCAGTCAGGTCATCTGGACAGTTTCTTTTTTTGTGCTGAAACGTTTCGCCATTTGATCCGGAAGGCTTCATCAGCTGAGAACTTGTTTACTCTTTTTTTTTTTTTAGTTAAAAGCTTTGTGTGAAAAATGCTATGCTAAAAAGCTGAAATCACAGAGCGTCCGCCATGACATCATGTCAGCCCAAGTCACGTCTCCCATTTTTCTTAAAGAGCAACTATCCTTCCTTTGTTTCAAACAGTCTTATACTACAATCAGGTGATCAAAAAGGTACTAAACTCCAAACAAATCAACAATTCTTCTAAAATCTAACAATTAATCATTGTTAAATTTCAACCAATATTATTGTTTATCACGATAATTTCTGAAACAATTAATCGCCCAGAAAAAAATTGTTATCGTGACAGGCCTAGCAAAGACTGAATTAAGTAAGATTACCACTAAATTTCCTCTATGCGCTCATGTGAGATACCGCCATTACACCTACAACCTCTACTCCTAACTTCCCTAACTCCAAAGGACATATTTGTTTGCTTTTTTTTTCTCTCTCCATGTTTAAAATCACTATTGTTCAAGTGTTAAACTTTTCCATCTTTTTATCTGTCCTGGCAAGCTTCTAGCAATTTCTACCATTATTCAGATTTGGATCCTTCACCCATTTATGTTCCTATTTCCCTGTAAGTTTTTTGAGACCATACTTTTTACTTCCCAGATTTGCCACAGCAGTCATGAATATTGATAACATTAAATGAATACGTTCTTTGTAGTTGTTGTACCATTACCCTGACAAAGCCATTGCATTTATGCCTGTCCAGATGAAGTCGAGGTAGAACTAATCCAGTGGAGTATACTCTGTGCAAAAACATGAAGTATTTTATCTCTCCTGCCCACATGATAACTGCATATTGACAATAAGCCAACAAAGTGTTGCCACTTGTCTGTTGGGAACAATTAATGCACATGCTGGTGACCTCTCAGTCATCGATTTTCTGTATATTGCACATGCATGTCCATACAGACGTGCTGCCTGCAGCCTTGGTTGTATTTTCATTGTGTTCAGACAGTGACGTGAAGGCTCTAAAATGCCTCCCTGCAGAATAAAACATCAATAAATATTTATCCCGAATTTGACACAATAATAGATTTTACCTAAAAATGTTATGTTAGGTAATATTGACACAGAGGACCTCATTGTTCTTCAGTCACATAATATTACATTCAAGGGATGAAAATATTGTTTGGGCTTTGGAATTTTGATGAGTCACTGAAAAGACAGGCTGCTTCTGTTGTCCTTGGCGTAGTTTTTGTACACAGTAGTTACTTGGTCAAACACTTCCAATCCTCAAGGTCATCTGTTATCTACACACAAAGGCAAACACACACAGAAATACCATCTCCGGAAAGCCAGGAGTAAACAGAAACAATAAAAAAACAAGGAGCAAAAATATGAGAAGTGTCAGTAAAATGAACACATAATTGTTAAGGCCAATCAATCTGACAGCAGACTTTTAATCAATCTAAATCTCGATCCTTCTTGTCATGGCAAAGGGAATTAGGCAGACACACTGACAGGATACCAGACAGAGAGAAGCAGCAAACTGCAACATTGTGGAGCTGATGCTGCAAAATTAGTTTTCCAGCTCTAAGACCTGACAGAATAAAGGATGCCGAGTGCCTCTGGAGAGCACAGAAGATGAAACCTGGTACACAAGAGGTCTTTGATTAACCGTGCTTCACTACGGAGCACAGTCTCACATCTCCTATGTTCCAACAACAGCCGCAAAGCTGATGTGCACCAAACTGACCTGAAAGCTAAATCCTGCGATGCTCGTGGGCATCCTCACAACAGAACGTACATTAAAACAACTTTTACAATGCTATCTGAGAGAAACGAGTTTACTCGCTCGATAATACCAGCAAATCTTTGCACACTTAGACGCTCATTAAACACCCACAGTGCAGCTGAATTCATTTCAAACTATTCTCTTCTTGCTCTACCCAGATGTTTATTCTACTTGTGTGCAAAGTAAAAGGAGGTCAAATGGGATGAAATGCAAACACCTTTTGAATTTTTATGATCCTGCTATTCTTCGACAAGACTTTGCTACTGCACACCAAGGCTCATTAATGACACGTTAGGCCTGTCACGATAAACAAAATCAATGAATCACATGATATATGAAAATGATCAACCTCATTTTCATTTATTGGCTTTATCATTTCTTTGTGTCACTTTGAAGACACTGGATGACAAAAGGCTCAACTTTGGTGCTCTTCACTGACCCCTCCCTTTCTCTTTTCTCTTTAACATCTGTTTTAACTGTCCAAAATCACGTTTCTGGATAGTTAAAAGCAGCTAAGCTGAGAAGCTAAGCTACGAGCTAAGCTAACAGGCCGACCACAGGAAAAAAACCTTTGTCTTGTCAAACCTCCAAAAATTCACGGTTGAAACCCGTGCCTTCATGTAAAAAGTTGTTTTTCTCTGCAAAAAGAAGCTGAGAACTTGTTTACAGATTTTTATTAAAAGCTTTGTGTGAAAAATGCTATGCTAAAGAGCTCAAAACAAACTGAGTGTCCGCCATTTTGAAAACTGAAAAAAGGAAAGAGAGACAGCCCAAAGGGGCCTCCCTCCTATTTTTCTTAAAGAGGCGCGCTGCTCGCTCCCTCACTATCCATCCTTTGTTTCAAACTGTGTTATACTGCCATCCAGTGGTCAAGAATGTACTAACAAAAAATTAACCAACATGTCTTCCTAAATTTGACAATAATTACAAATAATTGTCAAATTTCAAACAATATTATTGTTTATCGTAATAATTTCTGAGACAATTAATCGCCCAGCAAAATGTGTTAGCGTGACGGGCCTAGACATGGTTATACATTTTCAACAATCTTTTCAGTGATGCATATAGTGTTTAAAAATATTTCTACATAGAACAAAAGTGATGGAAGAAGTTGTCCGGTTCAGGTACATTTTAGGAAAGCTACATTTTGGCTATGTTGCATAACCGAAAACATTTTAAAATGCATAACCTTTGGTCTAGGAAAGTTTACTGGCAACTATGAATCAAAATAAAGAGTCCAAACTTTTACTAATTTAATGCTTATCTGAAGTCACTTCACAAAGACTGCAGATGAGGAGCACAAACATCCCTCTCCCTAGCAACTCTCTGAGTAGTACTGTAGATACAAAGGTTTTAACAAACATGAAGAATATACAAGTCCAGAAAGTTTTGAGTCTATCCAGAAGGCAACCTAATCAGTTGCCTGAACTACCGGTACCTCTGCTGACTCCTTTCAATACAGCAGAGCAGCAGCTCCACTCCTAGCTGACACAACTTCTATCACTATCTTTAAAGCTGAATCCAGCCATCCTACAGAGAAAGCTCATTTTAGGTACTAGTATGCAGGACATTTGTTTGGTCATGATCCATACTTCATGACCATAGGTGAGGTCTGGAACATGAATGGGCCCATAAATCAAGAGCACTGCCTTTTGGCTCAGCTCTTTATTATGACAGAATTTCCTGTCTTCATTACTGAAGATGAAGCCCCGCTCAGTTGATCCATCTCTAACTTCATCCTACCACCACTCAAGAGCAAGACACAGATACTTAAACTCCTAAGCAGGAGGCAGAGACTCATCCTTAAGCCAGAGGGAGCATTCCACCTTTTTCCGGTTGAGTAGCATGTCAACAAATTTGGAAGAGCCGACTCTCATCCTAGCCCCAGTGCACACTGAAGGTCAGACTGTTGACTAGGAGACGCCAACGGTCTATGCAGAAATGAGATCCTGATGTTCCTAAATGAGACACTCTCCTCTCCAAATAGAAAGTGCACAAGGAAAAAATGTCTAACACCGTAGGAAAAGAAGGAAGAAATAAATGAACAAATTACCCTGAGAAATGCTACAATGGTTTTGGAGTCTCTAAAGATGCAGTAGCCGCAAAACCACTGTCTTATTACAAACAAAATCTATTATGATAATCAAAATAATACTGATGGTGAAGTGAATCTTTGAAGAGCCGTTCATTTTCAAATATGGCAAATTTTGCAAGTGAACACCTCAGTGAAACGAGAGGTCTCATCCTACTGTGTAAATCTAAATGCATCCACTTGGTGGATTGCAGAAGGAAGTTGTTTCCTTCTTTTTTTTTTTTGCTTTCTCTGGTCAACATTTTCTGCTGTAAACACAAAGAAACTGTTCTCATTCTGCAGTCCAGTCAGACAGCTCATGGCTCGTTGAGGTTTTTCCTGTGACTGCGGGAAAAGCTTGAACGGCAGTGCAGATCCTGAGTGAATCAGAAGGAAGATTAATGATGAAGATATGTCATAGTCAATCTGTGCCACAGTCAGAAGCTGTGCAGGACTACTATCAGTCCCAGCAGTCACTGCGGAGTCTGTGTCCAAAGTTGGCTTTGCAAACATATTTGCTAGCTTCTGTGTGCATGTGTATGTCAGCACACAATATTTAACATTATCATCATTAGCTCAAGTAATCTACTATTCTGTTTACAAGTGTGTAAATGCACATATGTGTGTTACTGTACAACCAAACCACATCTGAATGTGTATGCTCAAATAACAATGGTTTGTGTGTGTGTGTGTGCCATGATGTTTTGTGTCTGTCGATGAGATAATCGGGCAGAGCGGGACTGACAATTTGATCTATTGATCTGCATCTTACTGGCTCACTGGGGCTCTATGAGTTATGATGCTGCCATTTCTTCAGACCACCAGTAAAAAGGAGAATCATTGCTCCACTAACAGCTGCAGACCACCATGGAAACATGCACGCAAACACAAAAACATATAAATGACTCTTGATCTATGATGATAAGTTCCCAAAATTGTCGGTAATGCTTTATATTATGTTACGTGATGCTCTAAAAAGCAAGCTCATGCAAGGAAGTATAAAACTGTATCATCACAAATGTTTTGTCTTAAACTATTTTTTTTTACAATTTTGTATACAATCATTTCTTAACATCCTAATGAAAGTTATTAGTTTTTATATGCTTCAGTGGGTGGCACGGTGGTGCAGTTGGTAGAGCTACTGCCTCTCAGCGAGAAGGTCGCCGGATCATTTCCCAGCTTAGGGACTAGGGCTGAACGATTTTGGAAAATATTGTAATTGCGATTTTTTTTTACCTCAGTAATGTAATTGCGATTTAATAAGCAATTATTTTTCAACGTCTTCTTCGCATGTATTTTTCAATGAACACACGCAATAAATCTGTTTCAGAGGCAAAAAAACGTCACTGTTTTCAGTTCCGCTGCAACTCTGTTTCTGAATTTTTTGTGTAGCTCTGAGATGCAACTTGGCTAAAATGTGTGCACGAGGGCATTCTGTACCGCTTATCCATTGTGATAACCAAAGTCATAAACATAGGCTTGGTCACTATATTAATGGGCATCATGTCTTTCGCTATAAACTCTGTTATTGCTCGAGTTATTTCTGCGTGCTGTTTCGAATTATGTTCATACGGAGTAATACCTTCGAACAGTTCGGTCCGTGATCCCTGTCGGCTGCTTCTTTGATTACTTTAAGTTGAAGCACTGGTCGTTGGCATTCTAGCTATGCAACTGTCATAAATGGTTTTGTGGTGCTTTTTTAAGTGTTGAGCAAAGCAGGTTCTGCACAATACATGTCGTTGTGCAGCATCTTCTTTTTTTATAGCCAAAATAATTCCAAATAACGACCATGCTGCCCCTCTTTGGTACCAAACTGTCAGATGTATCAGCTTCTGTCGAGCCTGACGCCATTGTGCAACCAGTTAAAGTGCTGTGTTGACTTCTCCCGCTCCCTGTCCTGCTTTGCTCCGCTCACTTGAAAGTCACGTAACCAGATCACGTGACCAATCAAATTGCAGCCTTTGTGACTAGAAATTGCAATTTTATTGCAAATGCAATTAATTGTTCAGCCCTACAAGGGACTTTTCTGGGTAGGGTTTGCATGTTCTCTCCGTGCATGCATGGGTTTTCTCCGGGAACTTCGGTTTCCTCCCACAGACCAAAATTATGATTGGGAACTCTAAATGGTCCCTAGGTGTGAGTGAGAGTGTGAATGGTTGTTTGTCTCGTTTGTCTCTATGTGTCCCTGTGATGGACTGGTGACTTGTCCAGGGTGTCCCCGCTTCTCGCACAGAGTTAGTTGGACATGGACACCAGTGACCCCCTTGACCCAAAAAGGAAGAAGCTGGTAAATATAATGGATGTATGGATATTCATTGGTCAGCATACGACAGGAATATGTTATCAAAGTACTCATAAGAAAGCCTGTCTTTTGACATTTAAATTTTTTACAGCTGGTTTTAGAGGTACTGAGAGGTTTGACTCCAGTTCATCACCAGACCTCGTGGAGATTAACATCCATTCAAGCTCCTATTTAAACCTTATGGCAATTTAGAGTTACTAATTTATTTAATATGCTTGTTTTTGGTCTGTGGAAGAAAATTGGTAAAAACCTATGAGTGCACAGGAAGAACAGGCACCACAGAAAGGCCACAGTCAAGTTTTGAACCTGCAACCTTTTTGCTATGAGGCGAGAGCTCGAACCACTGTCCAATATAGTATTTTTTTTTTTTATCATTCACTCTGACAAGAACTTTGCTCTTTTATTTGCTCATACTGATTTTCAACAAAAGGAATCTGGTAAATATGCTTAATAACTTAAATTACTCACACAAACCAACAATATATGGCCAAGCTTGTAGTTAGGCTACAGTAAGGGGAAAAGTCCAACTACTAAACTACTGACAGAGGTTTAGACAGCTTGATTTACATTTGTACATAAGAAAATATTTCAATAGAAGTGCTTTGCATTCTAAAGTTTTAGAAATTTATTTCCCCTTTTATCGTTTTATTAGAGCCATCATAATTTTTTGAGCACCAAGAGTGTCTGCTTTCTTTTGAATACACCCATAAAATGAAGCATAAAGTCTGAGTTAAAGAAAAATCATCACCAAAATCATAGAACCTGTTGTCTTCAGGTGCAGGTTTAGGTTAGGTTTAGTTGAGTCAGCTAATGCAAAAAAAAAAAATCCAGCTGTGACCAATTTACTTTGATGAATACACATATTTGAACAAGAAAACAAGCATGATTAAGACAAAAAGTAGAGAGTTTCCTTTGACATCTTCCTTATCTTTATTCAGAAATAACTATTCCTGCTTAATGTTGAAATTACACCACTAACTCTAAGAATAGCTAATATGAGGTGACTGCTTGTGAAGCAAAAACAGTTTTCTAAGACTCATGACTTCTTTTTACTGCAGTTATATTGTGCAGAAAACAATTGCTTGTTTGTGCGTGTGTGTGTGTGTGCGAGAGAGAGAGAGAGAGAGAGAGAGAGAGAGAGAGAGAGAGAGAGAGAGAGAGAGAGAGAGAGAGAGAGAGAGAGAGAGAGAGAGAGAGAGTGAGTGTGTGTATGCACTTGGGCCCATCTGACTCAGTGCATTACCACACACAGATCAATAAGGATTCTATTCTTGGTCATTAGCTCTTGAAAAAAGGGATAGCCTGCCTCCCCTAGCCTTTCCTATCTTTCCCCTACTCCTCATTCTCCCCCACTTTTTGGTCGTCTGCCCTCAATTGTCTTTGTTTCTCTCCTTTCCTCCTGCAGACAGCAGCTAACGTTCATTGTCAATGTCCCAGCAGAGACATAGAGCACTTTATGGGAGAAAAATTGGTGTTTTTTGTTTGTGTTTTAGCGGGGGCTAAAGGGATCAGACATGTCCTCAGAGGGTACACATTGGCTTCTCCTGTAATTCTCAGTCCTCTGCTGCACTGCCAGGCTGAGACCCTTGATCTGCCACTTCCTGTGAATCCTCCAAGGGAGAGAGGAGTGCAGCCAAATGCCCTGGCAGGCCATTCAGGCAAACAAACAAACAAACAAACACGATGTGTATCAACACAAAAATCCCATAACGCTCGCAAAATTTGCAACCAGGCCAAAACTAAAACACAGCAGATCAGCGATGTTAAACCTCCATTCTGCCTCCCGTTAACTGTGCCAATATCATTGTCATCAGATAAACAATGAGAGCTGAGGAGGAGAAGAATCACAGAACAGATAGATGACTCCCGGATCACCTTCACTTGATTCTGATAAAAACCGTTTGATCCACATCGCTCAAACACGAGACATTCCTCTGTTCCAATTCAAAGTGACCCCTTTCAGCAGGCAGAAAACTGACGGGATAATTTGAGGGAGAATGCATTCTTGATCTCTAAGCCGATTGTGGTCGACGGCCTTCTTGGTTGTAGCTTATTTTTATTGTCCTGAGAAGGAATGTAGCAGCAAGTAAAAGATAAGCTCCATTAAGCTCCATTGTTTCAGTTCCAGCAAAAGCACGAACGCTGAGCTTCTATCAGAGTCTACTAATATGTGAGGAGTCGAGTGGGTTATGGTTTCAGCTGAATCTGTGACTTGTTAAGCATCTCTAGAACATGGTACGCTGCAAGGTTGGACGTCGGTTACAAATAAAGAAATTTGTAGGGATGCACGATATTATCGGCATGTATCGTATCGGCCGATATTAACGATAAAATTAAATATTGGACATCGGCCATTCCATCAAAATAACTCACCAATATAAAAGGCGCGTTTTTGTATGACAACCCAGTGACGAGGACGCCTGCAGCACAACGTGATGAAGTCATGTGCGCCTACCTTTGTCATGAATAAATTTGATATTAAGCATAATCCAAGTTGAAGTGTTACATCATTTTCAACCCCCTTTTTGGCATCTGCATTTGGCAGCAGGTCAAACTGACAAAGACCAGGCAGAATAATGGAGTATTTTAATTGCACAGCAGAGAAAGTTATGTAGTCTCTGTAAGTAGGTCTAGGGAAAAAATATCGATATTGGTATCGGTTATCGGCCAAATAAGTTTTAACATATCAGCATATCGGATGTCGGCCAAAAATCCAATATCATGCATCCCTAGAAATTTGTCAAAAACACAAATACTAAGCTGCTGAGCTTTTTTTAAGTAAACCTGGGTAAATTGACTCCTGACTACCAGCGAGAGACTGTTTTCTTGCACAGGTTAAGAGTGAGTCACAGGCATGGCTGCCAGCAGGTGGGGAAGAGAGACGACTAAAAGGACAGCTCTTCATCACAGCGTAATGAGCTGGCAAAGGTTGTTGGACAGGCAGCAGAACACATGGAGGACCTGTAAAAGCAGCCTCACACAAGCCAGGCTTTGCCGTCTTCCTCTGAAGCTATACGGCTCCCTGCAGTGTCATTTCATAGCAAGCTGTTGTCCCCGTTTCTGCAAACGTCTTCGTATTGCAAGCCGGCCGAGAAAAGAACCCACTTGTGCCGATTTGCGGCACGTCATTTCAGCTTGTCCTCTACCTGGTTTTCAGCGGCTTAAAATATGTGCAGAAATGTTCAGGAACACAATACAGCAGAAAGACAGCCGAGACGATAAATTCAAGAGTTCCAGGGTGGATCTCATTAACTTGTCATGTGATTATATCTGTAAGTTGGACCTAAATATGCAAACCAAAGAGAATATCCCCAACAATGAGATAGTGAAACATCAAGCTCTACAACACTAAGCTCAAAGCATCAAAAACTGCTCAACTGATTCTTAAAATACAGAAGAAATCAAACTAACTAAAATGATTCTTGAACCACACCACAGTGTTTTACATTGTTCCTCAAGAAAAAAATATATTTTTATATATTTTTCTTCAAGGGTGCTTGAAAAAATGTGAATGTTGAGTTTGTTTGTTTTTGGGTGTAGGCTTTCAATTATGAACTCAATGCTTCAGTTATTTGAATAACTGACTCTTGTCTTATTCAAGAACAAAAAGGCTTTAAACTCAAGAAATAAACTAATGTGTCCATGTATGGCACCCAGCACAGCAAAAAACACATTTTCAAATTGGAGCTTCTGGTATTTTATTACTAACAATCTGTTGCAGCAAAAAATGTGTTCATTCCCATATAGCATGAATGAAAATCTAACATAACGCAGTCTGACGGGCAGAAAACAATATTTCTGCACCTTCAAGGTGTTTCCCTAAAGAGCTTTTTACTCACAAACGTTGCTTAAGATGTGGGGCTCAACGTTACATCAGAAATGTGACACTGCAACGTAAATATGGCAACAATAAAAGTGAATAAATCGCAGACGCAAACCAATAATATTTTTGTCAATCAGATGGGCACCTCCGCTTATGACAATAAATGTATATAATAGAGGAAAACTCTACTAAGGCACATGGAGATGGTTGCGAGCATCATGAGGACAGAAGTAAAGAGGAAAAAAGTGAGGAAAATGTTTATTACAGCTGATGTTAACCATTACTAATATCATGCAGCCAAAGAATATTTCAATAAAAAAGTTTTTTTTTTTTTTTAAACGTAGTGTCCCAAGATGTTTGCACAGAATTGTACATCTGCATCTCAGACATTCATTGACTTACCTGCTTCTGCCTCCGAACGGTTCTGTCACGACTTAAGAACTGAAAGGATACAATCTGAGCGCTCCGCTCTGGGTGCCGATGGCCAGGATCTTCTGCACGGGGTCGAAAGCCATCGCTGATGGCTGATACGGGAAGCCATGGCGAACAGTCTGGTATACATGCAGGGACATGAAAGGGGGGGGGGGGGGGGAGATTTGATGAGAGCGAATTGCAATTTGCATTTGACAGCAGGGGTGTTGTTTTGTCAGAGGATGTCGCACACCTGACTTTGGTAAACAAATGCTCCAGATGGATGTGGAAACTGTTATGAAACTGAACAATGAAGATTGAAATTGTAAAGAGAATATGACTGAGAGGAAATAATGTACTTGTGTGTGTTTTTTGCAGAGCTCCCCTGTTCCTCTGGATAATGTCCGGACCAACGTTTAAAACTCGCTTATAATCACGGGCCTATTTTCAGATTCCTTCTCGCGCATTCCCCTCTCTTTATGTTGTCTTTCTCTCACCACCTCCCACATGAAGTCGTGATTACACTGAAGTCTGGAAATAAAATACACCAATAAGGAGGCATTTGGTTCTTGTCTGTTGCAGGGACTTTTAACAACAACGTTGAAAAGTCTTTCTCACTCAGTATATTAGTGTGACTGTAGTTTTATGGCACCAGTCAGCCATTGGTGGGCTGTTGGATTTGTTTGCTTAGTGGCAGAAGGCTAAAGCGCATTACATAAGAAGCACTCAGAGCAACACCTGCTTCTCTTACAGAGGAACATTACAGACACTTTATGTCCGGGCAGTAAAGGTGCAGGAAGTCAGAAGTTTGAGCAAAAGGCAATTTTATCAGATGTAGCTCCTTCCATTTTCCTTCAAGCCTTCAGGTGTGTCACTGCGACTCTAGTCTAGATTATATGCACTATTAAAAGTGGGCAACGATGTAAATCTCTGTGTGCACGAGTTTGTCTTCTAGCAAAATAGATGGTGAACCGATGAACGGGTTTTAATGATCATTTGATGTGCAAATGACTTTTAGTCAACCCACACCAAGATTGATGCAGCTGAACGATCTTAGCAAACACATTAGCTGTAATGCAGTTCATTCTACAGATACTGTTAAAATTTAATGTGGTTGTAGCAGAGAATCACCCAAACACGTACAATGAGCGCTAACAGATAGCACAAGAACTTTGTTTAAAATTGGCATTTACTTTTAATCAACCCGATTCACTGTCAGAGCTAATCAACTATACCAAGCATAAGAATTCATGTAGTTTAACTCGGTCAGTTTTATGTATGTTGAGTTACATTTTGTGCGATGTTAGCAGAAACTCATAGCCAGCACATAATTTGAACAAACATCAAGTGAGAGCTTTGTTAAAAACTTTTGCAAAGTGGCAGTAGATGAGCACTCCTTCAATATATTATAATGACTTTAATTATTATTATTACTATAAGCATTTGCAGTTTATGATTACAATTTGGGTAGATTCGCAACTTAAAAACACAAACATTTCATTTATGAAACATTCGTGCACACGCCATATGATCAGTCTCCCTATAGATAAGCATACAGTTATCAAAAATCTATGCACAATGAATTCAAATGTGCAAAACAATTCAGAGCTGAGCCTGTAACAAGCATGCAGAACAAACGTGTGGGGAAATCAATAGCAAGTGTACAGTGCGGTCTATTAAAAGTCCACACCTAGTCATTAGAGCACAACTGGGGAAATGCTGAATTAACTTTGCAGTGGGCCAAGATGTTGCATGAACAGCATGAAAATTGCATGAGTGTTTAATTATCCCGTCCGTTGTTAATGTGACAAATCTAGGCAGACTTTTTATTCCCAGCTAAACAGTCCCGCAGTCGCTTCAGGCACCATCAGTCCCAGCAGGACAGGGGACCTTGAGATGGAGCAATGTGTTCAGAGGGCTGAACAGCAAGAGGTGGAGCCGCACACACACACACACACACACACACACACACACACACACACACACACACACACACAACATCCATCATGACCAACCGTTTTGTTAATCCAGTCCCAGCAGATTATGCAAGAAAAGGATCAATTCGGCCCAGCCCCTAATATGACAGCTCATGCCATGCGCACATCCAGTAAACTCTGGGATTTTACACAGAGTGCGTGGAAGTACACACTGTGCAAAAAAGCATCACACAGGGACAGAATGGTTCCAAACAAAAAGTGTCCACCGCCTGGTCAGGAGCGCGCACGCACCACATCCAACCGCAGATGTTTGAGGATGAAACTAGTTCAGAGGAATGATTCTGTGGAGCTCACTTCAAACAACACAACGCAGCCTGACAGCAATCAGTCCGAAATTAGGTCCCCCACCTTGCAGAGCTGGAAATGCTCGGACTGGAGAGTCTCCTGAACCAGATGGTTCTCCTGTGGCCCCACTTGGACCGACGGCGTGGAGGAGGACACCTCCTTCAACCCGTCCAGCACCTTCCTGATGTTGAACTTCTTCATTTTCACGCTGCACAGCGCCGAAGTGAAATCACCCGCAGAAGACAGATGATGATGATGATGATGAGGATGAGGATGATGAGGGTGGGGGATAGCCACTTTCTTTCTCGCGCGCACGGACGCGCGCGCTCTGTCTCTTCTGATTTCCCCCCACCACCAGTGAGCCTCACATTTTCAGCGCCTGTCCTTTTAGCGCAGTGTCTCCATGCCGGCGCGCGCCGCGCAGGTCGCCTCTTGCAGAAAGGTGGAGGCTGCTGGGGGGTGTTCGGGTGGAATTTGCTCGCTGTGTCCCCCACCCCTCCACCCCCCCACCCCCTCACTGCGTCTCGGGGGCTCTCCGGTTCCCTCCCCTCCCCTCTCCTGTCGGCGGTGTGAGCCGCTCAGCCAAGGCGGAAACGCGGCGCAGCGGCGAGGATGGAGCTGCTGCTGACGCTCGTGCGCATGTCTGACAGAAGGAAGGGTTCAACTAAAATCCCGCCACCTCTCTCTCGCTCTCTCTCTCTCTCTCTCTCTCTTTACTCTCCTCGTTTCGTGGAGAGAACGCCGCCCCCTCCCCCTCCGGATCACAGCCACGTTAGTGGGATTGGACTCCACTGCACCTGGTGATGCTGGGATGTTCGAAGTAAATAAACTGGTGCTCCTGGCTCAATGTTTCCACTGCAGCGTCGTCCCATAACACCTCGGACTCGGTCTGGGAGCCTCCACTGAACAGTGGAAGGTTTAAACTACATTTAAGAACATTTGTCATGATGGATCTTTGAGGAGGATCCGAGTCGAAGCACACTGCAAAAATTTAAGTTATATATTTGATCTTTTACTAGATTATTCAAAATGAAATGTTAAACCCAGGGGTCTGCAACCTTTACGATCAAAAGAGCCATTTCTGCCCATTCATTCACGAAATTAAACAGGTCCAGAGCTGCAAAACCTGCTACAACTGTCATTATCAACTGGTGGCCCATGGGCCACTTTAAGTTTGTTAGAGGAGGGGGCATTAAAACTATAAAACTAAAAACATCCGATGATCATTAACATTTATTTATATTTTTTACATCTTAAGACAAAAAAAAGACTGGAATCCATCCATCCATCCATCCATCCATCCATCCATCCATGATCCATCCATCCATCCATCCATCCATCCATCCATCCATCCATTGTCTTCACCCGTTTCTTATTTTTCAGGTTGCAGGGGGTCACTGGTGCCCATATCCAGGTTGCAAGTCTATCACAGAAGACTGGATTCTTTTTAAAGGAAAAAAATATATATTTTGCCAATTTTTAAAAACTAAAACAATGAACTGTGCAGACATGTGTTTTTTTTTTTATTGTGGAGTAATTGCATATCCTATTTTGTAGAAATAAAGCATAAAGTTAAAGTGAGTATAATTTACTCTGTATTAATACTATTATCCACATATTTGCAAAGGAACTGACAGGAAAACTGCTAAAATTAGACATTTTTTGTTGGGTATATAACGTCCTATTAAAACAAAAAAAGTTAGTTTTGGTCAAAGCTTGAAAGAGCCGCTGTGGAGGGACCAAAGAGCCGCATGTGGCTCCAGAGCCGTAGGTTGCAGACCCCTGGTCTAGCCTTTCTTGAATTCAGTTCATTTTATTTAGATGGTGCCAATTTGCAACAAATGTCATCATTGGGAAAAGTACAAAGCCCAAATCATAAATTCAGTCATTTGCCCAATTAATTCCAATAATACTACAATACATTCACTTTCAGTGCATTATAACATTAGTAAAAGTAATCTGACAGCCAGCAAATAGCTCTATCATCTGCAAGCGTTGGGCAACCGGGGAAAGCAATGACTCCTTTTTTTATTATTATTATTTTGTTGGATATGGTCATTTAGATGTGTTCATTTTAATTGGGTCAACTACAAAAGTTTACGAGTTGTAGATGCACATCTAATGATTACTTTCTGCCTTTTTTTTTTTATTCCAACCAGTGGTTCATGAGATATTTTGCTGATAGACAGAGCTGACTCCAACAGTTAATGTCAGAGTTTTAATGAATGACGTAACATTCAGATTGTGTGTGTTAGGACTGACTTTCACCGACACCAAATTTTAGCTCAACATTTGTAAAAATGGCTGAATTATAGTCATATTTATATATTCTTAGGGTCATCTATGTTGAATTGGATTAACTCAAATTATTAATGTTCTGCTTTTCTGAAGGTTCAATAAAATTAACCCACCCCTTCATGAGATACATTGCTAAACCTACAGCTAAATGAACACACAGACGCATGGGCTAAATTAGTTTCTGTCGGTGTGAGTTCAAATTTGGACTCTTTAAAGTCTTCGCTTTATACATTAGAATATGATCCATGACTATTGTTTTGCACCTATCTAAATAAACGCCTTAAAATGTCACTCGAGCAAGTGCGTTAAAGCGCTCCATTTTAGACGATTTCAAGATCCATTATGCTTCCGCAAAGAGTTTAAGTGAGTTGAGGTCATAACCCCAGTCCAGCTGTTTGTGGTCCCAGATGGAAGTACAAGCCTTGACAAGCTCAGCTGAGGCTGCTCATGTCTAAGTGACACTGACGTCGCCACCTGTTTGAGCTGTTTGCTAACTCGCTCACCTCTAACAGGTGCCTGCGGGGACAGAGGTGAAGCAGCGGAAGTAATGTGTGTTTGTGTTCTGGCTACCAACACCTGATTCCACTTCTATTTTAAAAGCTTTTTTCAACTGTTTCATCATTATGCCATGTCACAAATACCCTTGTGTTATGAAATTATTTATTAGCATTTCCATGTAAGCTGTGCTTTATGTAAAAGAGCACAAAAACAAAAGGACCAGGAAGCAATTAATTAATTCAGTTATCAAACCAGGGTGACTTGAGAACAATTGTTGCAATGCTGATTTGCATAATGAACTCGGATTTACTTTACACACTTTCAGATCCCCCCCCCACTGGTAACACCAGATCCTAAACACATCATGCACACAAAGTGGCCGTGGGTGTATGAGTACACGTTGTGTGAAGGGAGAGCTTTTGGCCACATCAACATCCGTGATTTTATTTAGCCCCACTGTGTTGTGGTCTGGTCATTCATCTAGCTGTGTGTTTTGATAAAGCTTTTCTCAGTACATGTACTGGTGGTGTACTTTGTTTCCCTACTGTTTTTAGTTGTGCTTTGCAGCCCAAGCCTGAAGTATCACTGTTGGCGAAGTAGTTTAACCTCTCTGATTAGGATTTATGTCCAATATAAAGTTTTGAATATATTCTTGTATTAAATGACAGCTTCACAGTCCTTGTTCTGTCCACTGCAAGTACAGGAAGACATGAAGTGTCTGTATTTGAATTGAGAAAATCAACAAGAATACACATTGGAGTTACAGTTTTGCAAATATATCTGCATAAATTCAACCCAACAAGAGTTGCAGATATGCAAATTGGACTGTGGTGCAGAGAGTTAAAGACTGATTCCCAAGAAGAACTCCTGTCAGAGATCTAAGCTAATGAACAACAATTAGCGCAATTAAAACGGAGTCAATTCAAACTTGTATGCTCTGCTCAGATAGGGCTGTAGTATGCAAAATCAACAAACACAATTGTTATAGTTAGCTTTGAGTAAACTAATGACCACAGGATGAAAGTGTATATTTCTCACATTTTTTACTTTTATTTTTGGAGGATATATGGGCTCAAAAATGATGCAAACGCCTACCTGCATCTGCATTTTTATATGAATTGTGCACATATATATATATATATATGTGTGTGTGTGTGTATGTATGTATGTATGGGGCAACACGGTGGTGCAACTGGTAGAGCCGCTGCCTCTCAGCGAGCAGGACCGAGATTCAAATCCCGGTCCGGGGTCCTTTCTGGGTGGAGTTTGCATGTTCTCTCCGTGCATGCGTAGGTTTTCTCCGGGTACTCCGGTTTCCTCCTACAGACCAAAAACATGCATGTTAGGCTGATTGGTAACTAAATTGTCCCTAGGTGTGAGTGAGAGAGTGAATGGTTGTTTGTCTATGTGGCCCTGTGAGGGACTTGCGACCTGTCCAGGGTGTACCCCGCCGCTTGCACAGTGATTTCTGGACATAGGCACCAGCGACCCTCATGACCCAAAATGGAATAAGCAAAGCGGGTAAAGAAAATGGATGGATGGATGGATGGATGGATATATATATATATATATATTTATTTATATATATTTTTTTTTTTTCAAAAATAGTTTATTAATTGCAAAGGGAAATTAAATGTTGTCGTAGCTCATCATCCTGGTTTCATTCAAGAGTAGATGCTGATAGCTATGGGCAGGAAGGATCTCCTGCAGTGTATCCGAAGAATCTGGCCACAGATACCAATCCGTCTACCTGAATTCAGCTTGCTGTCAGATCCAGCAGGCCTCTCGGTCCTCCTGGGCAGGAAGATTGCCCGAATGCCAGGCAGAATTCCTCCCTGAGCGACGGTCAATCCTCCCAGTAGTCTGCCAAGGTCCTCGTCACCGCAGACAGCTGAATGTGCCAGATGTTGATCCCGGACTTCCTGTTGTCATGAGCTGAGGTTCCCACCAGCTCCAGGTTCTCAGTTGTCAGGTACTCGAGCACCACTGCCAGGTTGACAGGAATTCGTCCACGGTACCTCCTTTTCAACTCATTTGGGACATGGCGCTGTAGTTGAGGTATGTGAGCTTTCGGGACGTTATTTAACTGCTCCTGTTGTTAAAAAAAAAACACCTTGTTGCCATGGTTACGCATCATAACTATATATATATATATATATATATTTTTTTTTTTTTTTTTCAGAAAAAGTAAATATTTTTATTGTAAAGTCTACTTCTATTTAAATCACATTTAAATACTAGAACCCACAGTTTTGATAGAATAAAAACACAAACACTGCAAATTATCCACCAAAATGAGATGTTGTTGTACTTTGTACAAAATAACCCTTGATGACTCATCCAGACGACATAACTAGTGTAGAGCTTGTCTCTCACACACACCCACACACACACACGCGCGCACGCACACACACACACACACACACGCACACACACACACACACACACACACACATGCACACACCTCTAACAGAACACAGTGCAGCCTGAGCACTCAACATCACAGAGAGCTCCTGTTTGACCCCTACAGCAACAGTCCCTCTGCTGTCTGGAGGAACTAAAAACTCAGGGAGACAGCGAGGATGGAGGGAATGTCAGCTTACAAAGCGTCTGGTGTATGCCTGTCATGCAGGGGGACTGGGGGGGGGGGGGGGGGGGGGGGGCTCACGGGGTGGGGGGGGGGGGCGACCTTCCACCCTTGCTGACAGCTGTAGTTAATCAAGCACACCGTAGCACACCTGAGTTTAACATTTATGACCCCTAAACCTCCCTGTGGCATCCAACCATTGTTTCCCTATCCAGAGAATTTCTATATAGCTCTGTCCGACAAATGTGTGGATGCACATTATCAGTGTAAGTTAACTCACATGATGGTAAGGGCTCAGGATTAAAGGGAATGAGAAGAAACGCGTGCAAGTCATTTGTCTCAAGTATGTTGCATTCACATAACAGCTGGAGACCAAGAAAATTATGCATGATGCACATGTGCACACATACATTACTCATACTCATGCACAGCTGCTGATGAGCCAGAACCCTTAAGGGAACCTTGGCTGTCTCTGCCTGCTTTAATAGGAGGTTTTCAATGTCAAACACTCGCGTAGACGTGTTGCGTGTGGAAGGAAACAAAGCTGAGACGCATCTGTAAATGTCCCTCCTCCCCATCCACCATCAACACTTATTGTTTCGGTGAGGTGAGAGTGGAGAAATTGAAAGCACTATAAAGCCTTAATGTTCAAACAGCTCATAATCAGAAAGCAAGCAAAGAGAGGAGAAGAAAACATGTCACTCCTGTGCAAGAAATGACGTGTTGTTGTTTTCGTGTTTTAAGACAATAAGGTCACTTGTTCTTAAATATAGGGTGTTGCAGTGGTGTGTGTATGGGAGAGCCCACAACAGCTCAGGGAATAGACATGACATGTCAACTTGTTTCCACTCAGGGCAGCACAGCTGGTCACCAATAATCAGGCAATGCAGTAAGCTGGCCATCAACGCAAACACACCCACGCACACACACACAGAGAGTTAGAGCAGATGGATGCTACAATTAAAGAAAAGGGCATTGCCAGTGTTGACATTATAATGACGCTGAACCTCTGGGAGGATGGATTCCTAGAAAGAAGCTGCAGTCCTAATTAAGTTGCCTTTAACACGTCATCCACATCCATAGATTGACGAGACATGGGAGGTGAACTGGACGCTGGTTTCACTGACAGTGAGTTGAGACAATAACAGCTGTTAGACCTTTCAAGAAGCAGAGGCAGGAGTCAAAGAGCCATTCAGAATGTATTACGAGTTTACAGCCATCGTGTTGAGACGATGCGATAGTTGCACACCAGAATATACTCTCTAAATTTGTTTTGTTGTTAAACCGATGCAAAATTCTTAGACAACGCAAGTTTTTACTGAAGCTAATACTTAAATGTTCAAATAAGCAGAGTGAGTGTCTTTTTTTAGGCGAACTGAAAAGTTGCAGTTTATGGAAACAAGTGCTGTCATAGGTCATCAGGCACTTATAGCCAAATAAAATCCCATCTTTTCTTTACTGTCGCTTAACATATTTTAATTACATTTTCTGAAAGTGTTCATTAGATGTACGTCTACAACTTTTTAAATTATGAAGTCAACCCAACTTAAGAAGGCTGGTACAGCCATCAGCTCCTTAAAAACACAAAAATAGCGATTATTCTATAGATGAGCTAAAGTTTGATGTGGTAGTATCTGAGAGTCTTTCACAATACATGCTATGAGTGCTAACAAATGGTGCAAATTGTCAGTGGTATGTGAAATTGTTCATAACTTAATTTTTATTTTTGATTTGACCAAAATGGCTTTAACTTTGTCATTTTTAACATACCGTATTTTTCAGATTATAAGGCACACTTAAGCCCTATTTGCACAGGATTAGTTTTACCTAGGGACCACATGTAAAAAAAATAAAATACTCACCAACGTCTGCTTTTTATGTGGCGCATTTGCACGGGATTTTTTTTTTTTTTCATTCAACCTTTATTTAAATAGATAAATCACATTGAGCCTCGAAGACTCATTTACAAGTGAGACCTGTTTGGGCAGACAAAAACAGTGGTTAACTGGACACATGTAGGAGTTGGAGGCTAAAAAAATTCCTATCAGACTTTTTTTTTCTTGCCTGAGGGAAAAAAAACTCTAATATTAAAAAAACACCTCGCACAAACAAGCACATATTTACGTAGACATTCTGCAATCAGAGACGAGAGCGGTCAACATCGCTTATAGATGCTCTCGAGGTCACTGTAATCAGTCAGTGTCCTCCGGTGAGATCCATAAACATTCTCGAAGTATGTCGAGGAATGGCCAAGGATAACATCTATGAGAATCCAAGAGTCCTGAAATGATGACACAAAGTTTATTCAGCTGGTTCATCTGGTTATCAGTTGGAAATTCCTCAGGGAGGGGGTGGTGAGCGTCAGATCACATTTTCTCCAGGCGAATTCAGATAAGGTGGCCTTCAAGGCCAGCCAAGGGAAGCCAACTTAGATAAACACACAGTTGTTTTGGGGACAAGCAGGACTTAATGACATCTACCTTGAGTCTGTGTTGGTCAACTCAGTTCTGAAATGTCCAAAATAACATGGCCACACCGATGGAACGTGACTGAGTAAAATCCCCAAGATCTGATCCATTCAGCCCAAAGCATTTGAGTCGGGGTACACGAAACACGAACCAATAACCGAACACGAACAGGTCCATATAATGTGCTTAATGTGCGGGCCGGGCCGGTCTCAGGCTTTGATGTGGTTTTACGAATCAGCAAAAAGAAAACTAAATAATGCACAATATAAAATTGTGTTAATCTACTTGTTAAGGAGGAGGCAGGTCCGACCGGCCGGTTTAAAAGATTTAAAAAAGCCACGTTAAGCTCAGATGGACAACCTGTCACTGGCCGCGCATGTCTGCTGACCCGCTGGTTGAAATGGACTTGTGACCTGTCATGGGTGTACACGTCTCTCCACAGTGATGGCTGGACATGGGCACCAGCGACTCCTGCTGTTCGAAAAGTAAGAAGCGGGTAAATATAATGGATGGATGGATGGGTCAGCTGATAACACGTGTGTCTCCACACTTGCTGTCATTTGCAGTGAAGGAAGTAGCAGCATCTACAAAAGCCGAAGCGAGCAGCGCTTTCATGTAAAATAGCCTTGTTCTATATTTTTCCAAATGATTTTGCTTAAACAAAAATAAAAAAACCCGCCTCATTACATGTCGGAACCCGCCCATTTCTGTCCAAATCACAGAGATGCCTATTCGCATTGGACTACTATTGTCACAGGACCTCGGAGTTCAGCAAAATATAGTAGGTAATTTGCGGGGGAATTTTTACTTTACAAATTACTGACATGGCCAATTCGCACGGGATGAACAACACAGACAATCTCCGTAATTATTACAAATAGCTTGTGGTCCCTAGGTAAAATTAATCCCATGCGAACAGGACTTTAAAATCCTTTAATTTTCTCAAAAATCGGCAGTGAGCCTTATAATCTGGTGCACCTTATGTATTAATTCTGGTTGTGCTTACTGACTTCGAACTGATTTTATGTGGTTATTGTGAATGAGCTGAATAATGTTTGACTTATCTAACAGTTTTGTTTCACTTAATGCGCCTTAATATGGTGCGCTTTATAGTCCAAAAAATACGGTAGGTGATTTTACTTTAAAACTCTGACATTATATTTTGTGGACACATGTATCTCTTCAAGCAATGCTAGAGTTTCAATCTTTATAGGCGCTACAAAAAAGTAACCCAAAATGATAATTTAAAAGAAAGTTGTAATGAAAAAACATAAAAACAACTGCAGATGTATTCATTGCTGCGCACAAATCAAATAAGTCACAAAAGGTAAGTGTATCTGTATGCGGCTGTGTTATCTAAGATAGCAATAATCGATACAGAGCTCTGGCAGGTAATCAGTGACTCCCGTGTAGAGTCCTGCTGTTGGTGTTAGCTTAAATTAATTCACACTTTTTTCACATCACCACTTCGTGATCTTCTCTGTCACTAAACTGGTGCGAAACGACACAAGAAGAGCCATCCTCATCCACATATTAGAAGTGAAAGTGTGTTTCGATGTGTTAACAGAAAAAAGAAATATAAAACTAAATCCAAGGGGGATGTGAAATCCAGTTCATGACTGCTGAAAGCCGATTCCGAGGGAATTTACATTTCGTTTTCCTGCAGAGCATGAGCAAAGTGATGGTGAGACATCTTACAGAAGGCTCCTCTCATCCCATAGCCTCAGGTGGTAAATTAAACTGAGCAATTATCCCTTGTGATTGGCAAAGGCTAATGCACAATCCAATAAAGTGGGATGAAACTTAGACTCTTGCTTTATTGGCAACCTGACACCTCCTGGCTCTGTTGTGTAAACTGAGGCTGCATCGCTGAATTAATGCAATCATCTGCAACACGAGACAATTAAACAGCGATTCAAGCCATCACTGTGATGCTATTTAGAGAAATTGTGCGCATCCCCCCAGACAGCAATCTATAGATTCTGTATCTTTCACTTTTCATCTGAGGTATAATTAGAGTTGTACTAAAGAGAAGTGTCCCTCACCTAATTTACGTTTTAGTACACAAATGCATCTGGAGGGATTGCTAAATGAAAAATCTTGTTTATTTTTATAAGAAACTTTTTGTACAAAAACAAAAGAAGTCCCAACAAGTCAGTCATATAGCCTTTATAAAAAAAGGCCAAATAAATCTCAGTTTACAAACTTTTATGATCTTTTTTTTTTAAAGAATTGTTCGGATAGTTTGAAGTGGGGTTTTGTGAGGAATTTTGAACTATCAGAATCTTAGCTTTCTTTATGAAGGACATCAGTTTGATGTAATTCAATTCAGTTTATTTATATAAAGACAAGAAAAATCATCTCAAGGCAACAAATCCAAAGGAAAAGAAACTGAGTTTAATTCTGACTGGACTGACAAGCTAAAGGCTAACACGAGCAGAGCTGGGACTAAAATACATTGCTGCCATCTAAAAACATTTCCAGTCTCAAAAGTGTCAGTATGGTTCATGCAAAGATTGTTTCATAAACCTTCACGTTGTCATAAATGTCATATCATTAGGTTACATTGCCTAATATTGAAATATATTGCAATATATGAAATATTACAATATAATGTTTGCTAGAAGTGCCCTGGGCTGCACCAGAAGTTCTACAGCTAGCTGCAGCCGCTTCTGTTAGTAAATAACTATGGATTTATGCATACCGGTAAATAACATCCATCCATCCATCCATCCAGCCAGCCAGCCAGCCATCCATCCATCCAGCCAGCCATCCATCCATTCATCCTTCCATCATCCATCCATCCTTCCATTCATCCATCTATCCATCCATCATTCCAGCCAGCCATCCATCCTTCCATTCATCCATCTATACATCCATCCATCCTACCATCCATCCATCCATCCATCTATCCATCCAGTCATCAATCCATCCTTCCATCCATTCATCAATCCATCCATCTTCCAGCCATCCTTCCATCTTCCATCCTTCCATCTTCCATCCATCCATCCATCCATCCATCCATCCATCCATCCATCCATCCATCCATTATCTTTACCCATTTTTTTCTTATTGGGTCATGGGGACACTGGTGCCCATGTCCAGCTATCACTGTGTGAGAGGCGGGGGACACCCTGGACATGTCTCCAGTCCATCACAGGGACACATAGAGACAAAAGAGACAAATAGCCATTCACTCTCTCACTCACCTAGGGACAATTTAGAGTCACCAATCAATCTAACATTTAAGTTTTTCATCTGTGGGAGGAAACCCAAAGAAAACCCACATGAGCAAGGTGCAGGACAGTCCCTGGACAGGTCACAAGTTGTAGGTAACTGGATTTGTAATATGCAATGTATAACTGATAGCCTTATAAGGTGTATAACACTGTATACATAAACTGCTTTAAAATGTTTCAGACTGGAGTTGAATAAAAAGGCAGCAACCATTCTGGTCTTGGTCCCACTCAGATTATCCATTAGGTCATCCATCTACTTGGAAATAAATTTTATTTATTCTAAATGAGGTCATTCCAGAAGCTACCGACAAAAGATAAGTTATCATTCGTTCATGACCTTTCCATATAACCCTACTTTTGAACGGTTTCCTACAAGTTTTAAATTCGATGTCTAAAATTTCCTGCATCTTTAAAAATCTGATTTGGTAAATGAAATTCAAATGTGGAGTAATTTGTGAGAGAAATTGACTAAAACCTTTGGAAAAGCAAGCATGGTAGTTTGCAAACAACCAAGTCTTCCATGTTGCCAATTTTCAGCGTACATGTTTACAACCAAGTATAAAAGCTGTTTATGTCTTTTCAGTAAGTACACTGGAGACTGCTAAACTTAAGTGGCCAGAATGTCATTGTTGAAGGATGTTGCAAAAATTTTCACACACAATTCTTCAATAAAGGGGTATAAAGGCAGTCAAATGTCCAATAGTTCTTGGTGACAAGCTGGCCACACATTAGAAAAAGAATCAAGTGTCTGTAAATGCATTGGTTTGTATAGAAAGGGACTTCAATGGATGGGTTAAAGATTCAAAATATTCAAATTATTTTCTTCATTAAACTGAAATTACAGCATTAATGTCATCGATCCGTTGCCACACCCCATATACTAAAGTGCCTGCTCATGCATACAACCCCTTGATTCCCTCTGGTGTAAATGCCAGCCTTTGCCGATACTTTCAGTGTGCACAGAGCTCAACCACAGTTTATAAATCTGCTGCAACATGTGCTTCTCAGCCTTGCTTAAATATTGACTCTGCCTGACCTTCAAATAGAAAAGGTTGTCTTTTAGATTTCTATTAACTGGTTGTTCGAGGCTGAAGACTTTGATAAGGGAGAACCACGGGGAAATAATGAAGAAAGAAATCTATCAGTGTTGGGTTACAAAGGAACTCATTCTTTTCTCTACAGGTCTATTGTCACCTAAAATCTGATGATAGTCAAGGTTTTACTCCTACAATAACAACCTTGTTTTCTTTGTTCTTTCTTTCTTCTGCATCTACAAATTTATAGATCGGTGTACGTATTTATTTTTGAAGAACTTCTTGCATTAATTATTTGATTTCCGCACCTTGTTATCTGCAGGGTTTGTCAGTGTTGACAGAAGTGGGATGATCCCTGCAGAAAGTTGGTTACAAAGGAGTGAAGCTAAACAAGGTGAGATCAGACGAAGACACAGTTAGGCAACAAAACTAAGGTTGCATCCAGGTCAGCAGTTCTGTAAATGTGATGCTGTCCAGCCTCCGGAACTGACTGACTGTTAACAATTGTATTGTGGTTTTTAAATCCAAAAGCTAACAGTTCTGAAGAGATAAAAGTGAAAGCACTACATATTTATTGTCGTTTTAATTAATAAAATGTGATTTTTTAAAGATAATAATTTTTTTAATTATATATATATTTTTATAAATTTATAAATAAAAATATATATAAATATATAAATAAAAATTTATAGATTAATAAAATGTGATTTTTGTGACTTTTTGTGTTTTTTTTTTTTTTTAGAAATATGATTTAAAAAAAAACATATCCAACAAAGTTCAGTCAGGTCATCTGGATGTTTTTATATTTGTTGAGCTGTGTCATCCTTCATCCAAAGGACTTCATCAATCCGAGGAGCCACAAATAAACTGAGTCCCACAAGCAGCACACTCACATAGTGGACCAACCAGTTTGCTGATGAAAAGATGGTTTGTGGGGCCCGCCCTCTCCCCCGTCGACTCCTCCAAGGCAGCCATAGTCAAAGTGGTTCAAAACATCAAAGTTCATGCTCAATAATCCAGGTAAAAAAAATCCAGCCAAGTTGGATTGTTGGAAAGCTGCATGTGGGACTTAGTTTGTTTGTGGCTTTTTGGATTCATGAAGTCCTTTGGATGAAGGACAAAACGTATCAACAAAAGAAAAAAAAAGAAACCGTCGAAATGACCTGACTGAACTTTGTTGGATGTTTTACCTGGATTATTGAGCATGAACTTTTGAAGAAACATATGAATTCAATTGTAATGTTTAAGGTGGAGATCTGTTGATGAGGACTTAAAAACTAACAAGCATTCATGGATATGTCTATGAACGTGTGCATGTAAAAGGGTGTTACTGAAAATGTGCAAATTAATCCGTTTTAGAACCAAAAGCAAATGTAGAGCTAAAACTTAAAAGGCAGAGACAAACTTTAAGATAAGGGTTAGGCTTTAAAGGTTAGACATTTCTAAGTGGTTGTTGTGGTTAGAATAAAAAGAAGAAATGGCCAAGTCTATAAAATATTCTCTGAAGCCACAGAACTTTTTTTGTGTTTGAGAAAGTTACAGGGGTGTTTCGATTACTGCAGTACAGCTTTGGCATTACTCTCGGAGCCCTCACCTTTACCCCTTCAGTGTTATCTTCCTGAAAACATGAAAGCTTGGCCTTTTGCTCCGTGTCGTCTGAGCCGAGTTTTAGCCCTGACAACAGTGGCTTCTTTTTTTTCTAAGCCGCACTTGCTCCGTCTTTTATCAGCATGGTTAGCTCGAAGGAAGGACCTCTGGAGACATTCAGTCCCTGAAGAAGAGAGCAACAACAAAAGGACAATGCCGCATTGTCAATACATGCAAATGAACAATGTGTCCGCCTTATGTTAGCTGCAAGGGCTGAGTGTGTTTGTATGAAGGAATACACGTGCAATAGAAAAGATGAAGGCGAAAACAACCAGCTCTTGAAGGCTTGAAGGGCACTGCATCTGTTTTGCATGTATAAAAGGTTTGTAGACTGAATGAAAAGTAACTAGACTTTTTTATGAAGGACAAAGAAATATGAATGAATATGTTTTACATCGCAGGCGTTTTAACCTGAACTGGTACACAAGACAAGGAAAAAATATCAGTTGTCCAGCTGAGGCAAAGTGAGATAACAGATGGAAATGAACTGTCTAGGATTCCTCGAAGAAATGCACGTCACCCACATCTTATATCGAGAACTTATAGAGTTATAGCTGTTGAGCTCAAGGGATATTGTGAAATCCTAGGCAACCTGTCAGAGTTTGTGTTGTGGATGACTCTCGGCTACTACCACCTCATTTTATCTCAGTAACTGTGAAATCGATTGAGGTATTGCCTTTTATGAGCTTGTTGAATATCGTATAAATAAGTTTCTTTCGGCAGCTCCCTTCTTTGGGGTCACGACAGTGAGCAAACTTACATGGATGATTTGGCAATTTGTTTTAGGCCGGATGCCCTTCCTAATGCAACCTCAGGATTATAAGACTATGGCACTGACCACCAGCCCTTATTGTATAATATTGTATAAGGCTTGTTAAATATATATAAAAGTAATTAGCTATGGTGGCCTTTTTAAATTGTGCTGACTCCAAAAGTTATCAGGTTTAAGATGTACATAGACTGATTACTTTATAGGTTCATTAAACCACTGGTTCATGAGATATTTTGCCAACAGACAGAGTTGACTCCAACAGTTAATGCATTGGTTTTAAGCAAAAATTGTGTGTAATGTGAGGCGCACAGAGTTGGGGATGAGTCGCAGCTACTACCACCCAATTAATTTATACAACTGGTAGAGCTGTCACAATTTTTGTGTTTGCTAAGGTCAAGTGGTCATTTTAAACTGGGTTGACTTCAAAAGTTCATCATTTGTTGATTTATATCCATTGTGTTTTGAGAGACGACCCCTAAAAAAGGGAAAAGTCAAAAGAAAAAGAAGATTAAATTTTGAGAGTTGTATTAAAAATATGTCTGCTGGTAGATTAAATATTTTGCTAACACAACAGGTAAACACACTTTTTTTTTTCCTTTCAGCCGCTCCCTTTTTCAGGGGTCGCCACAGCAAACTAAAGCCCTATTTGTACGGGATTAGTTTTACCTAAGGACCACGTGTAATAAATACATTACTCCCCAACGTCTGCTTTTTATGTGGCGCTTTCGCACAGGATAACCAAAGCCTGAGATTTAGCTGAAATTTACGGACATCTTCTGAATATGATGTTAAAGAGGTAAAAAAAAAAAAGTCATGTTAAGCTCAGATGGGCAACCTGTCACTGGCTGCATGCGTCTGCTGACCCGCCAGTTGAAATGGACTTGCGACCTGTCCAGGGTGTCCCTCACCTCTCGCACAGTGAAGGCTGGACATGGGCACCAGCGACACCAAACCCAAAAAGGAAGAAGCGGGTAAATATGATGGATGAATGGATGGATAGATCGATCAGCTGATCACCGGCTGCGTACGTCTTCACACTTGCTATCATTTGCAGTGAAGGAAGTAGCAGCATCTACAAAAGCCAAATCAAGCAGCACGTTCATTTAAAATAGCCATGTTCTATATTTTTCCAAATTATTTATTAATTATTATTTTATTATTATTATTGTTGTTATTATTATTATTATTATTATTTATTATTGTTTTACAAAGACAAAAAACGCCTCATTACGAATCGGATCCCTCCCATTTCTGTCCAAATCACAGAGATGACTATTTGCACTGGATTAGTATTATCACTGGACCTTGGAGTTCAGCAAAATATAGTAGGTAATTTGCGGATGAATTTTTACTTTACAAATTACTGACATGGCCGATTCGCACGGGATTAACAACACAGACAATCTTCATAATTATTACAAATAGCATGTGGTCCCTAGGTAAAACTAATCCTGTGCAAATAGGGCTTTTGTCGCACGAAGATTTGACAATTATTTTTACACCGGATGAAATTCCTGACAACCACAGACCACCGAGCTACCACAACCCTTTGTGTGGAACAGAGGGCTGCTATCTAGGGCACCCAGAGGAGCAGATGGTGGGGGTTAAGGGCCTTGCTCAAGGGCCCAGAGTAGGAAAAATTAGGGTGAAGTCAGGTGTGGGTTCTAGAATTGCGCCGCTCAAGGTGGCTGCATGTTGGAGCAGCTCTGTTACTTTCATTTTGCGATTTTGCTTTTGGAAACTTTATATCCTCATTTTCTGGATGTAAATCACATTTTTTGGATGATTGTTTCCTCTGGTATCAGATGCTGTGCAGCTGGAAGGATTTTTACTGAAACTTCTTTAGTTTTGGACATTTGTTATGATGCGTAACCATGGCAACAAGGCAGTTTTCTACGACCAACAGCAGCTGATTAACATCTCAAAAGCTCAAATAATATCTCAACTACAGCCCCAAATCTCATATGAGTTGAAAGGATGTTCTGTGGACGCATTCTCATCTACCTGCCAGCTGTGCTCGAGTGCCTGACCACTGAGATCCTGGAAACTAGCAGGAAACATGGCTCATGACAGGGGAAGGACAGGATTGTCCATCGGCACCTACAGTTGTCTGTTCACAGTGACGAGGAGCTCGGCAGGCTGCTGGGAGGAGTGGCCATCGCTCTGGGAGGAGTTCTGCATGGCATTCGGGCGGTCCTACAGCCCAGGGGAACCAGAGGCCAGCCGAGTCTGGGAGGACAGATCAGACGGCAGCTGCAGCCAGTTTCTTAGGATCCACTGTGAGATGGACCTTTACAAGAGATCCTTCCTGCCTACAGCCATCAGTATCTATAACATCTCTTAATGAAATGAGGATAACGAGTTACAACAACAAATAATTTCCCTTTGGGATTAATAAAGTATTTTTGAATTGAATTGAATTGAATTCACCTATCTCACCCATATTTTGCTGGTATCGGTACCGGGAGTTGAACAGGCGATCTTCCGATCACAGGCACCTTCACTAATCTCTGTGCCACCACCCCCACAGGCAAGCACACACATACATGCAAAAAGGTTAGCGGTCACCTTGGCCTAATCAAATTTTTTTTTAAATTCATTCAACTTTTATTTATACAGGTTAATCCCGTTGAGCCTCAGGGACTCATTTACAAGAGAGACCCGATTTCTTTCGCAAAGAGTAATGACAACAATGGATAACAACGACAATAATAGACAATCAGAAAAAAGGCATACATTTTTTTTTTTACAAATAAAAATAAAAATAAATAGCTTAGATGATATTCTGCAATGCTCAAGTGAAATCCTGTAGTACTCTAAATATACTTCAAACTACAAAGAAACATCAGTTCATAAATGTATCACTTTTTTTTCATTGAGAAAAGTAGAAAATTCCTGTGAGTCAGAGTGCTCTTTTATCATTCACAAAAGTAACAGCAGAAAAAACGATTAAAGCATCTTTGAATTACTCCAAGATGGAGTCTCCACTCTACTCCTGGAATGTGTATCTAGTTTCAGGTAATTTCATCATCCCTCTGTACTGTGGGTCCATTTAAGAATCACATATTTTTTCATTACTTGCACACACAGACATGCACACACATATACACACACACACAATGGGTGACTGTTCTCTTGTTTTCAAGGTTACGCCGAGTCATTCTGACGTTCACATTACATTTGCATCAAACCAACAGCTGCCAATTAACGTGCAGCCTGTTGGTTAATGCACACACGTCGCTGCCAGTTAAAGAGTCAAGAGATGTCTCTCTCCCTCCAGCAGTTAAAACAGTGCCACACACAAGCACTCACACCAGCCCAATTATAGAGCACATGAACTTAAGGAGGAGCGGGTCGAATTTAGGTGCAATGGAAACATCGCATAACACCTAATACTTTAGAAAGGCATCGGTGAGTGAGGCCAACTGGTGCAGGCACATGCCGGAATGTCCTGTGCCAGGAACAAAGCTTTCAGGATGTGCTCAAGAAGTTGCAAGGGTAAAAAAAGTGGTTTTCTATATGAGACCTGACACGCTGAACAGATACATAAAACACCTCAGCACTTTATAGCAGAGCTATACACACATGCCAACGCTGTGCTCTACCAAAGGCTGCAGACGAGCGTTCACCTGGCACATTAAGTGTTAATCTAGAAGGTGTGTGTTTTTGTCACAGCATCCTTTCAAATCAATTTTAACTCATCCACCTGACTCTGGGTCATAATGAGGTTTTTCCTTGCAAAGAATTCCAAGAATTCCAAAGTTGTTAGAAGTGCTGTCCAAAAAGCTCTGGAGCAGAATGCTGCAGGAGGCTTGACAAGAAAGTCCAAAGAATTATTCTCATCTCTTCTGATACACACACTCCAACGTGCAACTACATGCATGGTATAAAAACAACTTCCTTCATGCAGCAGCATAAAACACTAAATGTTTTATTATGAGCAACCTTGAAACAGCAAAGTGCAGATGCTGCAATGAGGATTTATTAATGGCTGCAGCCACTAGATGGCATAATCTTACCTCTCATTTCCAATTGACTTTCTCATTTTTCTGCTGACTGTTGGGTAGAGCTGTACCTTAAGATAAAAGGCACTTTATCGTATTGGTTTCATTTGACACAAGACAAAAATGCAAATCTGAAACCTAAAAAAGGAAATCTATTCAAAAATCTTTTCTGAATAGTGATCAGTTCATTTTTATGAGCTGTGCTGCAGAAAGTTTGTCATAGCTTTCCAGGTAACGTTATGATTGTTTGACCCAGGTCTACTGGTTGGTGTGCAATATGTTTGTTTTTGCAGTGTAGAAACGCTTTTGCTATTCATCATTTATTTGACAAGAAGGGTTATCAGCAACCTACCCGTGTTGCATCTTTCTTGTGCCTCAATTCATCTTGCAGAATGTGACTCTGGCAGGCTTCTGCAGGACTACTGTGTTTATCTATTGACCAATCAATCAGCAGCACTCAGCTTGTGGGAGGTTGGCTCCATCCACCATGACTTAAGTCCTGCAGTCAATACAGTGACCTTCAACAAAACAAAACATTTGCAGAATATAATCAAGCAAACAGGGCTTTCTGACTTCTCAGTGCTACAGGAGATATCGGTTTCAAGTGACAGTAGCAACCTTCTTCAATGTTAAAATCAATTAAATAAACAAACAAATATTGTAATAAAAGCAACAACAAGAACAATAATACAAAGTAATAACAATAAAAATAATAATAATGGAAACAACAAGAACAATAATAATAATTGCTGCATTCATTGCTGCTGTATTCATTCGTGCCCATCTACTCACCACAGACTCATGTTCAGGCTGCTGTTGATATGCTGTGTTGTTTTGCATTATTAGTGTTTAGCATGTATCTTAGGTCTTTTAGCGTACCGTTTGGCGTTCGTTTAACGTATATCTTAGTGTATATCTTAGATCATTGTAGATTGTTTTTTTTATACTTTATAGTTTTGCTATTTTTGGGTGTAACTGGGACCCTGAGTACCCAGTTTCGTTCCACCTCATGTACATGTGATGCAAAAGACAATAAACTTGAACTTGAATTATTATTGTTGTTGCGGTTATAAATAAGAATATATGATGTCTACACATCATACATTCCTATAGCTCTCCCTTAAATTGTCACCTTGTGGTGGAGTTTGTGCACCTGAATGACCCCACCCTGGAGCCAGACCTGGGGGACGGGCTTGTCGGCGAGCGCCTGGTGGCCAGGTCTCAACCCGTGGGGCCCAGTCAGGCTCAGCCCGAGCAAGTAACATGGATTTGCCTTCCTGTATGTTCACCACCTGCAGGAGGGGTCATACGGGTTAGGTGCATGATGCCAGTGGCCAAAAGTGGGGGCCTTGGCGCTCTGACCCTGCCTTATCAAAGCTGGGTCTTCAATTCAATTTCTACTCAGTTTATTTATATATTGCCAAGTCACAACAGAAGTCATCTCAAGGCACCGAACAGTCTTGGGACATGGAAGGTAACCTCTGTGGAGGGGAAGGAGTCTGAGCTTGTGCGTGAGGTTGACAGGTACCAGCTGATATAGTTGGACATAGCTTGATGCAGAGCGTGAGCTCCGGAACCAATCTCCTTGAGAGGGGCTGGAACTTATTCCAATCTGGAGTTGCCCATGGTTAGGTGCCGATCTGGTGTGGGTCTACTCTTAGCCCCCCGACTTGGTGCCTGTGTGTTGGAGTTTTCTCTGGTAGATAAAAAGGTAGCTTCCCTGCACCTTCGGGTGGAGGGACGGGCTCTGCCAGTTGTTTGTGCCTACACGCCAGATGGCAGTTATCCAGTCTTCTTGGAGTACTTGGGGGGAGGGGGGGGGGGGTGCTAGAAGGTATTCCAGCTGGGGACTCCTTTATTCTGCTGGGGGGCTTCAATGCCCACAAGGGTAATGACAATGTGACCTGGAGGGGCATCACTGGGATGAACGGCCTCTCTGAACTGAACCAGAGTTTTGTTCTGTTGTTGGACTTCTGTGCTAGTCATGGTTTGTCCATCATGAACACCATGTTTGAACACAAGTGTGTCTATAAGTGCACTTGGCACTAGGATGCACTAGGTCATAGATCGATGATTGACTTTGTAGTTATGTCATCTGATTTGTGGCCAATTGCTTTGGACATTTGGACCTTGGATAGGCCTTGGTCAGCTCTGAGGAGATTATGGCAAACCATCAGGTGGCTGAGGAGGGGAAAGCAGTGCTTTACTAACACGGTATTCAGTGAAGGTGAGATTATGTTTACCTCAACAGTGATGCCATCAGGATGAGGAAGGAATACTTCTCAAACCTTCTCAATCCCACTCACATATCTTTAATGGAGGAAACTGAGTCGGTGGACTTAGGGGTTGGTCTGTCCATGACCATGGCTGAGGATGCCGAGGTAGTTAATAAGCTCCACAGCGGCAGGTCTCCAGGGGTGGATGAGATCCGCTCTGAATTCCTTAAGGCTCTGGAAGTTGTGGGGCTGTCTTGGATGACATGCCTTAGCAACATTGTAGGGACATCAGAGGCAGTGTCACTGGATTGGCAGACTGGGGTGGTGGTTCCCCTCTTCAAAGTAGGGGACCAGAATGTGTGCTTCAATTATAGGGGCATCACTCTCCTTAGCCTCCCTGGCAAGGTCTATTCAGGGGTACTGGAAAAGCGAGTCTGACTGTTAGTTGAACCTCAGATCCAGGAGGAACAATGTGGGTTCCATCCTGGCTGTGGAACACTGGATCAGCTCTTTGCCCTCACTAGGGTCCTCGAGGGGTCATGGGAGTTTGACCATCCAGTTTACATGTGTTTTGTGGACTTGGAGAAGGTATTCAACCGTGTTCCTTGGGGTACAATGTGGGTGCTGCTCTGCAAGTATGGGACTAGGGGTGTGTTGATACAGGCTGTTCAGTCCCTTTACATTTGATGTGAGAGTTTGAATCGTATTGCCGGCATTAAGTCGGACCCCTTAAGGGTGTGAGTTGGACTCTGCCAGGGCTAGCCATTGTCACTGATTCTGTTCATAACTTTTATGGACAGAATTCCTCGGTGCAATGAGGGGGCGGAACAAGTCCAGTTCGGTGGCCTCAGGACTCTATCTCTGCAATTTACGGATGGTGTGGTCTTGTTGCTGTCATCATGCCGTGATCTTCAGCTCTCAATGGGGCAGTTTGCAGAAGAGCGTGAAGTGGCTGAGATGAGAATCAGCATCTCCAAATCTGAGGCCATGGTCCTCATTCGGAAAAGGGTGGATTGTTCTCTTTGGGTCGAGGGTGACATTCTGCCTCAAGTGGAGGAGTTCAAGTATCTTGGGGTTTTCTTTACGAGAGAAGGAAGAATGGAGCATGAGACTGACGGACAGATTGGTGCAGCATCTGCAGTATTACGGACTCTGTGTTGGTCCATTGTAGTAAAGGAGCTGAGCTGTAAGACAAAGTTCTCTCTTTACCAGTCGGTCTTCGTTCCTACCCTCACCTACTGCCACATACTCTGGGTAGTGTTCAAAAGAACAAGGACGTGGATACAGGCGTTTGAAATGACTTTCCTCCACAGCGTAGCTAGAGATAGGGTGAGAAGTTCAGGTAACTGGGAGAGACTCACGAGTACAACTGCTGCTACTCCACATCAAGAGGAGCCAGTTGAGGTGGTTTAGGCATCTGGCAAATATGCTCCCTGGGTGCCTCCCTAGGGAGGAGCTTTGGGCATGTCCAACAGGGAGGAGACCTCGGTGAAGACCCAGGACACGCTGGACAGACTATGCCTCTTGGTTGGCCAGGGAACGCCCTGGAATCATCCAAGAAGAGGTGGCTGTGGAAAGAGATGTCTGAGCCTCCCTGCTCAAGCTGCAGCCCCCGCGATCTGACGTCAGAACAAGCGGAAGATGATGGATGAATGGATGGATGGATGGGGTCTACAAACTTGCTTCTAGCACATAAAAAAAGAAATACTTTGATTTTAATTTGTGATAAACTACAAAACTTGAATAATGTATAAAACTGTTTCTATCTACACTACTGCATATATGTAGAAACATCCTTTATATACACACACACACACATTGTATATATATATATATATATATATATATATATATACACACAGCAAATATCAAACTTACAGTAATTCATATATATTTATAACTCCAGCAGCTATTTCAAGACTGTACACACTTTACTTCCTATTTATGTATTTATTTTTATTTTATGTACCTCTTTTTTAACTGTACTCTATCACTTTACTCTTATATGTTGAGAATGGATAGATTCCAAGCATAATTTCATTGTACATGGTACAATGCCAGTAAAAGTTGTTTCTTTTTTCTTCTTCAACCAATAAAATATTTTCATATATAATATAATTTAATATAATATAGTCAAGTCAAATTTATTTATAAAGCACATTTAAAAACAACAGTTGTTACCAAAGTGCTGAACAATAAAATACAATGACAGGAATTAAAAGAAAAAACAAAATTTTATTCAAAACCATAAAAAAAAAAAACCCATAAAACTCAAAAGCATAAAATACTAAAACAACTTGCACTGGGTTAAAAGTGATTGAAAACAGATTTGTTTTTAAAGAGATTTAAAAACAGGATGTGAAAAGGCCTGTCTGATGGTGGTGGACAGATTGTTCCAGAGTTTAATATAATATAAAAGCTACAAAAGTGGGAGTTAAAGTTAACTGACCATTAAATAAATAATAAATGTGTTTTGAACTACAATCTAAATACACTTTTGAAACACGAGAACATATCTGATAAGAAAACCTTTTACAAACATCAAACACCATGTCTTTAAAGTTTAATGTCATGAAGGATAAGAAGCAACTCTGAAATCTGCAGTTTTGTTCTAGTGCTGTGTGATGAAGTACAAGTAATAATGCTGCAATTAATTTAGGATTCTTCAGTGTTAACGCAGATTTGTTGAGGTGAACAGAGACTGTCGCTGCCAATGAGCATCATTTCTTCTTCCCAGCACTCTTGGCATGTTTCTTGGGCTGCTTAGCGCCAGCTGAGGTGGGAGTTGTTTTTGGCTGGACCTCCTCCAGTGCTGCTTTCTCTTGTTCATTTTTCATGGATGCCATCTGACAGTTACTAAATGCTTTGCAAGCATCATATAATTTCTCACACTCGGCCTACAAGATAAGACAAAGAAAAAGAAGTGGCGGGGTGATGTCTAAGCAGTGGAAGAGGAAGCTGACTAATTCACTGTGATAGTCAAAACAACTCATTATGGTTCTCTTCTACAGACAGCTTCAGACAAAACGTGTATCTGTCTCACTGACCTGCATGTTCTCATACATCTCCAGCTGATGCCACATTAACCCCTGCTGTGCAGACATCTGTTTCTCATGGTGCTCCAGCACATTTTGACGGGCCAACCGGTAGGTCTGGATCTTTTCAAAGCGCTCCCTCTGCTGGACTTGCTCTCTGTGAGCATCCTTTAACTCTGGAAAATCCTTTTGGTGTCTAGATGTATGGACAAGAGTTTCATATATATACAAAGTATATATGTAGCATCTTAATTTACAAGTGAGTAGTAAATGATTGTTGTTATTTTAGAGCTCAGATAAAAACAAAAAAATTATCAAATCTGGTATAGCACTGATGAATAGTTTATCAAACCAAAAATTGTGAGTTAGATTTGACACAGGCTCTTTTTTTGATATAGGCAGAAAAAAAAAATTCAAAGATAAATGTTGATATAGGTGTTCCTATGCCTTATCTTGTATTCATAGTCGTGCTTTGAGAAGTTGATTTGAGTTTGGATGAGACTATTATATTTTATTATTCCACTGTCCTGTCTATAAGTTCCCATCTGATTTTAAAAAAAAGTTAAACGTAATAATATGCCAACAAGATCGTGCTTTATTTGTCACACGGCATAAGGAGTGGTCATGAATGACTGTAGATTTCATACTGATGGGTTTAAGTTGTGTTTCTGTACTTTAGCTTAGCTTTTATTTGTTTTTTGTTTTTTATTCTCTTATACATGTATTTGATTCATTTTTACTGTTGTAGTTTAACACTTTGTTCATCTCAGTAAAGCAATTTCGTTAACTACATTTCTTAAATGTAGTACAAAACTGACAAAGACTGTGTATAACCATAAGAGTCCAATCCCGACTGAAGGTGAGGCTGTGCAGATATGTTTGCACTGTGATGAACTGAATACATGGAAGTATGATGCTAAATAAGTGGAAGCCTGGGAACCAAGAGCTTGCTCATGCAGTCACAGGCTGCAGCCTTTCTTTTGCAAATGACGTGTTTCTAATATTGATGAGAACAAAAATTAACACAATTAGATACAACCATATGCGTCTAACTTTCAATAATGTAGATCCCATTTCTCAATCTCTTTGCATTTCAAACATATGCAGCTGAAGTACCTAAGTATTAGAAATGATTAGGCCTGTCACGATAAACAATAAATCAATTAATCGCATGATAAATGAAAATATTCGACCTCATTTTCATTTATCGGCTTTATCGTTTCTTTGTGTCTCTCTCTTTGTACTGAAGACACTGGATGACAAAAGGCTCAACTCCAGTGCTCTTCATTGACCCCTCCCTTTCTCTTTTCTCTTTAAAATCCATTTTAACGATCCAAAATTGTGTTTTTGGATCGTTAAAAGCAGCTAAGCTGAGAAGCTAAGCTACAAGCTAAGCTAACAGGCCGACCTCAGGAAAAAAACCTCCGTCTTGTCGAAGCTCCAAAATTCACGGTTGAAACCCGTGCCTTGTGTAAAAAGTTGCTTTTCTCTGCAAAAAGAAGATGAGAACGTATTTACTGATTTTTTTATTAAAAGCTTTGTATGAAAAGTTATAACGAGCTCAAACCACACCTAGAGTCTGCTATTATGAGAACCAAAAAGAGACAGCCCATGTCACGTCAAGGGGCTTCCCTCCCATTTTTCTTAAAGAGACACTGCTCACTATCCATCCTCCGGTTCAAACAGTCTTATACTGCCATCCAGTGGTCGAAAAAAGGTACTACATGCAAAACAAATTAACAAACAAACTCATTTCTTCTTAAACAATATTATTGTTTATCAGAATAATTTCTGAGACAGTTAATTGCCCAGCGAAATTTGTTATTGTGACAGGCCTAGAAATGATTGTTACAAAGTGCAGCAAAGACAGGGAAAGTCCATGTCTTCTTCTTTGCAGGGGGATGTGTGGTGAGGCTACATTAGTAAACTTATAGATCCCCATTCACTGAATAAAGAAATAAGTGTGAAGTCCTGGATACTGTATGTGCTTTATAGAAAAAAAGTCTGGGAACACCTTGTGAAGTGTACATGCTGAAGAGCTGACAGTCTAAATACTAAATGTCATTGATTGCTTCCTATTAGCTGACACTGATGAAGAGTAAGGTCAGTGAAGGTGATGATGGAGTTCATTTGGTTAATGAGCACTGCCCACATTCATCCTCTGTGACCACATGTAAAGGTGTGGACAAAAGATGTAAAGACAGCATCAGTATGTGTAAGTGTGTGTGTATACAATTATGGATATATTTGTAGAAAGGGGCCCTTTTGAGAAAGAAGTACAATCCAGACTAATCCAATAGCTCTAATAGACTACTCCTGAGGATCTCTGATTATGTTCAAATTGCGGGCCGCAGTGACGTCAATCATTAGGAGCTTGACATAAACACACGTGTGAGACCTCACACACATTCACACAATAGGAGAGGATGAAGAGGTGATGGGAAGGGGCCACATCTCATTGGAACAACCAGCTCAATGGGGCCTTGAAATAGCTCTCTAATTAACAGAACCAAATCTCACTTCATTTATCCTGGAAAGAGATGGACAGGGGGAGAGATGGAGGGAGGGAATGTGAGATGGCATGAGGGAGACCGGAGAAGCAGGTGGAACTGTGGAGGAAGACCGTTCCTTCTAAAATTTGACAAAGTTTAATGTTGGCACGCAGTTTACACAAACAGAAGGTCAGGAGCATGTTTGACCCTAAAAATGTGCATTGATTTTAAAGTTATTTCAAAACTAAGCTAAAGACAGAGTCATCTTCATGTTGAGGAACTCATAACTGTAGTTTGAAACCATATTTAGTCTTGTCAGCTTTGCCAGCATAAATACGCCAGCCTTACCTTGTGTTAATATGTGCGGTATCATTCTAAAGTTAGTACTATGCTTGCCTTCTAAAACACTTTGCCCTTTTAAATTAGAAAATATCAGAAAAGAAGGCAAAGAAAATAATTATACTGTCTATTCATGAGATATATATATTTTTTTTAACAATTCTGGATTATATTTAGTTGTTGACCTTTCACCACAAGAATGTATTTGCATGTTGTTATACGCTGAGCAGAGAGGCACAAAACCAGCAGTGGTGCTGGCTCTTGTTTCATTACCTTTTTAACATTATACCCAGTCTGTCTTCCCCAGCAACAGCATCAGCAGAAACTACAGATGGGAGGGGACAATAAAGAATGGAAAAGGCTGTTTTAAAGCCAGTAGCAAACCTGATGAGGTGACTGTAGTCTGCGTGAGGAGAGGAACAGGAGGTTCCACCCAGTTTTTCTATGGATGGACTGAGATGGGTATCTGGATCAGATCTGGATGGAGCTGTGACAGAAATGAGAATTGCATGTGACAAGAGAGAAAAGGCAAAGAAGCGTAAACCTGTTTGTGTGTTTTTGGTTTCACCTGAAGCAGCTCCATCGTTTTCTTTACATTTAACTGGGTTAATAAACTGAAGTCGGGACTGTAAAGCCTAAAAAAGAGCAAAATAAATCAGTAGTGTGCTGTATGTTTGATTATAAATGTCTTAATCGTTTGCAGTTTGCTTCAGCTTGTGGAAATAGGAAATATATTGATTGCTCTTTTTATTTCGTCTGGGATACCTTGCCACACCGTCCTGGCTCGACCATTTCCCAGGCATTTTTGATGCTTTTAATCTGGTCTATTCGCTCCGTGTCCCTCTTCACCTCAATGCTCTCTGCTTTGCTCTTCTCAGTGACGATACGCAGCGTCCAGTTGGGCTTAATCAGGTCTATGCTCTGCACAAACCCACACAAAATAAAGGTCACGTTCGCATGGACAAATATCTGAACAGAAGGTCATTGTTCCACAACTTATAAGATTTTTAATGAGCCTCTGAGTTTGGCAAACAATTAGCTGTTCCATTCTTTAGGTCTAAGTGTTCTGTATTAATATGTCATGAATACAAAATCTTTTTTTTGTCTTTAAAGATCTTGCTTTTTCACCTACATCAAATTTTTTTCTGCCACCATAAAGCATATTTCATATAAAAATTGAAGGTAACCAGTATTTTTAAAAGCCGTCTTTGCAAATGTCACAGTAGATGTGTAGCGTGACTGTTATAAAAGGCACTTAACGTGGATCAGATCAGTCAAGCGGCACTGGCTCAGTTTATTAAACCAATACCATTATTCACAAAATTACAAGATTATAGTGTGTGAGGGTGGAAGTGTTTCTTGTAAAATCACATAATTAGGTCAGCCTAGCAGATTTGATTCTTTATCTCCGCATCAAATTCAGCTAAAAGCAGAGCCAAGTAAATGTATAAATGGAGACATGTCTGATAAAACGACAAACATTACAAAGAGGAGTAAAGAATTAAGATTCACACTGAACCCTCAGTGACTAGTTTTCTTATAAACATACATTTTCATAGACTCACATGAAAAGTGACACCTAGTCTCAACCAAGGGTACTGCCACTACCATTTTAGATTACATAAACACTGAACTGCTTTCAGGTGAGGATATGATGAACTTCTAGTTCCATGTGACCTTGATAAAATCTCATAGATGGCATTATGATACTTTATAGTGCAATTACACAAGATAATCTAGTCAATATTAAGAAATGTGTGTAGCAAATAGGTAAAATAAAGTAACCATTTTTAAACTTTTGCTTAGTTGACACAAAAAGTAATCTCTCTGCTTACATTTAAAAAGATGTACAAACATAAGAGTACTTCTGACAAACAACTGACAGTGTTGTAGTGGTTTACCGTTGTCTGTCACATTGTTGGCATCATTCCTTACCATTTCCTGCCTGGGACCAGATTTGGAGGTGGCAGATGTCCTTCCCTTCTCTTTGTCACTTTCTCCTTTTCTGTTGGTTTTGTGTGTGTCAGACTTGTTTCCATATTGTTTCCACTTGTTTAATGTGTTAGTTGCAGAGGAAGACACTACAATGGGGGCAGACAGTAAGAAGACATTTTGGATGGTAATCGAAGTAATGTTCTGAGTATTTAAAAAATGGACATTTCATGCAAGTTCTGATAAAGCAAAAATCATCAGATATATTTCCTTCAACTCAATTTCTAAAAAGTCTGACACACTGTAATAAATATAGGTAGTGTAAAATAATGTAAAGATTTGCAATATTACTGGTAGAAATGGAAAAAGGAAAAAAGTGCAGTAGGGCAGCACGGTGGTGAGGTTGGTAGAGCTGCCGCCTCTCAGCGTGCAGGTCACCCGGTTTCAAATCCCGGCCGGAGTCTTTCTGAGTGGAGTTTGCATGTTCTCTCTGTGTATGCATGGGTTTGGTGCTCCGGTTTCCTCCCACAGACCAAAAACATGCATGCTAGGCTGATTGGTAACTCTAAATTGTCCCTATAGGTGTGAGTGAGAGAGGGAATGGTTGTCTCGTTTGTCTCTGTGATGGACTGGAGACTTGTCCATGGTGTAACCGCCTCTTGATGACTGGACATGGGCACCAGTGACCCCCCAGCGACCCGAAAAGGAAGAAGCGGGTAAAGATAATGGATGGATGGATGAAAAAATGCAAAAGAGTTTCATGTATTACAAGAAAATATGACTTTGTTTAAACTATAGTGTGTGTGTGTGTGTGGGGGGGTGCATGTAACAAAGTGAAACAGGTTTTACAAGCACTGTATCTTGAGTTTCTTTTTGTTTTCACTGCACACTGTGGAGAGCATCCTGTGCTCGAGCATCAACGTGTGGCATGGAGGCTGCACAGCTGCAGAAAGAAAAGCTTTGCAGAGAGTGGTGAAGGCTGCACAGAAATCTGTCGGAATCAGCCTCCCCACCATCACAGACATCTACAGCTCCAGATGCAGGAAGAGGGCCACCTGCATCATGAAGGACCCCACTCACCCAGCACACACACTTTTTGCCCCACTCCCCTCAGGAAGGCGGTTAAGGAGCATTAAATGTAGAACCACTAGACTGAGGAACAGCTTCTACCCTGAGGCTGTTAGACTCATGAATCTCTAACTAGAATAATCACTGTGAAAAACCATATCATGTTGCTGCTGATCTGTTTCATGTTGCTGCTGATCTGTTTCAATGTTGATGTGTTCATGCGTGCACATCTGCTCACAGACTCATGTTCTTGTTTGTGTTGATTTTCAATGTTTTTATGTTATGAGTGCTTAGTGTATATTTAGTTGATGTTTTTCTTAGTTCATATCTTAGATGTCATTACTGTTTTTCTTATACATTTTATTGTTGGATGTAACTGGGACCCTGTGTACATAATTTCGCTCCACCACATGTACCACATGAGGTGCGAATGACAATAAAGAAACTCTGACACTGACATGAGGCAGGAAATCACGTCAGCGATACAAGCTTAATGTTTTTGTTTGCTTGTTTGTCTGTTTGTTTGCAGTTTTATTGTTTTAAACAAGTCAGTCATCACTTTTGAATAAAAAAAATCTAGAACAGTTTTTATTTTTTTATTTTTTTTATTTAAAACAAATGTAAACATTTTCATATTATTATTATTATCTTTTTTTTTTTTCTTACTGAGCGGTTCTTCTTGTGAATAATTGTTTTTTTCTCCAACAGAGAAAAATTATTATTTTTCATCTATATATATTTTTTTGCTTAGGGAAAATCAACAATAACGTACTTCATTTGTAATACGCACTTTGTTCATTGCTAAAAATAAGTAAATGAAAAGCAAGTTTGTATATTCTACTTCATACAACTAAAGCTCCCATGTCGTTGAGAAGAAACAGATCTAGGTGTTGTGCACGGACTTGTGTGCTAGATGGCACTGTTGCACTTTAAAGCTGAAACTAATTTCCCAGCTCAGATGAAGTGAGTTACTTCAACAATAGGACAAGATAATCTCCCTGTCAATCTCTTGAAGCTCTTCAGTAGATACTTATTGAGTTACTCTGATAAGATATACAGAAATATGTCCAAGCTGTATCTAAACATCAATCTGTACTTTTGTAATTTAGAGTTAAGAGCTGGAAAGGCTGCCAAACATAAATAAAATATATTTTAAAAAGCTGTTTCTTTTAGTAAAAGGCTTCAAACTAAAGTTTAGTCACAAATAAAGTAAAATTGCCAAGGTTGTGCTCAAGGGCATTAACATTACTGCCACACGTTGTATAAAGAGCTGCAGCTGAAACTGGGATGTGCTTTTATTAAACACATGTGCTGTGGAGTATTTTGTTTGTAGTTTGTTAAACAGCTTGTAAAACAGATTTCAAATCTTGGCTACATGTGAATCTGTGTTGCATGTAGGGAGCATGATGAAGGCCACAGTCCCACCACTGAGACAGTATTAATGTGGGTGAAATGAATTCACTCTTCTGGCAGCAGATTTCCCTGGGCGCCAAGGGGGCAAGAGCCAACTTCATTTGACATCCCGTTGACCCATTTTTACCAAATTATTTGGAACTAAAAGGAATTGGGTGTGAACACTGACCCTTTCATAATAACATTTCCAAACAAGAATATCACACTAGGAATATCACATTGCAAATGTAAGATGGATAGTATTTCTAGGGCAGCAACTAATCCTCAGTGTTCATCTTGCTCATGACTAATCGGTACGTTTCATGGCATGCAAACTGGATGTATAAATCCTGGCACAGTTGTCCGGAGGAACAAAAGAGTGTGAGAATCCAATGACAGCAGACTGGCCTCTCTCTCCAGGCAGTCATGCAAACTGCTCCCTATGCAGTGTCTCTGTTAAATCAAAGCATCATTCACCCCTGCAGTTTTTCATTCAGCCCCTTCATATAGTTATTACGCTTAAAGAAAAAAAAATAAAGCTACGACGTTTCAATTGATATCGTTAGTGCAGCATGATTAAAGTGAAAGTGCATAGAGGGTGACAGAGGACAGGATTACTGCCACAGCCAGTGACTAGTGGCAAAGGGAAATTACACTCTGATCTGTAAAAGCAGCTGTATTCATTTGGCTTTTATTAGGCTGGTGATTACAAGCCTCTGGCTATCACAAACAGATGATGAACTGAGCCTCTCACATGGCTTCCTGAGTATTACACACATTCAAATTAGACAGCAAAAAATAAACAAATAAATGAAACATACAAGAACTAGCATATTAGGAAAATTACAACATAAGGCTCAAATGCTGACTATTATTAAATGCAAAGGGCAGATATGTATGTATTTAAGGCAACCTAAATCATCTTTAATTTAGACTAACATGCTCAGATCATGATATTTCTTTGGCAGTGACTAGGTTTAAAAGACTAAAAATGTCTGACAGTTTGATGTGGCATGATGTCTTGTGTACAGTATTCACCTGTCACTTCATTCTTCTTCATGCCATCGACAATAGGGGCAAAAGTCATCTGAGGTTCATCCAAATTCCAGCTTTTATACAGTACTTCTGTCTGCACCACATACTTGTGATCCTGTAAAACACAATTAAGTACGTTTATATCACACAATAAGCACACTTAAAAATATAGTCAACGAATGCACAGTACAAAAAGATCTATACATGAATGTATAATACAACCACATAAACATAAAGATACATTTTATGAATAACTTATTGTGAGTATACAGGTGTAAACCACAAGGATGCTTGAGAAAGAAAGGGCAGTCTTAAAAAATTATTTCATGTTAGCTCTTTTTGATGAGCAAAAGAAAACAAGAAGCAAAGGCCTTCTTAGTCAAGATTACATCACAGATGAAACCTACATGTATGACGTTGAGCAAGAAAAACTTTACACCGAATTATAAAACATTTCCAAAAGAAAAAAATAAATTGGGATGCACAGGGAGACACATAGGATGCAGCAAAATAAATAAATAAATGTAGCTCTATCTGGTCAAATGACATTTTTAATACTTGAACTGACAACCTCTCTGATCTGAACATGAGCCGTATTCTGTTATTAGACGTCTGTGCTAATTGTCCATAACAAACACCGTGTTAGAACATAAGAATGTCCAACGGTGCTGAGCTGTGGCTGCAAGGTTGAAGGATGCTTACAAGCTAAAAAAAAAAGGAGTCCTATTGAATGTTGTTTTTTGGTAGGACTCCAGAGGCAGCTGACGGGTATCAGCAGGCTAAGCAGGCTGCAGCCCCATTGCTGAGGCAAAAGCTTAGATGTGAAATGTTTGGTGAAGATTCTTGATCACCTCTAGAAGATCCTGGCAAACCATCAGGAGGCTGAGGCAGGGAAAGCAGCACTTGAACCAACACTGTGTACAGTGGAGTTGACTTCAATCAGTGATGTAATCGGAAGTACTATTTTGAGAACCTTCTCAGTCCCACCAGCATGTCTTTCATGGAGGATGTTGAGTGAGGGGGGCTTTGGGGATGGTCTGTCCAAAACTGAGGCTGAGGTCACAGAGGTAGTTAAAGAGCTCTGTGGTGGCAGGGCTCTACAGATGGACCAGATCTGTGCAGAGTTCTTCAAGGACCTGGATGTTGCTGGGCTGTCACAGTTGACACACCTTTGCAACATTACAAGGACATCAGAGACAGTGCCACTGGGGTGATAGCCCCCTTTACAAGATAGGGGACCGGAGGGTTTGTACAGTTACAGGGGAATCACACTCCTCAGCCTCCTCAGCCTGTGAAAACACGTAATAACTTTACCTACTGATGCTTTTTTCTCCTGTTTATCAAGTCAAGTCAAGGTTCTTTACTGTCATTCGCACTACATGTGGTACATGTGGTGGAACGAAATTGTGTACACGGTCCCAGTTACATCCAACAAAAGTATAAATTGTAAAGAAAAAATGTAGTAAGATCTTAAGATATAAACTAAGATATGCACTAAAACTAAAAATACAAATAGTACAAAAACAATACGCCAATACTCCCTTATAAATAAATTATTATAGATATACAATATATAAATAAGTATTTATAAATATTTATGTTTAACATCAATTACATACAAGTGTTTACAACTAATCCTTTTTCAATGAGCATTACTATGTATCGTATGCTTCTGTGTAAAAAAAAAAAAAACAACAGCTATGCTCTTAACAAGTAACCCTTTGCTCTAAGCCTTGACTGATACAAATTTTATATTAATAATGTATTTTTATAATAATTTTCTAAAATGATCTGTTACTACAAATGAGGTTTTTCTATTTTCTTAATCCACTGCTAAGTCGAAACTGTCACCACCAGGTATTTGAAACATACACATTTAGTTAAATGCATGTAAACCTATGAATATACAGACTACTTGTTGAACTGTGACAACACCTCTGGTAAACAGGTGTGTTTTCAGACTATAATTCTTGCACATTTTACTCCCCATGGCAACTACCGATAAGCCACACAGAGTAACAACAAGAAACATCCCAACAAATTCTGCTGCTCTTCTTTTTCTCAGATTTTTCAGTGTGAATGTGTGTGGGTGAAAACTAATTTATGCTCTTGCGTATGTGCCTACAATCAAGGCCTTATCTGGCAGGGGGGGGTGGGGATCAAGGATAAGGACAGACAGCAACCAAGTGGGTAAGAAAGGCAGGAAGGGAAAGTGAGATGTGCATGAAAGTGAAACCAGTTTGGTGTTACCAGTGATACCATCGTTGGTGTGGGAGTCTGGTTCTGGTCAGATGAGGAGTCTGATTGTACAACTGTACGTTCTGCCGTATTTCTTTGCTGGGGTGCATCCTTGGTAGAGGATTCAATCTGTTTCTTCTCTTCTGTGCAACTGGGCTCTGTAACAGAAAGCATCTTCACTTTAGTTGATATTTTGGAATAGACCGCTGCTCAGGATTTTATTTCTTGATGTGATGCCCTCATTTTTCAATTTTAGCCTCTTACTGTATATATAACTTGCGTTCAGTCAGCTTAATAGGTAAAAATTGTGTGCTGCATGCCAATATTTACCTTTTCTAGAAAATATCAAAACACAAACTTTATGTGTTGTGCTTATTGATTCAACAAATGTCATCTTATAGATGATGCAAAAGCCAAGACTAAAGTCTTGCTGAGAAAAAAACAACAACTTTTTTTACACAAAATTATGAACTATTGCTTCTGTTTATGGTGTATAATATGAAAATTTGAACTGTAAAGGTTCTAATATGGGGTGGCTGTGGCTGAATGGTTAGAGCAGTCATCCTCCAATACGAGAGTAGGGGGTTCGATTCCACCAGCAGTTACATGTGCCAGTGTCCCTGGGAAAGACGCTGAACCCCTAAATGCCTCCAATGTGTGTCCCAAGGTTTATCCTAGGATCTTGTGAAATTTATAATATATTCTCAGCCTAGTTGGTGTAGTTGTTTTTAGTTGTTGTTGTTTTTTTTGCAAAAACAAACAAAAAAATCTTAAAACAAGATTTTGAATTTGAAATAAACAGTCTGATAATGGTGATAATGATAAAATGGTTCTTTTATTAAATTTAAAATTAGCATTCAAGTGTTAAGTTGAATCTTAAACTGAGGTAAGATTGTGAAACAACATGTAATCAACGTGCTACTTTTTTTGCACATAAACAAAACCTTTATTCACTCTTTATTTTTTTAAATAATGAATAATGAGTTACTTTAGCAAGTTTACAGAACTGGTAACCTTTGTTGGCAAGGAAGTAGAAGACAGGAAGTATGACAGAACCCTTCCCAGTGCTGCCAGCCACTTCTTTCTCCTGGTCCAGAACAGACAGGCGTATTATAACATTTGGGTTGGAAGTTTCAAACTGAATTGTTACCATGTTGTCTGTGGCCACCTGAACACAGCAACTGTAGAAAGGTTTCAGAAGGTCTTATTATTCTTACAATATCAAATGTATACTGTGCTTGTGTCTTCGCATGATTTTTAATAAATGTTATTTGTTGCGATCATTCTCTCACCGGCATATAACATTTTTGTCATTTGGAACGTAATAATCCCGGACTTCCGTCACAGAGAATGCATTAAGAGGAGCTTCACGAGACAGTTTTGGAAGTTCGTTTGTGCCGATCAACCGCATCCTCCACTTGGCACCACCAGAGGGTATTTCATGAGTGAAAGCCTCTGCTACAAAAGTATAACCACGCTGTGACAAAAACACAGACAAAACATCTAATTTTAGATGTGTGTAAGACTAATGTAAACCAGGAAAAGTAAGTCAATTTTTATTTAACGTTCATTTAGTGCAATAAAATAACAGTTAACAAATTTGTTTAAAAAACTGCCATTTCTAAAATGCATGTGAAGGACAGTTCATATTTACAGACCTCATTGGGTTGATACACACAGGGTGCCAGTCTGAGCACGTTCACCTCCTCTCCTGTATCATTGTTTATGACATGCAGCAGACAATTGGGGATGGAGGAGTAAACTTTGGGCATCAGCATCATCTCCGTAGGAACAAGGAACACCTCTCTATACAAATAACCAAAACATAGAGAGATGAACTTTCAGTTGTCAGAAGTTTAAGTTAAAAGATTACATTTCTAATTCAAAAAGTTTCCAAGCACAAATGAAAGCAGGCAATGCTGCAGAGAAACAACAAAATGGCTTTTTTTTTAAATAAGAAGGCACCTTGGGATAATTGCAGTATGTCATGTGTAAACGAGAAACATTGATAAGACATGTGTTTTATTGACGAGACTAACTTTAAAACTGCGTAATGTCTAACCTAAAGAGCAACACCCAGGAGCTGGGTGAGTCTTGGAGAGAGACGGAGTAATCAGCAAAGATGATTTTGTTCCATTCATCCTGTAAACAATGGCCAAGTTTGTCTGTCGTCCTCGAACTGTTAATGATGAACCTGAGCAGAAAACAGAGAGCAAACAGCATTTTTAAAATTTTAATTTAAATCATGTACATAATATAAACAGCAAAACAAAACAAGTTACTTAATGCCAATTTAGAACAAACCTCCACACCTTTTAAGGCGAATGATGTTAAATACACATTAAAAATTATTATTATTATTTATAAAATAACTCAATGGCAGAGAGGAGATGCACTTTGCCTCTCATGAAGTGGACATGTCTCTCAGTTTAGACGCTCAAAGGATGTGCAACACCCAACAAACACCTCACGTTGCCCTCTATACACACGCTGACTGAGCTTTCGACCAGTGTTCATGCGCAAACATACTTCCCCAGGCAGCGGGTCATTCGGCAGACGCCACTAGCTGATTGGAACGGGGAGAGTATAAACAGCAGATGGTACCACTGGGAAAAGATGGGAGCACAATGTGGAAAATGCTCCCTGCGTAGCCCCAACAGGCTGTCACAACCAGGAGAGGGAGCAGACTCTGAGCATGCAGTGCATCAGAAAGGCTACGTGCATGTCATACAGGAGCAAAGTAAGACTGCTCTCGTATTCCCCCAAATAATAACCTTTATGTTACAAAATATATGCAGCGTGAGGTCAACAGCTTAGGTGTATAAGATGGTATTATTTTGAACATTAAAGTAGCATACATTATAACAACAGTCATTGTTTACCGTAGCAAGACGGCAGCATGTTTATCTGCATCCGATTCGATCTTTGGCCACATGTCTGAAAGGATCTCAAAAGCTCTAAGGTTCTCCTCCGTTCCTGGATCACATGAGCGCACAAACAAATACAGAAACACAACGACTAGTAGAAAATAAAAGGTAATTCATGGAGCTGCCAAACACAAAAATATATTTCTACATGAGCTGTCAGGGTGAGATGTTTTAATAGCAACATGCAGTATCACCTTCATTTTATCTGATTTTTGTGTGAAGGTTTATGGTTTATTTTCTGATTGCTGGTTGTGTGTGTGTGTTTTGTAGAGCTGTCATTTCTAACCCGGGCCCGAAGTCCAGCCTAGCCCAAATTCGGGTCGGGCCGGGCCATAATAATGTGCTGGATGGGCGGAATGATTCAGTGTCGGGCTTTTGATGGTGTCAGCGGACGCGCGTGGCTGGCGATCCAATTATATGGCAACATGGCTTGTTTTGGACCTGTAATTACTGTTTATTCGTCGGGTCTGGTGGGGTTCGGAAATGATGGCTACGGGCTGGGGCCGGGTCGGGTCAGATTTTTTTGGGCCCGAATGCAACTCTAATGCTTTGTGAAAACTCACTGTAATGCCACTTGGTTGTGGATATGTACTATCCATGATGCTGATCTCATGCTGCAGATTATTTCATGTTGCTGTGTTCATCCATCCTCATCTGCTCACACAGACTCACGTTAGTGCTGCTGTTGTTTTTGGCGCATTGTTTTTGTACTATTAGTGCTTAGTGTATTCTTAGTTTAGTAAATGTAGTATATTCTTAGTTCATGTCTTAGATCTTACTACTGCTTTTTTGGGGTTTTTTACAATTTGTATTTTTGTTGAATGTAACTGGGACCCTATGTACACAGTTTTGTTCCACCTCATGTACCACATGTGATGTGAATGACAATAAAAATCCTTGACTCCTTGTGCTTTTGATTTTCCAAGCCATGCCATGTTTTCTACAATTACCCATTTGAGTTTTAAATCTTGATTTTTCTTTTCTATTTTTAGCTACCAGTATTTTAAATAGGAACTATGAAGATGTTGTTTCTAATCTACAAGTGTTTTCCTGCTATTAATGTAAGCGCCACTCTGTAAGGTGCACTTAGTGCTTTGAGAAGTCAATAACTTGAAACTGTGGAAAATAACTCTGACAACCTTTTTATAGATTCACGAATGAGTGTGTAGGTCGGATCACCTCTTGCTAACAGCGCATATACACACTAGCAGTAACGAAAGCAGATGCGTTCTGTAAAATGCTCATGCCTTGTTGAAATTTAAAAAGAGGCAACATCTCAAAAATACAACTGGTGTTTTGTTTTGACACTATCTTGTGTTGTGCCTGGAGTTGCCACAGCTAGCCTCAGGCGACAGGAATAAATAGGAATGTCACACACTGTGTTTCCTCAGGAACTAACTGCAGCAGGATGCACCTTCATACATATTTTTAAGAAAAAATGTATGAATAGATTTACATTTAAAAAAAAAATACTTAGCTTCATGTTGTAATTCAGTTGTTATATATTTTCTGTAATCTATCCATTGCATCAGCGATCTCTCTATTTTTATCCTGTCCCAAATGAAAGGTTTGCTTGAAGACGCAGAAACGTCATGTGCATAAAAGCAATCATGCTTTTTCTTTAGCTGTTTATCATCTTTAAGACCACCTTTCATTTTTTTATGGTGCATTAGAGTGGGTGTCTCATCAGTACTTATGCTTCTGCTCTGAAGCTCAATATAATAATCAATAATTATGTGTCTTGATTAAATATCCCAATCAAACAAGAAGCAGAAAGCATTTTCTGTACATGATAAATGCTTTCAGATGCTAAATCATGAGCAGATGAAACAAAGAGAGAAGTAGAACTTCTTAAGTCAAATTGAGTACTGTTACTATTCATATCATATATTCGATTAAAGCTTCTTGAAATAACACATGCTACATATGTTGTATGTTTACCAGGTTTTGAAGCATTAAGGATCTCTCGCACCATAGACCCTTTGAATCCAGCCTGCAGAATAGTTGCTGCATGAACCTCCTCGTCTGTTGGCTGCCTGTTGCTCCAGATTTCTGCCGATTCTGAATCTGTATCTATTTCTACTAAAACCACAGACAAAATAAAACAAATTTGTGGTCATAACATTGAAACAGTAAAATATCAATGAAAGATAGTTTTAAAACAAGAATAAAAACTAAGGGACATTGCTTTAATTAAACTCAGAACTAAATGCTATACAGTAGTCCCTCGCTACTTCGCGGTTTTTCAAAGTAAGACTGGACATGACACACAATTGGTTGATTGATGGATGAGCCGCACGATCGGCATTGAATTTTTATTTAAAATAAATTATTCTAAATTATTTAGCACCTGCTGCACCTTTGTGCAGCCCACAACAGGAGAAACTTCCTCCTGCAGCGTGTCATATCTCCATTCTGCAGCGGAGAAGTGAGCGTGGCAAAAGGCGCTGGCAGAAAACAGCCAGAGGCAGAGAGATGATTTCAAGACATGCTGAGCATTTAGTTTAGAATCATTGTTTAGAATATTGCAAGTCTGTATATATATATATATACACACACACACACACACACACACACACACACACATATATATATACACATATACATACATACATATATATATACATACATACATACATACATATATATATA
>NC_056509.1:35132353-35143035 GCF_014905685.2 Nematolebias whitei
GTATATATAAGACGGTCGAGGATAAAATTATCGTTGAGGATGAATTTTTACACTTTCTTTTTATCAAACTAAAGACGCTAAGCCAGGACGAGATTATCTTGTTGGCCGTCAACATCTTCGACTCAGATTGGATTGAAACTTCAAAGAAGACGCTATATGAGCTATGCACTCCCTCCCAGCGGAACATCTCGCATAAAGGAGCACAAAAGGATATCAACAATGTGAAGGCCTGTCTCAAAGTGCTAAACGAATGCGGGGATAATATTCCCAGATTTGTGTCCCACTATCTGGATGAGCTACCGCCAGTGACTTTTACTAACATGGATGTCTGCGGCTTGCTACGTAAAATGGAAGAGCTCCATGTTGCAGTATCTGCAATGAAGCAAACACTCAGAGTTCAGACTGAAGTCAGTGAATATCTTCACGATATTACCACGGACCTGCGACACCGGATGTCTGCTCTGGAACAAAGCGCCGAACAAGGACGGGGAAGCCGGTCTGTATCGGTGATGGAGAAAGGTGCGGCGGACAGGGATCTGAACGCCGCACTGGTTACGGAGCCTAGTCATGGCGATCTGGAGGGGGACCCCCTCTCAGCTGGTACGGGGGATGTCCCAGCGCTGCCAGCCGGAGAGGCCTCGCCATCTTCGGGATCTCCTAAATGGAGCCAAGTCGTGAAACGGCGCTATCGTCAGCCCAAAGGGCTAGCTGTTCCCAATTCAACAGCTAGCTCTGGTCCTTCACTGGGACGCAGGAAAGCTGGACAGACTATTGTTGGTACTGGTGCCGCTGGAAACATCAAAATTGTAAAAACAAAGCTGGTGAGTGTTTTTGCATCTAAATTCTCACCTGACCTCGAAGCAGATACACTAAGCGCTTATCTTAAATCTAAACTTGGGCATAAGGTTACATGCCAGAGAATTAAGACTGTTAATACCAGGTTTGCCTCATTCAAGGTCTCTGCTGAATGTAGTGAAGTGGATGTCATGTACAACCCAGAGTTTTGGCCTGAGGGAACTATTGTGCGGAGGTTTTATGAGCCACGCAAAACAATCATCGGTGCAGACGCTACTCTTTCTTCTACGGATATATGCGCTTCTATCGCTGGCGTGAGCACAAAACCATAAATTATATGGACATTAAAGTCATATCCTACAACTGTCGTGGCCTGCGCTTAGGACAGAGCGCAGATGATAAAGCTCGCCGTTTGGTTGTTGACCAGTTGCTGCTGCACTGTGACATCTTGTGCTTGCAAGAAACTTTTCTGGCCAAACAGGATTTAAAAGGACTAAACTCTATTAATGACACTTTCCTGGGTGCTGGAGAATCTTCTACAGACCTGAGTTTGGGTATTAAAAGAGGAAGGATACCTGGAGGAGTGGCTATTTTATGGAAAAAGAGCCTGGACCCACTGATAAAAATTGTTAGACTTGGTGTAGACTGGTGTATTGCAGTACACGTGAAGCAGCGTGAACAAGAATGCTTTATTTTAAATGTCTATGCTCCACATGAATGTCATCACAATGAAGAAGAATTCCTAAGTAAACTTGCTTTTATTAGCTCTTTTATGCAAAACGAGAAGGTAAAAAGTATTTATGTTATGGGTGACATGAATGCTGACATATCAGATACTAATTCGCTGTTTTCAAGGCATTTGAATCATTTTTGTACGGATTCAAATCTAATTTTGTCTAGCAAAGAACTTTTGCCGGCTGCAAGTTATACGTACATAAGTGAATCCTGGCATACTACGTCTTGGTTGGATCATTGTATTACTACAGCAGATGCTCATGCTGCTCTGGTATATATTAATATCTTATACAATGTCTCCACTACTGATCATATCCCTTTTGAGATGTCTATTAGATTTGATCATATACCCGCTACTGTATATGGAAACAGCAATCATATTCAGACACGTGTAGATTGGTCTTCTTTATCTACTGAACAAATAGCCCGGTACTTTAACCAAACTGATCGATTATTAGGCGCCATTACATTACCAAGAGAGGCAGTTGCATGCATGGACTGTAACTGCTCTGATTTTGAACATAAAACCAATTTAACAGCTTTTTACTCTCAATTAACGGATGCGCTATTGGGAGCTAGCCTGCCACTTAACAAGAGCACAAGAAAGATAAAAAATAGACCTGGTTGGAACACTTATGTATCTAAATACCATGATGAAGCCTGTAAAGCTACTTCCTCTTGGGCTCTAGCAGGTAAACCCAGGCAGGGCCCTATATTTGAACACAAAAAGCTGTCTAATGCAAAATACAAATATGCACTACGCTTCATTAAACGTAATGAGCAATCCATGAGGGCTGATTCCTTGGCAAGAAAGCTTATAGGTAAAGACAATAAAGCGTTTTGGAAAGAGGTCAAAACCATCAGCAATGGTAAATCCTGTCTACCTTGTACTGTTGATGGAGCCTCAGGAGCAAATACAATTGTACATTTTTGGCAACAACACTATAGCAAACTATTCACCTGTGTTCAGAGCGAACCCTTCCAGGATGTCCAGGTTAATAATGTAGAAACTATCAAAACACATGAGGTCTATCAGGCAATTCAAGAACTGTCTGTAAATAAATCTGTAGGAACGGATCTTATTTCAGCTGAACATCTTAAGTATGCAAGTCCAAGGTTAGCCCCTCTCCTTGCTTTGTGTTTCACTGGTTTTATTATGCATGGTTTTATTCCCAATATCTTGATGAATGTCATTCTATCTCCTGTGATTAAAAACAAAGCTGGAAAAATTGGCAGCTCAGATAATTATAGACCTATTGCACTAGCAAATACTCTGTCTAAAGTCTTCGAACTAATTCTTTTGCCAAAATTTGCTAAACAAGTAGAGTCTACAGACAATCAATTTGGGTTCAAGTCCAAGCATGGTACTGATCTGTGTATTTATGGCCTAAAAGAATTACTGAACAGTTACAATAGTAAAAATTCTACAATTTTTTTGTGCTTCTTAGATGCCACTAAGGCTTTTGACCGTATAAATCATACTAAATTATTTTTAAAATTGTGCCAAGCCGGTGTGCCTAAGTACATAGTAAGATGTCTGTCCTATTGGTATGCTAACCAAACAATGCAGGTCAAATGGGACAACTGTGTGTCTGCACCCTTCCATGTTAGAAATGGAGTCAGACAAGGAAGTATTTTATCACCTATATTGTTTAATTTTTATATGAATGATCTCTCTAAGCGGTTAAACATGTGTAGAACAGGCTGCATGGTTGGTGATACAATTATTAATCATTTTATGTATGCTGATGATATTGTGGTTTTTAGCCCGAGCTCAGCGGGTCTACAGCAGCTGCTAAATGTGTGTTCTGCATATGGTGAGCAATATGACGTCCAGTTCAACCCATTAAAAAGTACAATTCTAATTTGCCGCACTAAAGAGGATAAATATAGAATATTTCCAAATTTCAAATTGTCTGGGTCTCTACTGAATGCTTCACATGAAGTAAAATATCTTGGACATGTCTTGACAGACCATCTATCTGATGATGAGGACATGTACCGCCAGCTTCGTATGATCTATGTTCAGGCAAATATCCTTGTGCGTAGGTTTGGATTCTGTTCTGATGAAGTGAAATTGAACCTGTTCAGATCGTATTGTACACCATTGTATACTGCACATTTGTGGTGCAATTTTAAAAAAGCCAGTCTTCATAGATTGAAGGTCGCTTATAATGATGCTCTTAGACTATTGCTACATAAGCCTAGATGGACCAGTGCTAGTGAGCTGTTTGTATCCACCCGTGTCAACACTTTAATGGCTGTTTTAAGACAACTTATGTATAAATTTATTTGTCGTTTGAATGAGTCTAACAATAGAATTATTTTGCTGTTGACCAATGTCAAATATAGTGCAGTGAAATATTCTTCTGCACTTTGGAGTCACTGGTATGACTGTCTCCTGCATGGTTAGGAACCTTTTTTTTTTTTTTTTTTTTTTTTATCTGTATTCTGTATTTTTTATCTATATTCTGTATTTATCTGTGATGTTGGTTGGACTTTGAGTCTGTAATAAAGTAAAGTAAAGTAAAGTAAAGTAAAGTAAGTATATCAGCACTGTCCTACCCTGTGGGTATGCTAAGGATAGCTGCCTTTGAGCAGGAGGTCTTGATGGTGAGAACTGGCAGCTGACGCTGCACACTTGTCCAGGAGTGAGGCTGAATAATCAGCACTGCAGATCTACAAACACTAGACATTTCCTTTTCTATAGGAGAAAATGAAAAGTAAGAAAAAATAAAATTAAGTACAGTTTATGAAATTTAAGTGCATTCATAAGTATTTAAATTTCCTATCAAACACAAGTAGAGAAAACTACTTAGCTCATTTATACTTGCTGCCATAGAGTTTTTACTGCATGTACTTATTAAATCAAATGTACAGAAACATTGAAATGTATGTATTTGAGTGTGTGGGTGCACACACAATTGTTATTCTCCTCACCTGCATCTCCCCAGAGAAGAAGAGCAGATAAACTGATGAGGATCTGAGAAGGCTGTAGACTGTCCACACACAGGTAGTAAACGCCTTTCACTTCTGGACACTGCGGGAAGAAACACACACACAGAGACACAGTACTAAGATATTGATTCAGAAGCAGACGCTGAATGCTACAAGCGAAAGAAGCCACAGAGAGGAACGATCAACTGATAAGAGGGGTGCCTTCGCTCGGTAGTGCAATGGTTGAGTAAAAACACATTTCTGTTGACATTTAGGCAGGATGTCTCGAGAGAGCAAATTTAATAAAGTAAACAAAAGCAGCAAAAGCTGAAGCAGGATCATACTTTAATTAAATATTAAGAGTAAATAGGGAAAACATAAATAATAAATAATTTCTTAGTGTTCCTTCATGTGTGTCTTTGTGTGTATGCATGTGTACTTCAGGGCTTGCGACAATCGGGGATCCACTGCTTCCTGTAGTTTTGGATAGGACAGCACTCTGTTGACAAATGAACAGCTTAGTTACTGTTAACTACAAAAAATGTGTCAAAGCACAAACACAGGAACTAATAGAAGGGAATAAATCAAAACCGCAGAATGCACAACTCTGCAAAGTAAATCTGAAGATATTCTTCAATGACTTATTTTACATTTTGTACCTTAAAAAGAGACTTTTGTGTCTGATGAGGATAGGTGTGTGGCTTATAAAACACCAGGAGAGTCCTGGAAGAAAAGGAAAAATTAATGTCTGTCTATTTGGTGCTCAAGCAGCTTGTTTTTTTTAGAACTACAAGAATCTATGTGTATAATATAAATATTTGTTCCAGCATGTTCACATTTGTGACTCACTGGAAGCATTTTGCAAAGTCATCAGCATCTATCCAGGCCCTCTGCAGGGGGGTGATAACATTTGATGATTCCTTAGCAACAGGTTTTTTCATAGCAGTTACCGGTCTATCTGAAAAGACGTTTACATGACCTTGAAGATAAAGATTAAAGATGAATGTAGAAGAATTTGTGTTTAGTAAACATTTATTACAGGAATAAAGGCGTTGCATAGTATAGAGCAGTGGTTCTCAAAATGGGGTCCCCGGAATCCCCCGATATTTGCGTTACGGCCTCGATCAGTTTACAAATTAAGCCCTGTTACTTGGTCTACTGACTACTGCTGCTATGATTCTGTTCAGTTTTATGTCAAGAGTTTTCTGTAATAATCTGAAGAAGTGGCAATACATTTATTATGTTCATGAAGTTTTAAAGTGGCTTTTGATGCTGTTAAATTTTTCAAAACTGTCATTTTTACAAGTTGAAATAAAAATTCTGTTAATTGAGTGTGTCTTGAATGAAAAAAACCCATGTTTAAAAGTATAAAAAAATGTATTAACACTATTAAAGAACAGGTCTTAAGTATTTATGTTACACAAATATTTCCATTGAATTAAAGAGACAAACTGAAGAAAATTATTTAATAAACATGAGGATTATGAGGGGGGTCGCTGAAACTTTTTCTCCCCTGTAAGAGATCCCTGATCCCAAAAAGTTTGAAAACCCCTGGTCTAGAGATAGATCATTCAGTATTTTTGTTTCATACTTTGTTGTTGCTAAAACAAATTCCAGACATAATGATAAATGTCCCAACCAAGGTAAGTATCAACTGAGATATTCGTGTTACACCTAGTACCAAATGGCCAAGGAGCTGGCCATGAAATCTCAAGTCTCAAAATGCTGCAAGTAACAAAATGCTTGTGACTCACAGCAATTTATCCTAGACTGAAATCCTTACAGTAAGTTGAACTGGCCAAACTCCCACGTAATGGCTTAGTGTAAGCACACAGGCACATCCATACTCCCACTCACAGACTCCCACCATCTCAGTGCACACTGTGCAAAGTCATAGACATATGCACACAGACACTCTCCATCCCTGAACACACACACGCGCACACACCAACAGTCTGCCCCCGAGCTCTACTTGAAGCAAAATTCTGATCAGTAAGCTGAGGCGGCCGAGGGCCAGCATCTCTGCAGCTCAGCAATGGTGGTCTAACTCAAATTGCAGGTGTTACTAAGCAACTAAACGGGGGCAGGGAAAATGACAGAGAATTGCCTTGATGTCAAAAAGCATAATTTTAGTCCTATCTTCTTGAAATGATCTTGGCCCACAGAGAGGGTGGGAGAAAGATGGATGTAAATACTTCTAATCACATTAACTGGGCTACACTGCACTGACTCTGTTTAAGTAAACCAATTACTGGGATCCTTAAAGCACCAGCAAAACATAATTAATGAGTATTCTTCCCGTTTGGTAGTCAAACATTTGATATCTGATAAGACAATCGAGATACCGGTACAGATTTATCTTTCAAGTCCTGAGAGCATCGCACAGGAAGAGCTTTTACCATTGGAGATGGAATCGCTGTCCTTTATCTTGTCCTCTGCTGTAACCTACAGGGACAAACAAGGAAGTAAAAAAAGAAAAAGTGAGAGAGTCATGAACTGTGAGCTGCTGCCAGAGTTCCACTGCAAGAGATACGCGTCTACCCTCTGGTAATTTTATACCAGTTGTGGTGTTGTGCCATTCTCGCCTAACACGGAGACACAGTTTAATGTGACAGGGGCTGCTCCTCCCCTGCTAAAAACACCAGCAACTACCAGCTCTAATTTACTTTGAATGTGAGTGTCAGATGAGAAATTAGCATGTTGTGCAGATGCTTCTACTTTTAGAGGCAATTTACACAGTAGCTCTGATTTCCTGCCTGTTTTTGAGCTATTTAAACCGACATACCTAACGAGTCTTTTCTTCATATCCCTACAACACTGGATTTTTTTCATCCTGTTACTTTCGTGTGTTTGTCCTGTCCCGTCACACCCCAACTGCTAGTAGCATATGGACGCTCTTCCTGAGACTGCTGGAGGTCTCTTCGTGTTAAAATGGAGTTCTTGTTTTCTCTGTCACCCACTGCTCCAAGTCTGTGCAAACCAAGAGGCTGCATCTATGAAAAGATTTATTGGGTACCACGTTACAATAAGCTCCCCTTATAGATGGATCATATAGATACATTATTAATTAATCTATAAACACTTTATAAATCATTAGCAACTGCTTATTATGCTATAGGATATAATATTAGTTGTAGATACTTATAATGCAGTGATAAAGTACAATATTATTTGCTAAAGAAATGTTTACAAATGCTTATTGTACTTACAATGTAACTTAGTCTGAAATGTTTAATATAACAATTCTATATGAAATATATAGGTGGCAGATTTGACTCACTATTTGGCAAGATACAGGTCAATTTTGTTTTTCTGTCACCCTTAATTAATGCATAATAAAGCAGTTATTAATGATTTATAAAGTTTTTATAGCGGAATTAATAATGTATCTATAAACTATTTATTAGCCATCAATAAGGAGAACCTTATTGTACAGTGGTATCATTTATTGCAATTCACCAGTTAGCTTAGCATTTATTTTGGTTTTGATTTTTTACTAATTTGAATTTTACAAATATATAATTTAACCATTCAAAAATTAATTGATTTTAGCTCAAATAAAAATAGAGTGGATTAAAACTAAATAACTACCGGTAATAATTAGTTTGGGGTAAACTGAACACTTAACTGTACTATCTAAAGAAGACTTTTGTTGTAAACTGTTGCTATATAAATATACTATTTTAACTGAATTAGACAAGTAATGCAAACATAGTAATTTGGAACAGCCTTTAAGTGAAATCTATAATTTCTCAGTTTTATGAACATTTCTCCAGGTCCATTTGCTTGAGAGTTTTCTCAAACCGTGCTCCATTTAGAAGAAAATGGTGAATGTCCAACAGTTTACTCAGTTTTGAACAAGAAGTGTGTCTTTGTGTTGTGTAACTTCAAAGGAACCTCTGCCAAGACTCTCTGATGACTCAGTAGGAGAGATTGTGTGTGTAGCTATATGTGAGTCATCGCTTATTCAAATAAGTACCCAGAGACACAGACAGACGGAAAGAGGCATTGTGATTGGGAGGCACACTTGACCTCCTATCTGCCTCTATACAAGCACTTTCCTGCAACAGAAACATCAGTTTGTACATGTTTGTGTGCAAGTTCACAAACGTGCATGAAACTTTCAGTGAGGCTTTAAGGCATGAGATGTTCTGTGCTCCCACAGTGTACAATTTCATGAGACTATTTGTCTTGTCTGTTCAGAAAGGGGTCATTGAGACTGATGGATTTTGCACAGAAGGCCCGCTGGGATTTTTAGCTGAGGATTTCGGAGACAGTTCTTTTTTCTTTTGGTCAGATTATAGTCAAGTCTTTGTAGGTAGGAAAGGGCACATTAATGCCACTCTTAAATTAGCTTTATTTTACACAGATTGGATTTGATTCTCAAAGAGAATGACTTTGTATTTAACGTTTTTTTCCTAAAACTACAAGTAAAAACATAAATTGAACAATTTAACCTTTGAAAATTAAGTAAATGATCACAACCTAAACAAAACCTATACTGGAATCTAGAACTTTAGCTCACACACAGTGAAATGATAGGCTACTACTGAGGGTATTAGAGAAGCCATGTGACAGCACCTCCCCTTATCCTAGGGTTATACACAAAGCTCAGTTCTGTTGGCCAGGACGGACAGAAACAGTGGGAGGGGTCAAAACAGCAAACGCCGTCCTTGCTTGATGCACAGTTTCTCAGCATGTGACCCAGCATGTGACCCAGCATGTGCTTGAGAGGAGCAGGGTCACATTCACAACATATATGGTACACACATGACGCATGCAAACTGAGAGCGTCGGAATCCAAAAAGTCTGTGTGCGTTCATCAAATGGCATCACATTAGCATGTCCACACTGCCCTCACCTAACTGCTCTATAACTGGTCACATTTACACAAGAGGGTGATTAATATGGACTCTATTTTTTCCTCAGTGTGCTAAGAGTGAAATGTAATAATGAACCCCCCAAGAGACGTAGACACTGATGGCTCACCATCTAATTGCACTGCTTTTTTCATCAGCACAGAGCACGACCTCTCTCTGTATAAAACCCACGCAGCTCACTCACTACATCACAACAGAAATTATTTTTCCCCCCCATCTCCCCCCCGTTTCTTGCTCTGCTTTCATCTCTCCTTGCCAAACTGTCACTTTCTCTCTCTCTTCCCTTTTTATTATTGTCTAGCACAGTAGTCACCTCCCTTGTATTCGTTGCCGTTTTTACTTGTCTTCGTTCCTCTCTGTCTCTCTAGTGCTGCTGCTCTGAACATCGGCCCCCTGGTATTTTCCTTTCTGAGCTCGTTCTCTCTTTAGTCCAAATGTGCCCCTAGTCAGTAATGGTCTGACTGGGAAACAGCAGAAGTGACTTTGAGACTGGGGGATGGCAGCCTTGTTGTCACTGACACACAGAGCTCAACCGATCAGCCTTCAGCTGGATACTTACAGAGTACACAGAGGTGTAGGAGAACAGAGAGAAAACAATCTAATCAATCCAAAATTCCTAAAAATATTTAAGGGATCAGAGCTTTTACAATAAATAATTATCTTTTAAATGTAAAAAAAAAAAAAAAAGAGTCAACTATATTTAAAAAAAATCCTATATGGTGAATCATCATTGATGATGATGATTTGTATACCTCTATTTTTTCCATGTTGTTTAGTGAGGTAGTGGTGCATTCAGGCTCAAGGCTTTTTGGATTTTCCTTTTCTTCTGTCTCAGTAATGGACACCAATGGGGACTCACAGGACCACTTCCTTGGAGTGCGCTGCTTGGCATTGCTGACTCACAAAAACACATTTATTATAACGCTGCAAACCATTTTACCTACAAACTGCATGCCACATTGAAGACATCCAACACCAACAGCATCACTTCCATTTGCCTCGTTTGATTTGTGATTTATTTACTCTGCACACAGAATACTTGATTGTAGGTAACATGACAAACAAAAACTATGAACAAATATTTACCGGTACTTTTCATAACACCATGGGAACTGAGAAGAGAAGACAAGACAAGACAAGAGACAAGAAGACAAGCAAGGAGAAAAGAAGACGAGAAGAGAACAGAACAGAAGACAAAAGACGACAAGAGAAGACACGAGAAGACACGAGAAGACAAGGGAGAAGAGAAGAGAACAGAAGACAAGACAAGAGAGGAGAAAAGAGAAGTGAAGAGAAGAGAAGAGAAGAGAAGAGAAGAGAAGAGAAGAGAAGAGA
>NC_056509.1:35143045-35174392 GCF_014905685.2 Nematolebias whitei
AGAGAAGAGAAGAGAAGAGAAGAGAAGAGAAGAGAAGAGAAGAGAAGGGTTAAAAAAAATCTTTAGATAATTTACATACAGTTCTGGGATTGAGCCATTGCTGCTTTTAACACCATAACAAAGAAAAGGGCTGGCAACCTCAATGAATCGCTCTGGTTTTGGAAAAATAAACTCTGTAAGGGAAAAAAAGATAAAGAGAAAGGGAGAAATACTTCACACAACATGCCAACACTGCTGATCAGACTTTTTGACAACGTTTCAGCGATCAGCCTATGTCAGCTATGCCTGAGCCAACAGGTATTTTCAAAACTACACTATTAAAGGTGATGTCCTCGCATTTTCATTTTACCTGCCAACATTATACACCCTCTGCACTGTGTTCTAAATGTCATGCATTATATTACATTCTTGATCTAGATACATGTTATTTTAGTATTCACCTCCACACAGTGACATCATTTGTGCTTTTTTTCTTGGTTTGATATACTCCCCTGCATCCTACTCTTAGTTCCACTTCAGCATTTCTTTCTTTCACTCACTCTGTGGTTCGGAGAACACCACAATCTTCTTGCGTGGACGAATGAGTTTCCATCTTGGCACAGATGGAGGTTTGGGTGGGGCCTCCAGCTTGCATGCACGGGTTCTCGTCAGCAGGACAACATGGCTGTGCAGCAGGGATAAGCTGTAAGTGCGCAAAACTTCGGCGGAATTTGCCTGAATGACCAAAAAATAAACAAGTGGGCAGAAAAGAACATACTCGATCAGAAACTTAATCAGATAAAAAGATGAGCGTTATTTTTTTCTCCCTAAATTCTATACTTTTATACAGAGAATTGCTGTCAAAAGGTTGAAATCAAAAATGTGTGATTTTACATCTCAAACTGAGAAAAATCTATCAAAACTATCCTATATTTAGATGTTACGTACGTGTACACAGTAAAATATCAAATATAGGCCTGTCAGAATAACAAATTTTACTGGGCGATTAATTGTCTCAGAAATTATTGCGACAAACGATAATATTGTTTAAAATTTAAGAAGAAATGTTGGTTAATTTATTTTGGGTGTAGTACCTTTTTTTGACAACCGGATGGCATATAATACTATTTGAACCGAAGGATGGATAGTGAGAGAGTGAGCAGCATGTCTCTTTAAGAAAAATAGGAGGGAGGCCGCTTGATGTGACATGGGCTGTCACTCCTTCCTTTTTTTTTGGTTCTCAAAATGGCGGATGCTCGGTGTGGTTTGAGCTCTTCAGCATAGCATTTTTCACACAAAGTGTTTAATTAAAAAAATCAGTAAACAAGTTCTTAGCTTCTTTTGTAGAGAAAAACAAATTTTTACACAAAGGCATGGGTTTCAACCGTGAATTTTGGAGCTTGGACAAGACGGAGGTTTTTTCCCGAGGTCAGCCTGTTAGCTTAGCTCTTAGCTTAGCTTCTCAGCTTAGCTGCTTTTAACAATCCCAAAATGCAATTTTGGATGGTTAAATGGATTTTAAAAAGAAAAGAGAAAGGGAGGGGTCAGTGAAGAGCATCGGAGTTGAGCCTTTTGTTATCCAGTGTCTTCAGTAGAAAGAGAGAGACACGAAGAAACGATAAAACCGATAAATGAAAATAAGGTCGGTAATTTTCCCTTATCATGCGATTAATTGATTTATTGTTTATCGCAACAGGCCTCATCAAATATTGTTTAAATTCAGATAAACATGCCAACAGATTGCTATAACTATTTAATTTTGACAACAAACTTTTACAAAACTTATTTTTTTGTACAGGTATATTTTTATATAAAACAGATGATTGAGACAGTTTAATACTCTAAAGCACATGTGTTAAACGCAAGGCCTGGGGGCCAAATGTGGCCCTTGTTGACATCTTATCTGGCCCCTATGTTAAACGTAAAATACTTTCATCACTTTAATTTTTTCTGTAATCTTTGATTATGATGTCAAAAGTGCAACAAAGAACATCAAATGAGACCAATCAAACTTGCTGAGGAATCTGCAACCAAGAAAATATGTTGGGTATCTAACTTGAGTTAATGTAGATTCTGAAATTGGCCCTTAGTTTGAAAAAAGTTTTAATTTTGGCCCCCTTTTGTAAGTGAGTTTGATGCCCCTGCTTATGCATACATTCAAGAAAAAATAAATACATTCAATTTAGTTTGTTCATATAGGGAAAATTACAAGAATAATTTACTGAGGTTGAAATTTTGCAGTTGATTAAACAAAGTAGTATTTGTGTGAGGATTAAAGCAAACCATTTGAAATGTTCAGGTCATTAACATATAAAAATGCATTTCAATTTGTAATCTGCACCGTTTCTAATCTCAATTCAACAGCCGTGATTTCTGAATTTCTTGACTGTCAATGTGTCTTTTAATGTGAGCCTCAAAAACATAATTTTAGTGAGTAAAATATGTTTTAGTAACTAGCCAGAAAGAAAGTAGGTTGAGGGGGTGATACCATTTGGCCAAACCCAAAGGAACTGTCATCGGTTTGCAAAGTGTAAAAGCTGGCACACACCGCTACTTCAGGGACACCTGAATAATACATAAAACAGAATAAAATCAGTATGTTTATCTATGTTACACAAACAAACAAAAGGACATACAATTTAACAACACATGGTGTTACTGACACTGTAGATCTTACAAAGCAACACACAAAAACAAAAACCTGAAGCTCATAACCTGTCAACAGAAATATCAAATGCAGGTAAATGAAACCACAGAGATGCAAAACATTCTACAGTCTTAAATAAGACAACAGGACTTAGTCATATCTAAATCATAAAGGAGAATAGTTACCCCCGCCCACAGTGCATCTTAAAAGCATAATGCAGCAGAGAACGGGGGCCAGGAGACATGAGAAATAAATTTTAAAGGCCATGGTGAGGGGAGATGGGAGTACTGCTACAGCTAATATAAAGACAGCACATTAAAAATTTAACAGTTAAGTGGTTCTAACACATAATATGTATTTAAGCATTCCGCTGAAATATAGCAGCACCATAATACAAATAAATAACTTTCTTTGCTCTCTTAATTTAATATTTGTGACCATGTATGGAAGCACCAGGCAGTGCATTCCTTTAAAGATAAAATATCTACAGTAATGCTACTTGTATATGCTTATCAAACACTTGAAATACAACGTATGGGTGGAAAGGAACATTAAAGAAAGTCTAGTGTCAGAAAGAGCCAGTATAGGTGAAATCTAAAAACAAGAAAAAAAATAATAAGTTTGAATTTTATGGCATTTTTAAATTACACAAAAATCATTTTAGTCACTTAAGTTTTGCCTGTTTGCTATCTGTTTTCAAAATACAGTTTATTTTAGTTATTAAATGGCATGTGATGATTTTTCATTGTTATGCTGATGATACTCAGTTATATTTGTTCATGAAACCCAATGAATCCAATCAATTATTTAAATTATAAGCATGTCTTAAAGACATAAAAACCTGGATGACCCTTAATTTTCTGCTTTTAAACTCAGACAAGACTGAGGTTTTCATTTTTGGACCTGAGCATTTTAGGAATAAAGTTTGCAGTCTTTCACTTTCTTTGGATAACATTAATTTGGCCTTCAGTTCAAAAGTTAAAAATCTTTGTGTTATTTTCGATCAGTACGTCTTTTAACCCCTACATTAAAAAAGCTACCAGAAAAGCTTTCTTCCACCTGCATAATATCGCTAAAATTAGAAACATCTTGTCGAAAAATGATGCAGAAAAACTGGTTCATGCATTTGTCTAGACTGGACAATTGCAATGGTTTGTTATCTGTGTGTCCAAATATTTGTTTTAAAAAGTCTTCAGTTGATCCAAAATGCTGCTGCCAGAGTCTTAACTGGAGTTATAGGAGAGATCATATTTCTCCAGTTTTAGCTTATCTCCATTGGCTCCCTGTCAAATTCAGAATTGAATTCAAAATCTTACTTCTAACCTCATCCATCCATCCATCCATTTTCTTCCGCTTATCCGGGGTCGGGTCGCGGGGGTAGCAGCTTAAGTAGGGAGGCCCAGACTTCCCTCTCCCCAGCCACTTGGGCCAGCTCCTCCAGCGGAATCCCAAGACAGTCCCAGGCCAGCCGAGAAACATAGTCCCTCTAGCATGTCCTGGGTCTTCTTCTGGGTCTCCTCCCGGTGGGACATGTCCGGAACATCTCACCAGGGAGGCGTCCAGGAGGCATCCTAACCAGATGACCGAGCCACCCCAACTGGCTCCTTTCGACGTGGAGAAGCAGCGGCTCTACTCTGAGTCCCTCCCGGATGATCGAACTTCTCACCCTATCTCTAAGGGAGAGCCCAGACACCATGCGGAGAAAACTCATTTCGGCCGCTTGTATCCAAGATCTCGTTCTTTCGGTCACAACCCAAAGCTCATGACCATAGATGAGGGTAGGAACGTAGATCGATCGGTAAATTGAGAGCTTCGCCTTTTGACTCAGCTCTCTCTTCACCAAGACAGACCTGTGCAGTGCCCGCTTCACTGCAGACACTGCACCTATCCGCCTATCGATCTCACATTCCATTTTTCCCTCATTCGTGAACAAGACCCCAAGATAATTGAACTCCTCCACTTGGGGCAGGACCTCCTCCCTGACCCGGAGAGGGCACTCTACCCTTTTCCGGCTCAAGACCATGGCCTCGGATTTGGAGGAACTGATCTTCATCCCAGCCGTGTCGCACTCGGCTGTGAACTGCTCTAGCGAAAGCTGTAGATCACGATCTGATGAAGCCAATAGGACCGCATCATCTGCAAAAAGCAGAGACGCAATCCTAAGGCCACCAAAACGGATCCCCTCAACACCTTGGCTGCGCCTAGAAATTCTGTCCATATGAACCTTATGAACAAAATTGGTGACAAAGGGCAACCTTGGCAGAGTCCAACTCTCACCAGGAACAAGCCCGACTTACAGGTCCTTCTCAAAAAATTAGCATATTGTGATAAAGGTCATTATTTTCCATAATGTGATGATAAAAATTAAAGTTTCATATATTTCAGATTCATTGCACACCAACTGAAATATTTCAGGTCTTTAATTGTTTTAATACTGATGATTATGGCATACAGCTCATGAAAACCCAAAATGCCTGTCCCAAAAAATTAGCATATTTCATCCCACCAATGAAAAACAAGTGTTTTTAATACAAAAAACGCCAATCTTCAAATAATCATGTTCAGTTATGCACTCCATACTTGGTTGGGAATCCTTTTGCATGAATGACTGCTTCAATGCGGTGTGGCATGGAGGCAATCAGCCTGTGGCACTGCTGAGGTGTTATGGAGGCCCAGGATGCTTCGATAGCGGCCTTAAGCTCATCCAGAGTGTTGGGTCTTGCGTCTCTCAACTTTCTCTTCACAATATCCCACAGGTTCTCTATGGGGTTCAGGTCAGGAGAGTTGGCAGGCCAATTGAGCACAGTAATACCATGGTCAGTAAACCATTTACCAGTGGTTTTGGCACTGTGAGCAGGTGCCAGGTCGTGCTGAAAAATGAAATCTTTATCTCCATAAAGCTTTTCAGCAGATGGAAGCATGAAGTGCTCCAAAATCTCCTGATAGCTAGCTGCATTGACCCTGCCCTTGATAAAACACAGTGGACCAACAGCAGCAGATGACATGACACCCCAGTGACTGTGGAAACTTGACACTGGACCTCAAGCAATGTGAATTATGTGTCTCCTCTCTTCCTCCAGACTCTGGGACCTTGATTTCCAAAGGAAATGCAAAATTTACTGTAATCAGAGAACATAACTTTGGACCACTCAGCAGCAGTCCCAGGTGAGATGCTTCTGACGCAGTCTCTTGTTCAAAAGTGGCTTGACCTGGGGAATGCGGCACCTGTAGCCCATTTCCTGCACACGCCTGTGCACGGTGGCTCTGGATGTTTCTACTCCAGACTCAGTCCACTGCTTCCGCAGGTCCCCCAAGGCCTGGAATCGGCCCTTCTCCACAATCCTCCTCAGGATCCGGTCACCTCTTCTCGTTGTGCAGCGTTTTCTGCCACACTTTTCCCTTCCCACAGACTTCCCACTGAGGTGCCTTGATACAGCACTCTGGGAACAGCCTATTCGTTCAGCAATTTCTTTCTGTGTCTTACCCTCTTGCTTGAGGGTGTCAATGATGGCCTTCTGGACAGCAGTCAGGTCGGCAGTCTTACCCATGATTGCAGTTTTAAGTAATGAACAAGGCTGGGAGTTTTTAAAAGCCTCAGGAATCTTTTGCAGGTGTTTAGAGTTACGTCGTTGATTCAGATGGTTAGGTTAATAGCTTGTTTAGAGAACCTTTTCATGATATGCTAATTTTTTGGGACAGGCATTTTGTGTTTTCATGAGCTGTATGCCATAATCATCAGTATTAAAACAATTAAAGACCTGAAATATTTCAGTTGGTGTGCAATGAATCTGAAATATATGAAAGTTTCATTTTTATCATTACATTATGGAAAATAATTACCTTTATCACAATATGCTAATTTTTTGAGAAGGACCTGTACTGCCGGCAACACGGACCAGGCTCTGACACCGATCATACAGGGACCTAACAGCCCGTATCAAAGGGTCCAGTACCCCATACTCCCAGAGTACCCCCCACAGGGCTCCCCACAGGGCTCCCCGAGGGACGCGGTCGAATGCCTTCTCCAAGTCCACATGTAGACCGGTTGGGCAAACTCCCACGCACCCTCCCACCACCTACTTCTAACCTACAAAGTTCTAAACAACCTAGCTCCATCTTATATTACAGACCTTATTGTTCCATATTTTCATAACAGAGCACTTCACTCTCAGACTGCAGGTTTACTTGTGGTTCCTAGAGTTTCCAAAAGCAGAATGGGAGGAAGATATTTCAGTTATCAGGCTCCTCTCTTGTGGAACCAACTTCCAGTTCCTGTCTGTAAGGCTGACACATTGTCTACTTTTAAGACTAGGCTTAAGTCTTTCCTTTTTGTTAAATCCTATAGTTAAGGTCTGCTTGGGTTTACTGAGCTATCCCTTAGTTATGCTGCTGTAGGCTTAGACTGTTGGGAGGACAAATTGACCACATTTCCTCACTCTGCTGCGGTCTTTACTTGCTCTACTCTACCTGTTTGTATTTGTAATTATTTCTATCCTTAACAAGTTTTTTGTCTTTCCTCCAATTAAAGTACATCTGGACCTGACGTTTGTTTGTTTTCTCCTTCCTGTCCTCTTAAACCTCAGCCAGTTGAAGCAGAGGCCACTTGTCCTGAGCCTGATTCTACTGGAGGTTTCCTCCTGTTAAAAGGGAGGTTTTCCTTCCCACTGTTGCTTTTGTGCTTGCTCGGGATGGGAGACTGCGACAAAATGAAGATTCAACACAATCATAGATGGATACTTTTTACTAACTGGATTTTTATGTATATGAATATTTTTGTACATTGTTCTGAGACAACTTCTGTTGTGACTTGGTGCTATATAAATAAACAGAATTGAATTTTATTTCTAGGAAAATTATTCAACACAGTTTAAGCATAATTAATGTTCTAAAGACTACAATTGCAAAGGACTTTATAGTACTACTATGACTTTAAAAGAACTCAGAGGACATATTTGAACTCTGACTTCTCCAGACAACCACATTTGACTTGGGAAGCTCCTCTGCTCTGAAGGAGGGCCAGATATTTCACCTTTCTACTGCTCCATCTGCTGGTTTATTTATGGTCCACCGTTTATGCCTTAACCCTCCATGAGCTCCATGAAATGTGAACACAGGACAGCAAAAAGTTAGTTTGAGAGAGGAAAGAGACATTATGGAAGTGGCCTAAAAACTATGCATTATATGTAGTATGAGATAATAGTGGCATTAAAATATGTTTTATAGGAAATCACCAAAACATTTTTTGTATAAGAGTATCCAACATTTTTCAGTCAGGTCATCTGGACAGTTTCTTTTTTTGCTGAAACGTTTCACCTTCCATCCGGAAGGCTTCATCAGTCAAGGAAACAGAATCAGTTTTGTGTTTGTGTTTCCTTGACTGATGAAGCCTTCTGGATGGAAGGTGAAACGTTTCAGCACAAAAAAAGAAACTGTCCAGATGACCTGACTGAAAATTGTTGGATTGTATACCTGGATTATTGAGCATGGACTTTTTTGGTTGTAAAGAGTATTTTTGCAGCAGTTAAACAGTACAGTATTTGTTGATAAGTGTGTTTTTTAAGAGTATGCATTATTTGACATGCATTAACAAATATAAAGCAAGTAAATACAAAGCAAAATATATTACAGTAAATAGAGCACAGGGCAGCACGGTGGCACAGTTGGCTGGTGCCTCTCAACAAGCAGGTCGCCTCGGTTCAGATACCATCCGGGGGCCTTTCTGGGTGTAGTTTTTATGTTCTCTCCGTGCATGCGTGAGTTTTCCGAGTTCTCCAGTTTCCTCCCACAGACCAAAAACATGCATGTTAGGCTGATTAGTAACTCTAAATTGCCCCTAGGTGTGAGTGAGAGAGAGTGAATGGTTGTTTGTCTCGTTTGTCTCCATGTGTCCCTGTAATGGACTGAGACCTGTCCAAGTCTCCCCGTCTCTTGCACAGTGGTGGCTGGACATGGGCACCAGTGAACCCCCCCCGCGCGCGCGTGACCCGTAAAGAAAGAAACGGGTAAAGATAATGGATGGATGGATGGATGGATGGATGGATGGATGGATGGATGGATGGATGGATGGATGGATGGATGGATGGATGGATGGATGGATGGATGGATGGATGGATGGAAGGATGGATGGATGGATAAATAGAGCACATCTGTATAGCAAATAGACTTGACTACAAATCATAAGTGTGATTCTAAATAAATGCATAAGAAATACCATAATATGGAAAATTAATTCAGTTAACTTAATCACATGTAAAAGCAATTTTTGCATTTGTATATTCATTACTGATTTTTCAGTTAGTGTAAGAATAGTGTGTGTGTATGTATCTGTGTGTGTCACAGTCTAGACCTTTGCTGATGTTTGACTCCGGCAGCAGACTCTTATTGTCATTTGGAGAAGAATCTGTCCCTGCAGCAGGATCTGCCATGTCAGGTTTTGTCACTGTCAAACTCTCATCCTGTTGTTTAAATTTAGGAATGGTGTCTTGGAGGAAATCCCAGACACTTGATGAGTACACTGATCTAAAAAGAGTGAAAAAAAAATACGGGTTGCAAATAAAAAAGTTTTGCTTAAATGACTTTACAAAGCTGCATTCAACAGCTAATTAAAAATGCTTTATGTAGTTTTTGACCGAAATTTATTTTATAAAGCCAAATTTCAAATAGAAAGATCTTAAAATACAAGCAGTTATGCCATCTCCTCATGATTAAAAAATACATTTGAGCATTGTTTTGTGCAGATATGACCACATTCAGATGTACACTGTGGACAACTAGAGTCAATAATCAGAAACTTACTTTATAGGAATAATTTCAGGGATCCAGCCAGCGAGATTGTGAATAAAAGTAAACTGGCCCATCTCCCTGCCATCGTTGAACACTGTACTGAAAAACAAGCATAAATATGATCCAAAAAAAAATACAGATTCAGAGATTTAATATACACACAATTAAATCTTTTGAGATCCTGTGACCAACTTGGTGGTCATACATGACTAAATGAAATCAGTAGAACTGGGTTCTTTTTACAACAAACTGTTGCTAAATTGAGAGGGGGGGCGGGGGGGGGGGCAGAGACCTGGGCAAAGTTTAATTCCATTTCATTACAAATAGCTTTCTTCATGACTTATATGATTCATAGGTGAGAGGCTGCTTTGTTTTCCTGTGCAGGATGAAACATTTATGTCTTGACCTTCTATGGGCACAGGAACAAGCATCTTTAAACACAATAAGATCCTCCAGCTCTGACTTGAACATTGTCACCGAATTCAGTTGCTAACAATCTGGGCTGAGATTAGATCGTGTGGAGGCTTGTGAGAGCTCCTGTGCACATGTGTGAGCCGTAAATTGTTTATTTTTCACAGATTCAAGAATTATTTGCAGGTAATCTTGCTCTAAAAGAATTGCAGATAAAGCCTTATTTCAGTGGGTTTTTTTAAAAGGCTCATCAAAAATAATTATATGGAATTGTAGTTTTATAATGTCTTTACTGAATTAAAAAAGAAAATGTGCACACATCACATGATTTACTGTAAATTACTTGAAATCTATTTGAAACTAGGTAAAAGTTTATAGGTAAAAGCTAGGTAAAAGCCTTTATATTATAGCAACACTTTAGGTCAGCATGGTAAATACAAATACTTAGTGTAGGTACTTTAGGATTCATTTTTCAGTGGTATTTTCGAAGTCAAGCTGCAGCTAAATCTCCTTGGAATAAGGTCAAGAATGCTCTACAGCAGCCTTACAGAGGACTATAATGGTATAGCGTTAAGACGCTTACAGAGGTTTGTTAGGATGTTTGGTTGCTCACTTTGTGCAGGCCACTTTGATTAGAGCTTTAGCCAGCAGCATGGGCCACAGTTCTGATCGACAGGTGGAGGCTGGGAGAAGCAGTTTGTTCCTATTATCAAATGGCAAAGAATCATCTACAGTTATCTTTCGCCAAGAACCCTGAAGACAAAAAGGGAGGAGAGAAGAAACAAAATCATTAATGCACCTCAAATATAAGTTTTTTGTTTTTTTTTTCCAGTTCTAACAAGACTAGAGTAATTTAGGTAAACATTCAAAGGAATGCACTAAAAAAACCTTGACCTGATAGCACCTTAAAACTTATTTATTCGTTCTCCTAGCTGTTTTCAGTTAAATGCAGAATAAAACACTTATAGTAAAACAGTTGTGAGCTGCTGAAATAACTTACAGTTCTAGAATGGTTCAACCACTTTCCTTACACAGAAAATTGAAATGGCACAAAACTGTGCTGAGTTGCAGCCATTATTATTCATTAAGGATCTGATAGTAAAACATAAAAACAAACATTTGTTATTCTTAAAATTAAAAAAACGAACAGGACTAGAAAACCCATAAAAGGCAATTTATTTAGAAATGGAGGCATCAGTTTCCTAACTTCCTGCAAATGAAATATAGTTTGATCTAAATTACATAATTATATACTCTTAATCTAAATACTGCCCAACTGATTTTATAACTTACGATTTCATTCTTGCAAAATCCTTATCAACGAGCAGCAGCACAACAGCCAGAGCAAATATATGTTCAGTATCATTGTTTCATGAATGGTTAATGGCCTTCTACCAGGTAAACACTACCCTGATAGTACGTGTACTAATACTTTTTTCATTATTATTTAAAATCCTAACATTCACTTGTTTGATGCCCCTTGGCCATCACTGCTTTGGGAACATCAAGTTTTGAGTAGTGATGCTTGGGCCTGTCACAATAACAAATTTTGCTGGGTGATTAATTGTCTCAGAAATTATTGTGATAAACGATATAATTGTTTGAGTAATTATTGTCAAATTTAAGAAGAAATGTTGGTTAATTTGTTTTGTAAGTAGTACCTTTTTTGATCACCGGATGGCAGCATAAGACTGTTTGAACCAAAGGATGGATAGCGAAGGAGTGAGCAGCATGTCTCTTTAAGAAAAATGGCTGGGAGGCCCCTTGACATAACATGAGCTGTCTCTCTTTCCTTTTTTTCCAGTTTTCAAAATGGCGGAAGCTCGGTGTGGTTTGAGCTCTTTAGCATAGCATTTTTCGCACAAAGCTTTTAACAAAAAAATCAGTAACAAGTTTTCAGATTCTTTTTGCACAGAAAAACAACTTTTTACACGAAGGCACGGGTTTCAACTGTGAATTTTGGAACTTCAACAAGACAGGTTTTTTCCTGAGGTCGGCGTGTTAGCGTATCTCGTAGCTTAGCTTCTCAGCTTAGCTGCTTTTAACGATCCAAAAATTAGATTTTTTGAGGATTAAAATGAATTTTAAAGAGAAAGGGAGGGGTCAATAAAGAGCACCAGAGCTGAACCTTTTGTCATCCAGTGTCTTCAGTAGAAGGAGAGAGACAAAGAAACGATAAATCTGATCAACGAAAATGAGGTTGATAATTTTCATTTATCATGCGATTAATTGATTTATTGTTTATCGCGACAGCCCTACTTAATAGTGCAAAAACAATACGCCGAACAACAGCAGCACGAACATGAGTCTGTGTGAGCAGAGTACGAGTGAACACAGCAGCATGAAATAAATCAACAGCATGAAATCAGCAGCATGGATAGTCAGCAGCACATAACAATCGAGTGACATTACAGTGATTTTTTTTTACAGTGATAATCCTGATTAGGGATTCATGAGTCTAACAGCTTCAGGGTAGAAGCTGTCCCTTAGTCTAGTGGTTCTACATTTAATGCTCCGCAACCTTCAGCATGAGGGGAGAAAAGTTCAATATATAAACTGACAATCAATTGCTTTTTATGTATTGTGTGATCAATTGAGTTTTAATACATCTCTTGGCATTGGCCTACTCATAATTGCATCTTTTTAGCTAGAACTGTGTTAGAGGTTTGTATATCAGTTACATAGAAGGATGGGGGTTCACATTTAATGTAAAGAAAACAAGCCCAATCTGGAGATAGTAACTGACTATTCACAGACATTCATGTCTTTATTAGCACATTTTGAACAAACACTGCATTGTATATACAGTGAGGGGAAATGTGTTCACGATGGAGTTAAACACTGCAGGACAGAGTGGCCCTGTTGCAGTTAGCATGAGCATCAGAGAGATATTGTTAGATTATTTCAGACACTTAGGAAAGAATATGAGTTTTTTTAAAAAAAGAAAGAAAATACTTGGATAAATAAGTGATATTGGAGAAAAAGCAGAAGCGTACGAACAAAAGAAGGAAAAATGGGGGTAGTAAAGGCTGCATGCTTAATAGCATCATAACTTCCATCTGTTAGGATGAATAGAGTTGGCACAGCAAGTGTTGCTTACAACTGTGTCATGCTTGTTTGTCAAAGCAAAAAAATAATTGTGAAACAGACAAAAAATAATACTTGTCCTTGATTTTTATTCTTTATTAATAACTCATTTATGAAAGTTTGCTCTCTTAAAATGATGTAGTGCCCTTTGCTTAGAAATCTGTGGCAAGTTACACATAGGAGAAAACTCACTGTATTACATCCCAAAGATGACCTTTAATGTGGAGTCACAACGTGTAAAATTCTAAAACTTGTATAAAATCAGAATGAATGACGTTGCTTTGTATAAAACCGTCCGTGCCTTGTGTCTACTTGAAACGTCATGAGCAGAGAAATCCAACTTGAGCCTTGTTGTTCAAAAAGCAGCCGACTCCTGTTAAGTCTTATCTATTCAACAGGCAGTAAAGCCTCGTCCGTATTGGCGCTACCGTGAGACTGATTGATTTGAGCTCTAAGGATAACGCTTTCCCATCCATCCCCTTCCCCGTCCACGCCGTTCTCCTTTCATCTGCTGAACCATGTGATCCGCGACAAAAAGAAATTTAAATTCTATGCCATGCAACTGTGCCCCTAAACATGCATGATTAACAAAGAGGTTGTGACAGGGACAACTTCTGAAGAGGTGACAAAGTTAGGGTCTCCTTCCATGGTTAGCATTTTAGATCACAAGAAATTTTCAACATTTTTTTTTTTTGTTTGTTAGAATTTTTTGGTGGGAATACAGTATCTGTATGCATTTATGTCTTTTTAGGACTTACCATCCAGTAAAGTCTGACTGCGTACTTCCCGTAGCTGTTGTAAAGTGGCACATGACCTTTCACCACCTTGCACAGTGAAAAGATGTGCTCCCAGGGTTTCCAACCTTCTTGCTGTGTAGATGTATGGTCATGAAGCATCCAAACAATATAAATCTCACTGACGATCCATCTCATCAGCTTAAGAGGTGAGAGAAAGAGTAAATATATATATATTATTTTGTTGCAGGTAAAAATCAGTGGACATCTAAATTGTATTTTTTTAACACTAAGCAAAAAACTAATACCTTGAAACTAATACAAATCATGCTGAAAACTAACCTCACAATAGAAGAGATGATGGTTGGGGGAGATGAGGTCAAAATTATTTTGGTTGTCAACCACAGTGAGTTCCTAAAGTCAAGCACATTATTATTTTTGTTGTAGACATATTGGACTGAACCCCAGTATTGTCATATAAATAATGCATGACAGTTTTTCATTATTACAATAAAATAGCCATAAAATAACATTGTTAAAAGTCACATTTGCCTTTGAAAGTGCAGAAATGTAGACTGCTGGAGACAGAACATCACAGATGAGCTGCCACTTTCATCTGCATGGCTAATTGCGTTTGCGATTAGCTTCCTTTAGTATGAAACTAATGAAATGGTTTCAACGAGCTGAGTGAAAAGGCAGCGTATGATCCAGCAAGGTCTGATTCGAAATAACAGGAAACTTCCAGTAATTGCTGAATACTGCACAAGAAAAGTGGAGTGAAGCAATTAAAACTTATTGGAGGCAGGCGATGAGATAACTTGTCTCAAACACATTGTGAAGCAAAAAGGAAGACATTGTCAAATTGTGATGCTGGGAAAATTATACTGTATGGTTTTGGATAGAATATTATTTTTTTATTTGACAGTCTAGTATAAATCAATATAAACTAACTGGAAAACGCTAAAGAAAGCACACAGCCTTCAGTTTGCTAACAAAATTTTTTTTATAGTAATAGAAGTAAAATAACTGTCTATTTGAGAAGCTAAAGCCAACAAATAAGTATTTTGGAATATATTATACCAATCAAATAATATAAATTGTATAATAATATATATTGTGAGTGTTTTCATGTAAACTGGCAGTAAAACATTTCACCCAAAATGCATTGCCAAATGACACTAGATAGTGTACATAGATACATAGATAGACAGACAATAGAGCAGTAGTCTGCAACCTTGATGATCAAAAGAGCCCTTTATGCACCTTAGTTCACTAAATGAAGTGTGTCTGGAGCCACAACAATCTGGTCCAACTGTGATCATCAACTGGTGGACTGTGAACCACTTCAAGATTGTTGGAGGGGGCTTTTCTAGTCAGTATAGGGTGGATTTTATAAAACTAAAACTATCAAATGGTTTTTAACATTTGATATTTGTACAATTCAAGACAAAAGAAAAGACCGGATTGTTGTAAGGAAAGAAATGAAAAATATAACAATTTTGTAAAATTTGAAGCAATGAACTATGCAGGTCTATAATTTAATTTTTTAACGTGGAGATATTAAATATTCTACTTTGAAGAGATAAAGCATAAAGTGAGTATGCTTTACTCTTTGTATTGTTCTACAATTCTAATATTTTGAAGAAAAAAAAAAAGACAGGAAGAATGTTAAAATGACCCCATCCATTATCTTTACCCGTTTATTCCATTTTGGGTCACGGGGGTTGCCGGTGCCCATGTCCAGCAATCACTGTGCGAGGGGCGGGGTACACCCTGGACGGGTCGCAAGTCCATCACAGGGACACATAGAGACAAACGAGACAAACTACCATTCACTCTCTCACTCACACCTAGGGACAATTAAGAGTTACCAATCAGCCTAACATGCATGTTTTTGGTCTGTGGGAGGAAACTGGAGTACCTGGAGAAAACCCACGCATGCACAGAGAGAACATGCAAACTCCACCCAGAAAGGCCCCTGGACCGGGGTTTGAACCAAGGACCTTCTCGCTGAGAGGCAGCAGCTCTACCAGTTGCACCACCGTGCTGCCCTTTAAAATGACCCCTTTTTATTTTATTATAATAACCAATAAAATTCAGTTTTATCTTAGTTTTGGTCAAAGCTTAAAAGAGCCGCTGTAGATGGACCAAAGAGCCGCTTGCGGCCCCAGAGCCGCAGGTTGCTGACCCCTGCTAAAGTGGTATGAGTTATAGGTTTAGATCAGTGTAGCTCAAAGTACTGAACATTTGGACCCAGTGTTTCTTTGCAGAACCTATCACAATTGACATGCATTTGTGGGTTTAATGTGGCAGAATTGAGTAATTATAACTACAATATTGGTCAGTTGTATTAACAGTTTTCACCAAGTACACAGTTGTATTTTATCATAATAAAACATGTACATCTTACAAATGTGTCAAACTTTAGTTACCTTTTCAACAACAAACTCTGCGGGACGCTTCCAGGTGTGCACCTTCAAAGTTGAAGGCAGAGAAACTTTCCCCTCCGGATCTTCAAAATATGGCTGCTAAAAGAATGTGAAATAAAAAAAAAGGGAAACCAATCCAGTTTACATTGAGACGTGACAATATGTAAATATTGTAAACTTTAAGTATGTACAGAATTAGGACTTCTGTTTAACGTCCTGTCTTCAGGTCCTTTATAGGCGTCCCACTTCTCCTTGTTGACTTCAGCATCACTCCACTCAGGCCAAATGGGGAATCTGTGTCTCCCCACACCTCCGAGGTTCTCGGACGAATTAGCCACAGACGCAGCAGCACTGAAATCACGACAAATTCATGGCTAAAATTGTCCTGTATTGCTGTTTTTCCTCTGGCAATTAAACTCTTTGACAACATGAAACATGCACGTGGCAAGCTAATATTAACCGAATTTCTTATCAAGATGCTAGCAGTCTTTTTTTTTTTTGCATTTCCGTCCAACTTTGTGGAGCAAATGCTAAATCCACGTTAATTTGCGAAGTTAGCTTAAACTCACTCTGAACGCCGGTCAGATAAAGACACCTTGCTTGTCGAGTCCTTTTTCTTTATTTGTGTTTTGGACATTGTAGTTGGTAAAAGAAGCACTAAATCAACAACAAAGCGAAAATAAATACTAAACGGGCCGACAGAGGTTTAACAATGTTTTTTAACGTGTCGAAGTTTAGTCGTTGCTACGCAACCGGTCTTCTAAAAGAAGGAGGGGTCTAAACTAGTATGGCAGGTCGTTTGAGCATTTATTCAAACCACAGATCGCTTCCTTTGTTTATTATAGTCAACTTCCTGAGTAAAATGAAGTCCTAAATAGAATTAAAATTAAAAACATCAGAAATTTTTTTTCCTACTGTTGAAGTTTATTTCAATCTCTGTAACTGAGACTGTAATAGAACAATTTAATGATATCAAAATATATTAAATGTACAGGTGGCAATTTTAAAATGTAATTTGTTCTAAGTAAAATGAAAACACTTTTCCTAATGTGAAATAGGCACAAGTGCATTTGTCCTAATTAACATTTCTGGATATTCTAATTAGAAATTTCACCAAAAAGTATTAATGTAGTTGTAGAGTCGGTCTGATATAAATTAGTCCACCACAGATGTATCACTTGTTAATGCCGTGAGATTTTTTTTTCACATTTTTATATACATGTACTTGCATGTGAACCATGTTTGATGACTTCCTCATACAGCTTGGGCTGGTTTCACGATGGGCTTTTCTTCACAGACAAGTTTTAAAATTTGAATACATGCTGCTTTACTTATAATCCTGAAATAATAAAACCTAACACACGTCAAACATTTTAAACAGATAAAAGTCAAAACAGACATATGATTTAAGTTCCGAACAGTTGTACTGAAGTAAAGAAAAACAGATTCCCAAAATTTAAATCCTAACATGCTGCATCAAGATGAAGGGGAAACTGAGTGGAAAGATTTGCTTTAAGCAATAGCACAGTAAATTCAATCAAGGACCAAAAAAATGGTTTGTTATTTAAGCCAAATACCAAAGCTTTAATGATGAATGGCACACAGCGTTACCTGATTAACAAAACGTGTCTATCAGTAATTATACAAGTAAATTGACTGAATTAATGAGGTGTAATATTTTGTTGAATATTAAAAAAAAAAACGCTTTGAATATGTTAAATACAATTAAACAGACAACCCAATCACAAAAGAATGACAAAAATCTTGTTAAAATGTTTATTCTACTTTGGTTTTAGAAATCAAAAGCATTTTACGTGTAAACATGTTTAAAAACAGTATTTACATTTTATCAACACTTGAAAAGATTGCCATGTACAAAAACAGTGTAGTCCTCTGTCTGGCTCTGGTTTTACTCCGCATCAGTAACACAAAACATTTTAAAAGAACATATTGTAAATTTACACAACAATACCCACAGAAACATCATATCTTATAGTACCATCAATGGTTGTATTTGTGTGTGTGTGTGAAATACTGCATTATTACTTTGCATCGTCAGTTTGTTCATTGTGTAAAGAATTTTAAAAAAAAATATCTACCCTTTAGCATTTTGAGCATGCATCAGGATATCTACCCTTTAGTTCATCTAATAAGTGTTAAGGCACAAAACCTTATAGGAAGAAGGGGATAAAGACTATACATTTTGTCAGCAATTTCACATATAATAACATTCTTACAATGCTTTACAGTGATGTCCACTTGCTAAAAGTAGTCTAATAATAAGAACAGCTGGAGATATACAATCTGTGCTGTAAACATAATGGTCATCTATGAACACCAAAATAAAAAAAGAGCACAAAAATAACTTTTTTTTTACAGATTGCTAAATGGCAAATTATACACAGGATACCAAAAGAGATACACTAAAGTGACAATCAAAAGGCTACAGATATTTTATTTTCATCCATGCTATTTCAACTTTCTCTTTAGTTTGCACCTTTTTCATGTTCCCAAGACTTACGGTGAGAGGTTGTCAGGGCAACAGTTGGTAGAGTGGGCCTGCATAAAAAGTTTTAATGGAACAAAATCTAAACATAAATGCGCTGAAAAGAATGGCGCTGATATCAAATGAAAACTGGGTAATGAGAACTTTTGTTGCACAGGTCAAACTGGCATCAGTGCAGCAGAGAGAAGTTCCTGGAGCTTTGAAGCAACCACAAAAAAAAAAAAAAAAGAGAGAGAAAAATTTTGTTTTAAAAAAACAAACCAAAAAAAAACAAAAAAACTAGTATATTCCTCTTCGAGTGTGCATCAGAGAGATGGAGCCACGGGGCTGCTTGAACTCACTAGACCTTACCAGAGGGAAGTGGATGGCTAATGTGAGTGGACTGAGTGTTAGCAGCAGCCTGACTTGCTCTCAGCAGCTACAGTCTCCTGGTCCAGTTTGATCTGGTCTCCATTGTTCTCCTCGTACGGCAAACCTTTGTCGTTAGCCAAGATATTCTCTACCAGGAAACGGGCTGCCTCGTCCACATTGACATTGTCCTGAGGAAACAACAAAACTCGTGTCAGACAAGTGATTAAATGCTCATAAAACAAGAAAACAGTGAGCAAAGAGATATCTACAACAAGTAAGATATTAACTGTTTAAGCTTGTATGAGAACCCCACTTTGAAAAATCATAACTAATTGTGTGAATGTTTATGAAGCATTCACACTGTTGTGATCCATTTTTCTTCCATACATTTCGGCATCTTTCTCATTCCACAATTTTTGTGCCATTTCAATAAACCATATATCAAAACGTTCAGCTCTTTCAGGATGAACTTTTGCTATGACTTTTGGTATTGGTACAACTTTAGCTTTTTGAAATATTTAGCCTTTTCTCCCATTTTCTTTCCTTATAAGATTTTCAAACTTTACATCCTTCAGATCTTTAGATATGTTTACAAACTTTTATTGCTCCTTTCACATTTTGCCCTGGTTCAGCTTATTTCAGCTTCCTTGTGCAAATGTACACTTTTTTCAGCTACTTTCAGCTTATTTCAGCTGTTTTGTGATCCTTCGATTTGTTTTGCTAGGACATTTTTGTGCTCTTCTAACTTCTTTCTGCTAATTTCAGCTTATTTTATTCCTTTCAGCTTACTGGTATTTGTGCAAGTTTCAACTTTTTTCTGCTATTTCAGCTACTATTTAGCTGTTTTATACAAATGTTAGCTTTTCCAGCTAATTCCACATTTTTTTGCACTCATTTCAACTTTTATCAGTCCAATACAGCAAAATTGTGCTCCCTCCACTTCCTTCTGGAAATGTAAGCTTCTTTCTACATTTTTAGCTTCTTTTCAGTGTTTTTTTGTTGTTGTTTTGTTTATTTCAGCTTTATTCAGATAATTTACACTTTTTTGTGCTCATTTCTGCTTCCTTCCGCTAATTTAAGCTTGTTCTTTTTTTTTTCATTTAGCCTTTATTTATCCAGGTAGTCTCATTGAGCCACGAGAACTCATTTTCAAGAGGGGGTTAAGGGCCTTGCTCATGGGCCCAGGGTGGGGCGAATGAGGGTGGGGGCAAGTGTGGGTGTTTCACCTACCCCACCCACAATTTTGATGTTGTCGGGGCCGGGGCGTGAACCGGTGATCTTCGGATCTCAAGCCCACCTCTCTAACCTCTGCGCCACCACTCCCCCCTACTTTTTCAGCTAGATTTTTTAGCTTTTTATAGCTAATTTCAGCTGTTTTCAAATAAATTCCAGTTTTTCATGGTGTTTTTGCTACTTTCAGCCTAATTCACTTCTTTCAGCTAATTTCATCATGTTATGCATCTTTCAGCTTTTTTCTGGTAGTTTCAGCTTTTTCTGCAATTTTAGCTACTATTTAGCTGTTTTTATGCATTGCTAATTTTAGCTTTTTCAACTAATTCCACTTTTTTTTTTTTTTTAAGCTCATTCCAGCTCTTTCCACTTCCTTCTGGTCACTTAAGCTTCTTTCTGCCTTTTCAGCTACTTTTCACTCATTTCAGCCTTCTTTTTTTTTTTTTTTTAGCTAATTGCATAATTTCTGTGCTCATTTGAGCTTATTTAAACGTAATTCAGCAAATATGTGTTCTTTCTGCTTTCTTCTGCTAATTTAGGGCTGTTCTTCCTTTTCAGCTAAAATTCAGCATGTCTTTTACATATTTTCAGCTGTTTTTCTGCAAGTTCTTCAGCAATAAGTATTCACACTGCATTTTCACAGGAAATTTATTTAAATTATCAGGTCTCTCTTGTAAATGAGTCCTCGAGGCTCAATGGGATTACCTGTCTAAATAAAGCTTGAATGAATGAAAAAAAAAATGCAGTTTTTTTTTTGTTATTTTTGAAACTGTTTTATAAAGTATTCATAAAAGCAATGTATTGCACTGCTGACTTTCTATTGTTTTCTTCATTGTTTAGGAGCAAGTCAGTGATGAGTTGCAGTCATTGTTATTCAAGAGAATGTGAAATAATCACAATTTATCATTCTTGCTGTTGATTACATCTTCACAAAGACGTAGTAGGACAAAAACTGAAAGTAAAAAGGGTGTTTCTTAATGTCAAAGTCGTGATACTCTGCTTCAAGCTCAAGAAACTGTTGCAGACGTCATCATGACTGCAGCATTCTCTGTTTATGGCCTCAAGAAAACAACGTGCTTTGTAATCCAGACATCTCTCATCACAGGTTGTTGTGGGCGGAGCTTCAGACTAACGTGACCAGCAGTCACACCAGTACTTTACTGCATTCATCTCTCTCACACACACACACACTTCACATGACACTGCCCTAGGACTCAGTTTTTCCAGAGTTCTATAATAATGTTAATTCATTTCAGAAGTATAACAGATTTCTTTAGCATGGAATGGTCACTATAAGTAGAGTGACGGACGTGTACATTTAAAACTGAGTGGAAAATTTTAGTCAGTTAGGGGGTTTTTTTTATACTGAAAACCTTGGTGAGAAAGAGGTACTGTGATGAGAAAAGTAGGTGATAAAAATATGAATGAGAACAATGCTTAGTGTGTGATCTTAAGACAACCTCAATTTTGAAAACATCAAGTAAAATGTGGGGAAAAAACGAATGCAGTGATTTATAAATCTTATAAACTCATATTTCATTCTAAATGGGACATGGCACAGAACGGATACCGGTAAACTAAGAATTAACATTTTGGGGAAAAAAATAAATTTTGAAATTTTCAGCAGCAACACACCTCAAAATAGACAGGATGGGGTGACAAAAGGCTGTTAAAATAAGTGGTACGAATAGGGAACACCTAAAGGAACATTCTGCAACTCTTTAGGTTAATTAGCAACAGGTCAGTAAAAAACGTAGGTTTAAAAAGAGCATTTTAATGACTCTGTTCCATCTCTTAGATGTAAAGAGGTTCACCAGTCTGCAAAAAAAAAAAAACTGCATTTAAATTAGTGAAACAATTTCAGAATAATGTTCCTTAATGGAAAATTCTGAAGACTGAATATCCCATTATCTACTGTTCATTTCAAGAAACTGGAGAAATGTCTGTGCACAAAGGGCAATAAATGTATGCACTGTGTTCCACTGTAAATTAAATATGGGTTCATAAGATTTTCAAATCATTAAATTGTGTTTTTATTGACAGTTGACACAATATTCCAACTCTTTCATAATTGGCGTATAAAAATTGATATGCTGCTGTTCATCAGAAAGTTTATTATTTCTAATTTATCTCCTATCATAAAGAGCATATTGCTTTTGTACTGTAACTAGCTGATGATTTATACATAACGCAATATCAGCTAAGATCAGACGTCTCATCAATATTAACAATAAAGACTCAGAATTTAAGTTGCAGCACAAATCCATTGTTTTACATCCCTAACAGGACAAAAAAAAAATTTAATTTCACTGGGGAAAACATTTATAACAATAACAACTGCTGAAAGGAAGGAGGTACATGTGGACAGTTTTTAATACTTTTATATTTGGATTACTGCCATTCCACTACACCTCAGTGGGATTTATTGTTCTATTTACTCCGAAGCTATACACTGCCAGGAAAATAAGTTGTTGTTTTGGGACCTAGGAATCAACCTTGCAGCACTTCCTCTAGATAGCATTAATTTGGCCTCCAGTTTTAAAGTCAAAAACCTTGGTGTTATTTTTGATCAGGACATGTTTTTTAACCCCCACATTAAAAAAAGTTACCAGGAATTTCTTCCACCTGTGTAATATCACTAATATTACCATACCATTTTATTTATAGAGCGCTTAAAACAGCTACAAGGCCAACCAAAGTGCTGTACAGACAGAACAACAGGTAACACACAAAGCAAAATACAAAATGAAGTAAATCAGAAATATAGACATAAAATCGATGCAGATAATGACGACAAACCAGTGTGGAGCGTACAGGTTCAAAACACAGATCATCTGGTGTTGAATGCTACTGAATAGTAGTGAGTTTTTAAACGGGATTTGAAAACTGAGAGGGAGGGGACCAGTCTGACAAGAAGAGGTAACTCGTTCCAGAGTCTTGGTCCTGCTACAGAGAAGGCCCTGTCACCTCTGCGCTTAAGACGAGTTCCTGGAACTGTGACAAGCAACTGGTTCGCTGACCTCAGGGAGCATGGTGGGACATACGATTGTAGCAGATCAGAGAGATTGGGGGGGGGGCGCGAAACTGTTCAGCGATTTGTAGATATACATGAGTATTTTGAACTGGATTCGAAAGTGAACCGGTAGCCAGTGCAGTGAGGCCAAAACTGGTGTAATGTGCTCTCTTTTGCCTGTACTGGTTATAAATTGGGCTGCATAAGATTAGAACTATCTTGTCGAAAAATGATGCAGGGAATCTGGTTAATGCATTTATCACGTCTAGACTGGACTATTGCAATGGTTTAAAAAAACTGGATGTCCAAAAACTTCTTTAAAAAGTCTTGAGTTAATCCAAAATGCTGCTGCCAGAGTCTTAACTGGAGTTAGTAGGAGAGATCATATCTCTCCAGTTTGAGCTTCTCTCCATTGGCTCCCTGTCAAGTCCAGAATAGAATTCAAAATCTTACTTCTAGCCTACAAAGCCCTCAACAACCTAGCTCCATCTTATATTACAGATCTTATTGTTCCATATTTTCCTAACAGAGCATTTCACTCTCAGACTGCAGGCTTACTTGTGGTTCCTAGAGTTTCCAAAAGCAGAATGGGAGGAAGATCTTTCAGTTATCAGGCTCCTCTCTTGTGGAACCAACTTCCAGTTTCTGTCCATGAGGCTGACACATTAAGATTAGACTTAAGACTTTCCTTTTTGATAAATCCTATAGTTATGGTCAGATTGGGTTTCCTGAGCTACCCCTTACTTATGCTGCTATAGGCTTAGATTGCTGAAGGACAACCATCCCTTGAGTGTAACTCCAGTACGTTAACTAAAGTTTCCCAAAGCCTCAACTTAGGTTGTTTTTCTTGTTCAAATATAAAAATCTCTCCAGTGTAAGAGACGAAGCAATCTGAAGATTTTGTTTGTTTGTTTTTTAATTTTTTGCCGGCATGATGAGGCCCTGATAGTTTTGACTTTTTGGAAGTGGTGTCCTGAGGTGATGTTATTGGTCATCAATATATTACCTAAAATAGACAAGGCTAGCTGTTAGTTTGTCTCCCCTGATTTTCCAAACTGATAACATTTTGAGATGTTTATTCTGCACATATTAATTATTAATAAAAACTTGACTGAACATCATTTCAAAACATTTGAATTATTTCCTTTATTTAAATTAGAAGAATTATTTCCTGGTTTCTTCTGCACAGCTCATAGGCTATCCCAACAGTCGGTAGTTTGACGGTACTTTTATCAGATTAGATTTTATTTGTAAATGATTAAAAATTTATCAGGTGCCTTGGGGGAAATTCCCAGCTGCCAGTCATCTATCTTTTAGTAGAGACCCTTGTCTGTCTGCTGTCAAAACGTCCTGACTAGTGGAGCGCTGCATTGTATGCTGCGCTTTGCAATGTTCTCCAAAACAACATCTGGATCTCGTATAAAGTGATTGTTGGCTTGTTGGTGATGTAACCGACCAAGAATCATCCTGGATTGTTTAGTTTCAGTGAACAGCCTGATCTAGAATTGCTGTAAATAGTTAGAAATGTGTTGAATTTTAAAATAGAATGTGTACAGAAGTTCCTGTAGAAAAAAAATCATCTAGTTAATAAAAGATGGAAATCTAGTAAGCAGTTCTTAGGTTGCCATTTAGCTTAAGTATTTTTAAGCACTACATTTCTCACAAGCATGAAGAAAAGATTGTCACATTTCCATGAGTATAAGAGTCAGTCTCATGACTTGCTTATTTAGCAAATTTTCTTGAACTAAAGGGACATTTTCCCATTTCGAAACTGAAACATTTGGCAGAGGCTGTGAAAATAAGCTGTTTTTACTACTTAACTACCAAAATCACAGAAAAAAAAGCCAATTAAACAGATCCACACCACCTTCCACACTTTACACCGAATTCTAAGCTAGAAACTAACTAAATGTTGTCTGAAAATCCAATTACAACATCGAACTGTTTCACAATAACCACAGCTGGATTGCGCCAATAAGACGAAGCTAAACGTCCACACGGAATAACTTAAGGGAAGTGAAAAGCTATTTTAAAAATGGCAACATGTCAGCTGAGTGAGCATTTAAATGTAAGCTATAGTTTGTTCATCAAATATTGGGAAGAATAGCAAACAGTTCCTACAGATAAAAAAAATATACATGCTTATTCTACTGCTACTAATAATAGTACCATATTTTTTGCTGTCCAAGTCACAGTTTTTTGCATAAATTAGAATGCCTGCGACTTATACAGCGAAACGACGTATTTATGTTTTTTCCCATATTTATAACCCAATTTTTGACTGAGATCTGATGATTTCATTCATTCTGACATGGAAAATATTGACCACTGCCATTTTCAGTCTCTAGAAGGCCCTCGACCGATATGGCAAGCCAAGTGTCTCATTAATAGGTAAAAGTGGCTATTACTGAGACACTTGGCTTGCCATAGCACTGCCTTCATCTCGCTCCACAACTCCTGGAGCAAACGTCAAATCAGCTGCATTTTGTCGCGCCGCCCAGGCGAAATGCAGCTGATTTGACCATTAAAGTGCATTTATTAAGGGAAAGTTCAACTGAGACACACTTTGGCTATAATGTTGAGCAAACAAATTGTTTTTAAGTGTTAAACTTGTCAAATTCTTGTAAAAGTCCGCCCGTGCACGCTCCCGTGGCCGCCATTTGGCAGCCGATTGATTTTTGGCACAACACTGGCCCACGTTTCCATGTGGTCACAAACGTTATGCGTCAGCGGTGATGCATAATAGATGCGACTCATACGGTAAGGCGACTTATTTATGTTTTTACCACTTAATTAGACATTTTTGGACTGATGCGACTCATACGGCGGTGCAACGTTACGGCAGCAAGTACCATAATACTTTTTTCTTTCGCACTTGGTAAAGGTTTGTTTTCAAGCAAAAAAAATGCTTAACTTTCACAATTTTAGAGGGTTTTTAAATCTCCGTTTAAGTCCTTCCAACAAACCTCAGTTGGATTTATGTTTGGGTTTTTATTCCAGGTTTTCTTGCCCCTCACAGATTGTAGCAAAGATAAATGAGAGACTGATTTCCAATCAAGAGTCCGAGTAATTCAAACTGCAGACACTAAATGTCTTTGAGTAAAACCCTGATCTTTCAAAGGCCATCTGAAAGCTCATCTGTATATGCATGTGGCACTGCAAATAGGAAAAAGTAAACATTGCGTTTGAGTGAATGGGTGATGATGATGATGTCACACTTTGCAGACAGCTCAATAAAATAGACTACTGAAAGTTCCTATTTACACAATGTGGTGAAGCAACCCCAGAACATAATATTTACACCTCGTGCTTCAGTTAGTGAAAGGTTTGTCTACTAAAAAGTATTCCAGTAAAACCTTTATGAATTTTACTGCAAGATTATTAAACTCAAAAACAGACAGAACATTATCATTAGGATTTCTGTAGAAAACTTTAAAACAAGAATTGTCATCAATTTATAGTTTTAGTACTTTTTTGGCAAATCTTTTACAGAAAATTCCTCTGCAGCCACTTATTGTGATTTTATCAAGTGAAATCATGATGTTACCAACATTGACATTAGTTTTCAAACATCATGACTATTGCTAATCCTTGTCTATCGCAATACTCTGTTCCTGTATGCGTTCGTTACCTTAGCCGACGTCTCAAACCAGCCCAGGAAGCCAGCTTCTTTGCAGAAACTGTTCATTAAGGCTACGTTGTTGGAATTCTCTTTCTTCTGGTCACATTTATTGGCGAGCAGCACCGCAGGGATGGGGCTGCCGTTAGCCAGCTTCACCTTACTGTCCAGGTCATGCTTCCACTTAGACACAGCTTCAAACGTGGCACCCCTCGTCACATCGAACACAACGAACGCCCCAACAGCCTCTTTGTAGTACACCCGTGTCATGTTCCCAAATCGTTCCTGGCCTGAAGGGATGGAAAGAGAAGGAATAATTAGTCTTGCATCTCAATACTAGATGGATAGCATCAAGTTAAAATGAAGCAGAAAAATTGGCCATGACCAAGGACTTTGCACGCCAAAGTTTTAAACAGAGATTTTATTTGAACTGTTGGGCTCAGAGTATGTGCTGGGGATGACTCGCAACTACTACCACGCCAAATTTTAGTTCAATATCTGTGAATTTGACTGACATGGCCATGTTGGTGGTTTGTGTTTGTAAAGGTTTTATATATACAGTATATATGATTTTAATTGTTATTTTTGTGTGTGTGTGTGTGTGGGGGGGGGGGGGGGCTGCTTTCTTCTTCAGAGGTCGCCACAGCAAACTAACTAGTGGGGCAAATGAGGGTGGAGCCAGGTGTGGGTGCTGCCACTTTAATTGGTGATATGTCACTTGGTCTGTGCTGCTGATTATCCATGCTGCTGATTTCTTGCCTTTAAGCTGCTATATTCATACCCATCTGTTCACAACAGACTCATGTTCAGGCTGCTGTTTAATACATCGTATTATTAGGTCTGTCACAATAACAAATTTTGCTGGGCAATTAATTGTCTCAGAAATTATTGTGATAAACGATTATATTGTTTGAAATTTAACAATAATTAATTGTCAAATTTTAGAAATGTTGATTTGTTTGGAGTGTAGTACCGTTTTTGACCACTTGATGGCAGTATAAGACTGGTTGAACCAAAGGATGGATAGTTGAGCAGCGTGTCTCTTTAATAAAAATGGGAGGGAGGGTGACGCACATTGGCTGACATGGTGACATGGTGGACGCTAAGTGATTTGAGCTCTTTAGCATAGCATTTTTCACACAATGCTTTTAATAAAAAAATCAGTAAATAAGTTCTCAGCTTCTTTTAGCAGAGAAAAAACAACTTTTTACACAAAGGCACAGGTTTCAACCGTGAATTTTGGCGCTTCGACAAGACGGATGTTTATTCCCGAGGTCAGCCTGTTAGCGGAGCTCGTAGCTTAGCTGCTTTTAACGATCCAAAAACGCGATTTTGGACAGTTAAAATGAATTTTAAAGAGAAAGGGAGGGGTCAATGAAGAGCACCGGAGTTGAGCCCTGTCTTCAGTAGAAAGAGCGAGACACGAAGGAACGATAAAGCCGGTAAATGAAAATGAGGTTGATAATTTTCATTCATCATGCGACTGACTTATTGTTTATCATGACAGGCCTACGTATTATATTACATTATTAATGTTTAGGAACATCTAAAGATCTTTATATACTGTTTCTTTTTATTATACCTTATATTTTGTTGTTTTTGATGCAACTGGGACCTTGAGTACACAATTTCAATCCACCTTATGTACCACATGTGATGTGAATGACAATAAAGAACCTTGAACCTTGTGTTTCACCATTCCCACCAACATTTTGATGTTGGCCTGGGGAGTTGAGCTGGCAACCTTGTGATCGCAGGCAGGCTTGCCTTCTCTAACCTTTGTGCCACCACTCCCATAAATAAATAAATACATTTATATAGCAATATAAAGGTTAGATTATTACATAGTTTGCGTGAAAGAAAAACAAACTCATACACACAAACAGAGGGAGTCACATAATCACTCACCTTTCATGTTGGCGGGAGATAAAATTAAGGGACAAATGGGGGAAAAACTGAAAAGTATTAAAGGATTGAAATAATCCAGTAGATTCTGTTAGAGAATTCTGGTTGCAAATGTCAGTTTCATAGAGATTTACTGGGATTCTTACAAAGATTTTTTTTATTTTTGCCAAAAAAACTTAAAAAAGTACATTTTGTCTTCTTTCTGACAAACAAGTACTGGTACTGTATGTATTTTTCGGATGTGACAAAAGCAGTAAGTGTATTTTTTTTCCATAACCGCTACTTTCTTTAAAGAAAAGTTGTTTCTCAAACAACAAGCACACACTCACATAAGCCTCTGAACAGGTCTTGAGGTATTCTGTGATCCAACAGTACAGGGTGCATTACAGAACAGTAATCAAAGGAATAATTTCAATTCAATTCAGTTTATTTATGTAGCGCCAAACATTTACATACATACAAAAGCCAATTAATAAAGTTCTCTATCTAAGGATAACATATTCATATATAATTAAAGAGCTCAGTAAGAAAAAGCAAACTCTTGCTGAGTTTGCAAGAACAGCTAAAAAAAAAATGTTTGAGGTCTATTTCAATGTGATGAGATCCCCTCCTCACCTAAAACAGCACCCAGAGGACCTTATAAAAACAGATTACAATCCTCTGTTCTCATTTGCGCCAGGGCTACAATTTTTATTTATTTTTTTTTTTTTTTTGCATTTCTTGTCTTTTATTGTGCAGCACACTAGTGATTAGATTAAACCCATGCAATTACAGCGAGCCTCCAATGACTTGTGGGAGCATGTGACGGATTTAGCACATATTTATGCTACGGTGCTCTAATTTGAGAAAGCTCTACAAGGCTAGTGTAATTGTACAGTGTTCAGTGTATTAGGCTGCTAACAAAGTTTATCAGAGCTTTGTCACAAAATAGGAAATGAACCCAGAAAACAATTAAAGGAAGTGTGAGCCGGGACGTAACAGCCGGGTTTCTCTCTGCGTACTTTCACTTCACTGTATAGGTGCCTTCCCAACCATGGAAGGAACTGGAGTGGCGCAGTGCGGGTGTGAGCGCTAGAGCGAATACACTGTGGGGCCCACAGGCCTGACAGTAATTGCTCATAATTGAGAGTCTAATTTTAGTTGATATAACCCCAGGTGAATTCACCAGAGACACGACACAGTGGGATAAAGAGCTGATGGACTGAAAAAGGGCTTTCATTCCAGGCAGCTCATACGCGTCCAGAAAGGTGCAGGTCATGGCAGAATATAGACAGAAATAATGATCTCAGCGTTTTTATTAAACTCCAGAGTTAAATTCACCAAAGTGGAAGCAACGTCATGGCATTCTGCAATCAGTATAAAAATGTTATTCTAATTCTTATAAAGTGACAACCGTTTCTATTTTGGTTGACAAGAAAATCCTCAAAGTTTAGAAACTAGAACAAATATTTTTGAGGGGTAAAGTCTTAGGACTTAATGTTTCAGCCTCACTTCCCTTGTTGTAAACAGCAGGCCTCATATATTTAATGGTATCCATTGGTATTATAATTTTGTTTTATCACTGTGCATTAAAACTGGATTGATGCGAGGTCAGTGAGTTGTGAAAGACGCTCAGTTCCACTGATGTTGCAGTTCGTACTGCTAACAGAGGCAAAAATACGCCTAAAATCAACAAAAATACTTTTAACAGTTCTCATACTTTTCAGATTTTCTCATTTGTAATATTTAATTACCATCTGGCAAAAGTAAAGTACATCACAAGGAGATCTGTTGGTTTTTTTTCCTACAGTATATGAAAGGGACAAATACAGTTATACAAGAAATTAGTGTCATATGCTGCTAACCTAATCAGTATAAAACCCGCAGATGGACTGAGCTGCATAAACAATTGAGTATTTACTCAGCGAATGCCACGAATGCCACGGAGGAGCATAAGACTGCAGGAATGAACAAAGACGTGTGTGGCTGCGTCAAAAGCACAACGCGAGGCGTCTGTCGGCGAAACTAACAAGAAGCATGCGTCTACGTCCATAAAATAAGACAGCGAGTTATGGTGGAATATCAGAGGCTTTGGAGGTTCAGTCGACCAAATATATAAACACTGGTTCAAGACCTCAAGCCCAATTAGGCCCACCAGTTATGATCGTATGAAACATTCACTTGCAGAACTGCTTGATGAAACCGATCAGTTGCCGCCACTGTATCATCGCTGTTTGCTGCGTGGGAGAAAACAGAAAAAAAAAAAAAAAAAAGAATAAAATTTTAAAAAGCTAAGTCTCATCATTATCCGCAGACCTAGCAACCCTACTTTCTTCTCTGGTCATACATGCTCCTGTGGGTGGGTTACCATAGAAACTGTCCAAGCCAGACATTGCAGCAGCAACAGCAGCAGTCTCCATCTGTTAGAAAGCAACGGGCTGTGACCCCTCCTCGCCTGCCACCCCCCCCATCCCACCCGCCCCCAAACAACACAAAAATAACAGCGACTGCTCAGAAACTCGTGTTTGAGGTGGTCCTCGGCACAAATTCTCAAGGAAGGGCTGTGAGGAGCACATGACTGGCACGTTAACATTCCTCTGAGCAGCATGTGAGGAATGACTTACTTCAGATTACTCTGAACAGACTGAACCGAGGGGGGGGGGGGGGGGGGGGG
>NC_056509.1:35174492-35196328 GCF_014905685.2 Nematolebias whitei
AGTTGTCCTTGTATTCCCCCACATTTTTGAGCAATTATTAGGAAGTGCTCTGTGTCTTTTTTTTAAATTTAGTTCCACAACAGTGATGCATTTATTACACATCATCCAGCAAAAACGATCACAAGATGCACTGAAACGATTTAAAGCATGAAAAGGAATTTCTTAACTCGTGCAAGAGGCAAATATTTCAACAATGTACAACTTAAGTTACAAGGAATCTAACAAAAATAATCATTTGTCATTACTTCAAATTCCATATTGAAATGATCATGAAAAGTTGTTATTGGACTGTCAATTACAAAGCAGCTGGAAGTGACAGACAAATTAAAATTTATCAGCTACCACCAAGAAAGGCAACCGTGTGGCTGCCTGCGTCTTTGTAAGTGTTTGTGTCTAGGGCTGGGCGATATGGCCTAAAATCAATATAACAATATATTGCGCAGTTCACCTCGATAACGATAAATGGACGATAACTGCAACCATCCACCCCCGAAAATAATGTGATAGGCCGGCATAAATAATTCACAGCCAGTTATATTGATGGCATAATTCCCTTTTTATTGCCACTTTAATGAACTTTAAAACTACAGCTTCTGCAAATAAATGAAGGAAATGTGTACTTTTAGTTGTTAATAGTTTTTGAACAAATAAGAACAACTGAACAAATTTAGAAGTATAAAATAACTTAACTTTCCTGTAAACACAAAGTATTAAAAATACAATCTTTTATAAATTAAGTTTTTCTGGTCCTCGCTTTGAGCTTTTTTAAGTTCTTCCCGTTGGACCATGTGGTTGTGTTGCAGGTGGTGGAAGAGGTTGGATGTATTGCCATGGCTTGTCGCAACAGTCTTTTGGCACAGTTTACACTTGTTTTTTTTTTGTTCAATATCATCTTTGCTGAACGCAAAATGTTGCCAGACGACTGATGACGCTTTTTTTTTTTTTTTTTTAATTAGCTGCTCCTCTTCCTCCTGGACCGGCTCTGCCGCTGCTGCTGACGCATCGACATTCGAAATTTCCTCCATTTTCTCAACCGCATCGTCTCTTTAACTTCTTACAGACTGGATGGGGTGGAGTCACGTGACTACAGACTGCACGTAGCGCAGCGTCTTAAAGGGACATGAGCATAGCTTACCTATACACAACCAAAAGAAAAAACGACTTTTATTTTTTAAAACACCAAAAATACCGACATGGGCAAAATTACGTCGATCATAGTTGTAAATTTCGGTGTTGGTTAATTTTCGGTATATTGCCCATCCCTATTTGTGTCTGTTAGCAAAATATCCCTTGCAACCCTACATGCATTTTAACGCAACACTCAGAAAATAGTAATTAGGTGCACATATACAACTGTTAACTAGGCCTATCATGATAACAAATTTTGCTGGGCGATTAATTTTCTCAGAAATTATTGCGATAAACGATATTATTGTTTGAGTAATTATTGTCAAATTTAAGAAGAAATGTTGGTTAATTTGTTTTGTAAGTAGTACTTTTTTTGACCACTGGATGGCAGTATAAGACTGGTTGAACCGAAGGACGGATAGTGAGGAAGTGAGCAGCGTGTCATTTTAAGAAAAATGGAGGGAGGCCCCTTGACGTGACATGGGCTGTATCCCTTTAATTCTTCTCGGTTCTCAAAATGCCAGGCGCTCTATGTGGTTTGAGCTCATTAGCATAGCATTTTTCACACAAAGCTTTTAATAAAAAAAAAATCAGTAAACAAGTTCTCAGCTTCTTTTTGCATTGAAAAACAACTTTTTACACGAAGGCACGGGTTTCAATCGTGAATTTTGGAGCTTTGACAAGACGGAGGGGTTTTTTTTCCCCGAGGTCGGCCTGTTAGCTTAGCTCGTAGCTTAGCTTCTCAGATTAGCTGCTTTTAACATCCAAAAACGCGATTTTGGACAGTTAAAATGGATTTTAAAGAGAAAAGAGAAAGGGAGGGTCAGTGAAGAGCACCGGATCTGAGCCTTTTGTCATCCAGTGTCTTCAGTAAAAAGGGAGAGACATGAAGAAATGATAAAGCCAATAAATGAAAATGAGGTCGATAATTTTCATTTATCATGCAATTAATTGATTTATTGTTTATAGCGACAGGCCTACTGTTAGTGAAGTCAACCCAAATCAAGATGGCCACCGCAACTAATGAACCTTAAACACAAAAAATTACTTGAACGCAATCTGTATTCATACCCATATGCTCACTACAGACTCATGTTCGGGCTGCTGTTTAATATACCCTATTATTTTTTACATTAGTGGTTAGAGAATATCTTAGATCCTTGTATACTGTTTCTTTTTATACTTCACATTTTTGCTATTTTTGGGTGTAACTGGGACCTTGAGTACACAATTTCATTCCACCTCATGTACCACATGTGGTTCTTCAAATGACAATAAAGAACCTTGAACGTTGTCTTCTGTACAAATATTTAGCTACGTTTTAGTGTAATGGTATCTGAGAGTCATGACCAACAGACATTATGAGCTCTGATGAGATTAGACAAAATCCTTAAAACACTGACTCATCACTGGGTGATGAACATTGCTTCAAGGAAAGACATTATTCATCCATCAGTCCTTTTTTGTGCTTGCCTTTCCTTTCCAGGTTGAAGCGAGTTGTTGCCAATCTCTAGTGGTCATTGTTTGAGAAGAAGGGGACACACTGGGCAGGTCGCAAGTCCATCTTAGGGCTACATAAAGATAAACTCTTACTGTCACCTAGGGACATTTTAGAGTTATCAGTTAACCTAACATGCATGTTTTTGTCTGGCAGGAAACCAGAATATCCAGAGAAAATTCACATGCACGCAAGGAGAAAATGCAAACTTCACCCGGAAAGTTCCCAGGCGTGGAGGCGATCCTGTGGCCTTCTCACGGACAGCTTTAACCTCTGCTTCACTAAATTTCAATGATATAGAGAAAAATGTTTTCAATAATCTATTTAACCACTTCTATCAAGACCATATACTTTACCAATAATTAATGGTTTTGTATTTTTTAAGAATCTTTGTTTAGACTTGGACTACAAGCATGTCTTAAAGACATAAAAACCTGGATGACTCTAAATTTTCTGATTTTGAACACAGACGACTGAGGTTTTAGTTTTTGGACCTGAGCATCTCAGAAATACATTTTTCAGTCTTCCGCCCTCCTTGGATGGCATTAATCTGGCCTCCGGCTCTAATGTTAAAAACCTTGGTGTTATTTTTGATCAGGACATCTTTTATCCCCCACATTAAAAACATTACTAGAACCACATTCTTCCACCTGCGTAACATCACTAAAATAAGAAACATCTTAGCTAAAAATAATGCAAAAAGTTCATGCATTTGTCACATCTAGACTGGACTACTGCAATGGTTTATTATCTGGGTGTCCAAATACTTCTTTAAAAAGTCTTCAGTTAATCCAAAATGCTGCTGCCAGAGTCTTAACTGGAGCTACTAGGAGAGATCATATCTCTCCAGTTTTAGCCTCCCTCCATTGGCTCCCTGTCACATACAGAATATAATTCAAAATCTTACTTCTAACCTACAAAGCCCTCAATAACCTAGCTCCATCTTATATTTGAGATCTTATTGTTCCATATTTTCTTAACAGAGCACTTCACTCTCAGACTGCAGGCTTACTAGCAGTTCCTAGAGTTTCCAAAAGGGAGGAAGATCTTTCAGTTTTCAGGCTCCTCTCTTGTGGAACCAACTTCCAGTTTCTGTCCATGAGGCTGACCATTGTCCAGTTTTAAAACTGGGCTTAAGACTTTCCTTTTTGATAAATCCTATAGTTAGGGTTGGCTTGATAAGCTGCCTTAAACTTAACAGACTACTGGAGGACAAATTGACCTAATTTCTTTAAATGGTTTGTTAAAATTGAATAGTTTTCATTTGATACTATTTCTATCTTAATGTGCTTATTGACCTGCCATTATGTATCTGTTCCTCTCAAACCCAGCTGGTCAAAGCAAATGGCCGCTTGTCCTGAGCCTGGTTCTGCTAAAGGTTTCTTCCTCATAAGAGTTTGTCCTTTCCACTGTTGCCTTCGTACTTGCTCAAGATGAGAGTTCTGCGATGGAGTTAAATTCAAAGCAGTCTGCTCCTCAGATAAATTATGTTATCTTATTTTACATACCGGTATATGAATGTTTCTGTTCAGTGTCCTGAGATGACTTCTGTTGTGACTTGGTGCTATATGAATAAACTGAATTGAATTGTTTAATTTTTCAGAGGTACCTCACAGAAATACATCACCGACTGAAAATATTTTCAGTGACGGTGACGATTGGGTCGTATTTCTTCATACATTTAACTATTCTCAGATTATACCCGAGTATTAGGTATTACCGTTTGCCTGAAACTGCTTGTGATTTTAGAGCATTTTAAGGGCTTGCAATAGATTTTTAACTTTCTTTTTTTATAGATTAAATATCCATCCATCCATTTTCTTTACCCGCTTATTCCATTTTGGGTCACGGGGGTCGCTGGTTCCTATGTCCAGCAATCACTGTGCGAGGGGCGGGGTACACCCTGGACGGGTCGCAAGTCCATCACAGGGCCACATAGAGACAAACGAGACAAACAACCATTCACTCTCTCACTCACACCTAGGGACAATTTAGAGTTACCAATCAGCCTAACATGCATGTTTTTGGACTGTGGGAGGAAACTGAAGTACCCGGAGAAAACTAGATTAAATATTCAACACACTATTATTATAATAATTATATTGTATCATGTAACTAAGTGACCAAATAATCCATATATACTGACTGAAAACAAAATTATAATGTCAAAATCCCATGCCTTAAGGATTTTTGCCATATTATCCAACATATTGGCCACATCATTGTTAAACAGGTTTGCCAATTTTCCTGCAGTGCTGAAGATACAATCCCACGGTGTGCTTGTAGTGTGCACACAGAGTGAAAGTGGGTGTTAGATTTCCACCAGAGGAGGGGATCATCATCTCTGTGCATCACAAACTAACAGTCAGCACTGCTTCTCCTCTGCTTTCGCTCTGATGGCTGCTGTACTAACGTAAAGGATTGTGATGGTCATAAAAATAGTGACATGTTCTTGTTTTGGTAGATTTTGTTCACGTAACTTATAAAAGTTCTGTCCACACAGACTTTTTTAAATATGCGATGCAATAAAGAGCTCACAAAGTAGTTCAGTAATGATATTCAGTGATATTGTTGCTATTTTTAGATCCCCTCAGATAAAATAAAACAGTATCATCATCCAACCCAAGTGACTGCTCAACCATGAGTTTATTTCAGACACAGAAGCCCCAGTCTGTAAAGCAGAAATAAAATTAAAAAAAAGATTTAGACCTTTAAAAAAAAAAGAAAGAAAGAAAACACCTTGCACTATCAGAAAACATAAATGTCTTTGTTCCTATTATTACTTTCACTTGTGTCAAAAACTGATTAGACAAAAAAAAAAAAAAAAGAATATTTAAAGATTATGATAAGCTTTACTTTGAACAAATTATGCAAACCATAACAATAAAAAAAGAAGTCAGTAAATAACCTGACATGTTCAAAAGAAGTAGGGAGAAGCCTTAGGATTTTAATACCATACCTTATTTACCATTTAGCAATTAATATTTATTATAATTCCTGTTTATATCCTTAATATAAGGGAAGTCTAAGATTGTCATCATTGTATGTTTCCATACAATGGCGAAATTAGTTCTATTAATTTAACCCATCACACCTGAGATACATCCCGGTGGAGCAGTGGGAAGCTACATAAGAGCCCGGGAAGCAATTGGGGATTCTTGCTCAGAGACACCATGACGCAGGAATGACTGGAGTCAAACCGTGACCTTCTGGTCCCAGGTCAGCTGCCCTACCTCTACCCCATCTTGGATCCCTTCTTACAACAGCTACCCAGTACTTCTTCTTCTTCTTCTAAGTTCTTCTTACAACAGCTACATACATTTGGTTTGGTAACCCCATATAAAAACATCTATAGGTTGTTGTTGTGACCTAGCATGAAAGATTTGGCAATTGTTTTACGCTAGATGCCCTTCCTGACATAAGTTTGAACTCAGCCTCAGGATTACAAGACTGCAGCACAGACAGACCGAGCTACCACAGCATGCTAACGTCTATATTTACACACATGTAACGTGTGTGTAAAGACACTCTTCCTCCATGTACCTTGTAAAAAACATCTGCTTGTATCCCATTTGAAACTGGGTCATGCTCGGACACTGAGTGATGAAATGAGGCAACCTGTTCCACAGCTTCACTCCACATACAGAGATGCAAATGGTCTTTAGTGTCTTACAGACACCAGGGTGCGTTTATTTTAGCTTTTGTCAAAATGTATCACCACCCAGCTCTTTAAAAGAATAGCTTTAGAATGTTGTCAGGAGGTACTGTTCATTTTATAATTTTTGCAGAATGGAATTTGGTCTAAGTTGATCTATATCATGCATATGTAGATTTTCTCTGGATTCTCCATATTTTATTTTTGTGCGTTTTGTGCATAACCCTAACCCTGTGATGGACTGACGACCCGTCCAGGATGCACCCCAGCTCTAAGCCGATGACAGTTAAAAAAAAAAACAAAGAAATAAAACACCTTCCTCTTGCAACAATGAAAACATTAGAGTGAGCTTCACAAGATAGAAATAATACTGTAAAAAGAAAATAGGTAAAAACCACATTTGATTTTTTACAATAAACTTCATTTTGAATAGCTTTTTTCAATATTTTTCTTGCATAAGAATTATTTGGGGACCTCTTTAGGAATCTTGACATAAAAGGTGCAGCCGTGTTGAGCCAAAATATGTTGACGCCAACAACAACGGAGCTGTTATTGTTGATGCTTTGACATCATGACATGAAGATAAGCTAAAGATAGCTTAAGCGCACTGAAGATATGCTTAAAAGAAATTTCAGCATTATGTTGAAGGCTACAAAACAAGTACTACTCAGGATTACACTTTATTATGATACTTCAATAAAAATGACCATGACTGGTTAATCTAACTTTACCATGAAAATGCTGTATGGACATTAGCCCTCTGTGGAGAGCAGGCAGAACAGAAGGCACGTGAAGTCACATGGAGTCAGATGAGGGTCGAAGAAACACTTACAAGGGTCCTATATATCCAACTTTTATCCCATTAAAAGTGTTCTAAGCCTCGACAAAATGTAGTTGTTCTTTACACTATACCAAAGTGTTAATCATCCAGTTGGCAGGCTAAGAAAAACAAGAGAATAGCAATTCTGGGTGAAAATAGGCGGGATACTTGCAAGCCCTTGATTACCATCATTCCCTTAAGACTGTAATCACAAGTGAGGTTGGTAAAAGACTATGCAACTCGGAAATTACTCCTATTGTTGCCAAGATGACAATACCTCCCCTCATTCTGCTTGACTAAATGGCTTAAAGGTCATTCTATGGCACTAATGACCTGGCAAATATACTTTAAGCGCTTTCTTACGCCCACAATTTGTGTTTTTATTCTCAGAGTGATCTCATGCCCAGCTTTGTTGTAGGTGGAGGTTACATCGAATTTTCTGGTCAGTAAACGCTCCGTTCCCCCAGTCTATGCTAATGCTTTCCCTGTCTCGGTAAACAATCAGGCTATCTGAGTGTGCATGTCTGTGTGTCATTGTCTTCTGATCAACTGGAGCCTGGCTGTGATAGAGATAGCCCTCCCTGATATTCAGTCGCAGATGCTCCTGCGCACTAAACTCGTGCTGCCAGGGCCTAAATGTTGGGGGGAGTAGCTCGAACTGCCTATCAGTCTGTGACAGAAACACAAGTTGTTGTGACGACCTATCCAACACCCAGATGTTCGCCCCCTTTCTGTCACTGCTGTGAGCAATAGATTAAATATAAAAACAGCAGTCTTCTAACCATCTGTCCTGATCTGTCTCAACATATGAGTCTTGTTTGATTCAAGGAGGGGATAGAAAGGATATCTAAAGCAAAAGAGGACTTCTTTTTTCTTGCATTAAAACTATTAAAGAGTGATATCTAGGATTGTGAAGTGCAGAATATATAAAATAAGTGTGGCACCTAGGCCTGTTGCAATAAATAATAAATCAATTAATCGCATGATAAATGGAAATTATCGACCCATTTTCATTTATCGGCTTCATCATTTCTTCGTGTCTCTCTCTTTCAGAAGACACTGGATGGCAAAAAGCTCATCTCCGGTGCTCTTCACTGACCCCTCCCTTTCTCCGTTTTCTTTCAAATCTGTTTTAACGATCGATTGATAAAAAATTTGCAGTGGTTCATTAAATATTTTGCCAACAAACATACAAATGAACAAGGACAGATTTAGTTACGTGAGCACCCACCTTTTATCAGTACACCTAGTCAAGAAATGTAAGAACATCTAATGAAATTTGAGAATTTGTGCTTGAAATGGTCTCGGGTGCTTCTGTTGGTAGAGCTGTTGCCTCTCAGCGAGAAGGTCGACGGATCAAATCCCCACCAGGGACCTTTCTGGGTGGAGTTTTCATGTTCTCTCCATGCAGTTGTGGGTTTTCTCCGGGTACTCCGGTTTTCTCCCATAGACCAAAAAAAAAGCATGTTAGGCTGATTGGTAACTCCAAGTTTGAGTGAGAGAGTGAATGGTTGTTTGTCTCGTTTGGCTCTATGTGTCTCTGATATGGACTGGAGACTTGTCCAGGGTGTACCCCGTCTCTTGCACAGTGATGGCTGGATATGGGCACCAGTGACCCCCGCGACCCAAAAAGGAAAAAGCGGGTAAGGATAATAGATGGAAGGATGTGCTTGAAACAGTGCCTAAAGGTAGTAATAATTATTGAACTGTAAGAAAATTAGTCTCAGAAGTCCCCAATTCCTCGTTTCCCCAGAGTTGACTTCTTCTCGTCTCTGATTTTGAATTGTGGTTCTTTTTCCTTTTAAGCAATTTAAAACAAAAGCAAACACAGATTTCTTAGATATAATACCCAAAGAAACTCAACTTCAAATAGTACAATTATAGCAAGTTGTCCAATACCTGAAGTAACAAAGCAAAGCTACATTATAGTATTTTCACAGCCATGCTAAGTAGTTGGTGTCAGGGTCTTTTGTCAATAAAAAAGAAACAGTTCTCCCATCAAACAGCTAAAACTGATTTTTTTTTTTTTTGGCCCAGAGTAGATTATTCAAGAAGGTCCTTTCATTTTTGTTCACTTTCAAACATGTACGATTTGAAAGTCAAGGTTCTTTCCCTTAGGGGTTCATCCGGAAACCCTTATTTGTGTAATTTCCTTCAGGTTGATTCTCTGAGGTGCCAGTTTAGAATATATTGCGAAAAGTTTCAATTCTAAACTTAGTTGTGGATACATTTTCTTACAATACAATAAATTATCTTCAATAACTATTACAGCCCTAACTGTTCTGGACCTAGTAAGTTATTGCTGTTTTTTTTTGTTTGTTTTTTTTTTTGGGGGGGGGGGGGGGCTCTTCGTTGGCTTTCACTTCCTTGTTTTCAGTTTTCTTCCTAGTCAGTTTTTAATTTCAGTTTCACTCACATTTGATTTAAATCATAGTCGCTTGGTTAAGTTTTAAGGCAAGATCAGATTAGATATGACAACCAGTTTCAAGGATTGAAAGTAGATGGATGCTAAAGTTTTACATCTGCATTGTTTCTGACACCAGGAATACCTCAAAGAAAAACGGCAGTATGACACGCCATGAGTGGCATCGTCAACTACAATCTGACTTGAAGTCCTTTTCTCTAAACTTGGGTAACTCAAAGCTACTGGTATTTACAAGTAAGATAGTAAATGTTCACAACCTTTCCATTTAATCTTTCCCCACTTTAAAAAAATCTATTACTTTGATGTCAAATGTTATATAAAGATAGCTTTGACTTTTCATTTCATAAACAGATTCTATCACTGAAACTGAATCTGGAATCACAGACTATTTTTTTTAAGAAAATGTTGGGTTTTATTCACTTATTTAAGGTTAAAAGTCTGTTCATTTAAAATACAATTAAACTCAGTACAATGTGTCAATAAAACGTCTCGATTGATTATGTCACCTTTATCTGTAGGCATTGTAAAGGGACTGATCAGACGTTTGCCTGCTCCCAAAAGAAAGAAAATTAAATCCATTTAAATGGATGTTGTCTATTATTCAAATAATTACGGTACGCGGAATGATTTAATTACAATGTTAGAAAAAAAAGAGCAATTGTGAAATCTGTGGGAAAGTGCATTTACTACAAAAAAAAATCAAAAGACATAGCATTCCTTGACGGAATGAATATTGCCTACTGCCTTTAATGCTAGCATTTAAAACTGAGATTAATTTATATTAAGAAATGACAGTTGTAGTTGTAGTTTCATTAAAATATGTCTACTTGTTCATGAGATATTTAGCTAACAAACAGAACAGAGTTGATTCCAAGTAGTTAATTGCAAAGTTTTAAACAAAGATCCAGCACAATCTCTTATTGCTAGGAATATGAATTGAGTGTCAGTCTCAGCTACTACACCAAATTTTAGCTCAATATCTGTAAAAGTCACAGAGTTACATTCATTTTTGTGTTGCTTAGAGTTTAGCTGTGGCGGCCATTTTGAATTACATAGACTCCACACGGTATTTAGTCGTAGAAGTGCATCCAGTGGTTACTTTCTGAAGGTTTCCCTTAAAATCCATCCAGTGGGTTTTAAGATATTTTGGTTAACAGACACATTTAGCCATTTCACGACAGACATTTTTTTTTTTTTTACAGCACATTAATCCAAAGACATAACTATTTGTTTTAGCTGTGAACGGAATACCACACACATATTCAGAGGCCCCTTTACCACATGATGACCAGCGTAAGAGCCTCATGACTTCCAGCACCATCAGAGTAGCTGTGACTAAGGAATTTCATTCTCCAGTCACATACTTTAGGTTACAAATACAATCAAATGAAAGATGAAAGAGTTGGAGGCTCACGTGACATCACATCCATCACACCGACTGACCTGTTGATGTGTGAAAACCTGGCTGGTGAGTTTGAAAAGTTTGTCACCATTCCCTCATCTTTTTGCTCACGTCCTCATCACTCACGTGTCTTTTCAAGCGTGCCATTCTCAGACTGCTCTGTGAGGTTTTGTTTAGTGTATTTTTTTCTTATTGTGTGAACGTTTATGAAACATTCACACTATTGTGATCCATTTTTCTCCCGTACGTTTTACAGCATCTTTCTCGTTCCACAATTTTTGTGCTACTTCAACAAATCAAAATGTTCAGCTCTTTCATGAGAAGGGTGCTGTGACTTTTGGTATTGGTGCAACTTTAGCGTTTTGAAATATTTAGCCTTTTCTGACACTTTTTTTCTCATAGAAAATGAATTGAGCTCATCCTTCAGAGCTTTAGATCGGTTTACAACCTTTTACTGCTCCTTTCACATTTTGTTCTGCTTCAGCTTCTATCAGCTTTAGTGTGCAAATTAAACAAAAATTCATCTATTTTCAGCTAATTTTAGCTATTTTGTAATCCCTTCAGCTTCTTTCTGCTAGCTACAGCATTTTTGTGCTTTTTTAAACTTATTTCTGCTAATTTCAGCTTTTTTTGCTCTTTCAGTTTATTTCTGCAGGTTTCAGATTTTTCTACTCTTTCAGCTAATAATAGCTGTTTAATGCTAATTTAAGCTTTTTAAGCTAATTCCATTTATTTTTACTCATTTCAACTTTTTTCAGCCTAATTCAAAAATGTGCTCTCTCTGCTTCCTTCTTGTAATTTTAGCTTCTTTCTAATATTTTACCTACTTTTCAGCAGTTTATTTATTTTTTGTTTTGTTTTTTTGTTTGTTTTTTTGTTGCTAGTTTCAGCTTTTTTCAGATAATTTCCACTTTTTGGTGCTCATTTCTGCTTCTTTCAGCCTAACTGGGCAAACGTGTTCTTTCTGCTTTTTAATGCTAATTTAAGCTTGTTCTACATTTTCAGCTACCTTTTTAGCATTTTTTAGCTAATTTCAGCTGTTTTCAGATAAATTCAAGTTTTTTATGGTAATTTCCGTTACTTTCAGGCTAATTAACGTCTTTATGCTAATTTTAGTTTGTTATACTTTCAGCGTTTTTCTGCCAGTTTCTGCTATTTCAGCTACTATTTAGCTGTTTTATGCTAATCTCAGCTTTTTTGTGCTAATTTTTCTACTAATTTCTGCTTGTTTGAACCTAATCAGCAAATATGTGTTCTTTCTGCATTCGTCTGCTAAATTAGGCTAGTTCTTCATTTCGGCTACATTTTCAGCTACCTTTTTAGCATTTTTTAGCTAATTTCAGCTGTTTTCAGATAAATTCAAGATTTTCATGGTAATTTCTGCTACTTTCAGGCTAATTAACGTCTTTATGCTAGTTTTAGTTTGTTATAGTTTCAGCGTTTTTCTGCCAGTTTCTGCTATTTCAGCTACTATAATAGCTGTTTTATGTTAATTTCAGCTTCTTCTTTTTTTGGCTAGTTTTTGTACTAATTTCTGATTATTTAAATCTAATTCAGAAAATATGTGTTCTTTCTACATTCTTCTGCTACATTAGGGTGGTTCTTCATTTCGGCTACATTTCAGCATGTTTTTAGCTCATTTCAGCTGTTTTTCAGCAAGTTCTTCTGCAATAAGCATTCACACTGCATGTTCGCAGTTATTAGTATTTTCTACCCAGAGATGTCATTCAGCATGAGCAGAACTGGCCGTCTCTCCATGAGGAATGTGTGCATTTCCCTTCAGCATTGTTTACCCAAGCTGCTGGAATGCACAAGGGTTGGCATTAGGGCCAAGTCTAAGGAAAAAGATTACTTGGGGTAACTTATAGAGCAGATTTCTGCAGTATACATTATAGCATAAGAGGCAGGAAGGTCTTTTAAAGAGAAAAACAAAACTGTGAGAAGTTGGTGAGGCGGTGCTTATTAGATAATAACAACGTGACCTACATTCCTTTCACTATTATGAGCTGATGTGATCAGAAAAGTGGAAAACTCCCTGTGCTGTTTATTGTCTAATTTAGACCAACAAGTCACCAAAACCTTTCAAATGTGCGCATCTGAACATGAGGTGACCTGTAGGAGAAACTTTCCTCTCTCTTTCTCATATACTGGTTACAGTGGGCTTACCTGCGATATCCCACAGCTGTAACCGAACCAGGGTTCTGCTGTCCCAGTTGAGGACCTTGAGTGCGAAGTCGACCCCGATGGTCGCCCTGTAGTGCTGCGAGAACAGCTGGTGGACGTAGCGTTTGATGATGCTGGTCTTGCCCACTCCCAGCTCCCCGATGACCAGCACTTTGAACAGGTACTCCTTACACTCCGACACCGAGCCTCCGGCCATGCTGACACACTCAACGCGTTTTGATCGAAACTTAAGAAGGACTTCTGCTTCCCGTCGGTCATAAACTGCGCTGACAGGAGCTGGAGGAGGGCTGTGGTCCGGTCAGAAAGTCGTGGCGCCCCTCTTCTTCCTCACTTTTCCTCCTCCTCCTCTTCCTCCTCCCGCTGCCACACACCAACCACCTGATAAGTCACAGGACCCGGAAATGTCGGACGAGCTTGAGTTTTGCTTCTCTCCTCCTTCGATTTTTTTTATTTTTATTATTATTATTTTTTTTTTTCAATTTTTAAACGCAAGCAAAGCAGGAAGTCATACTTTTAATACCTGACAGGTTAACTAGTCACGTGGTTGGTACACGTGATTGACACGTGATACACTGTAGTCTGAGTTAATGTTCTAAATCAGGAAAATGCTTTCAAAAACATGGAACGAGGTAAAAACTTTCTACTAATATAATAAGTTATTATATTATTATTTTAGTTTATATATTTTTATAGTATTGTAAAAAAAGAAAAAAGGTGTGGGAATTTTTTCGGTCCATTAAAAAAGTACACTAAAGTGTCAAACTGTACAAATCTCACTTTTAAATAAAATTAAAAGGGTATTTTGGTGAGTTTTAAAGGGACGTTCTGTTTAATATTTATCAGTAGTTTGTATAGAGCAGTGGTTCTCAAACTGGGGGGTCCCCGAGAAGGTGATTGGGGGTAACCCCCCCCCAAAAAAAAAAAAAAAAAAAATTTTTTACAAGCACATAGATGTTTCACAACCCTTTAAAATACACCAAAATTTAGGAAATCACATCTACTTTATTTAAAATTTTCTGGGGGAGGAAGACCCCTCAGGCCCCCACCCCCCGTGGCAGCCCGCCAGCTATTTGTGTTCCGGCATCAATCACTTTACAAATTAAGCCCTGTTACTTGGTCTGACTACTGCTGTTATGATTCTGTTCAGTTTTATGTAAAGAGTTTTCTGTAATAATTTGAAGAAGTGGCGATACATTTATTATGTTCATTATGTGAATAAGTAAAGTTTTAAAGTGGGTTTTGATGCTGTTAATTTTCTCAAAATTGTCAATTTTGGAAGATGAAAAAAAAAAGTGTTATGTGTGTCTTGAATGAAAAATAACCCCATGTTTAAAAGTACAAAAATTGTATTAACACTATTAAAGAACAGGTTGGTCCCTGGAACTTTTTCCCCCCTGTAAGGGGTCCCTGAACTCAAAAAGTTTGAGCAGCCCTGGCATAGAGAAGGCAAAAATCTGTCAAGTCTAAGTTAATGGCTAGCCCAGGGGTCTGCAACCTGTGGCTCAGTGGCCACATGCAGCTCTTAAGACCTTCATCTGCAGCTCTATGAAGCTTTAACCAAAACTTAAGGGAAATGTAATTGTTCTTGGGTTTTATACCCACAACAACAACGAAACAGGCTAGTTTTGGTTGTATTTTTTGTCAGTTTTCTGCAAATGTTGGACCGACACCACAATGTTTTGCTTTATTACTTCAAAGTGGGATGCTTAATTTCTCCTCACATAAAAGTCCACATAGGCCTGCAGAGTTCAGTGTTTTTATTTTCATCTAAAGGTAGAAACTAGAAGTTTTTACCTCTTTACATGATTTCTTTTTTTGTCACAATATGTAAAAATATGATTAAATGTTTAAATTAATTACTGATTATTATTTTTAAATGTCACCCCCACTGGTCAGAAAAGCCCCCTCCAGCTAGCTCAAAGTGGCCCATGAGCCACCAGTTGATCATCAGAGTTGTAGCAGGTTTCGTGGCTCTTTTTTGTTTAATGAGTGAGAGGGCAGAAATGGCTCTTTGATCAAAAAAGTTGCAGACCCCTGGGCTAGCCAAACAAGGGCTCAGTTTTTTTTCTTTCAGTATTTTAACCAACCTTTTTCTCAAAAGCAACATACTAGTGTAAAAGTACTAACTTTAAACTTCAACTTTTTTTGCATAACACAGTTTATTTTGGCGTTTTCTCGGCTGAACATTGTTTGTTACTGCGCAAATTACCTTTTGACTAATGTGTAGCATAAAATTGGACACACCACACCACCAAATAGTTTCTTAGCTAGTTCTAGCTGGCATTCATATCCACTGTTTTGGTCTTTTTTTGGACTTTTTTGGTTTTGAACCAGTTTGACATGACTGTCGACGAGGAAGTGGGCCGGCACCAGAGGAGGGGGGCATGCCAAAGACACTATCTTAGCACCAACATAACTGGTTTGTTGTTCCACTTTGGAGTAAGCTGTTTGGGGGAAGAATCAGTTTTGTGTTGTGTGTTTCCTTGACTGATGAAGCCTTCTGGATGGAAGGTGAAACGTTTCAGAAAAAAAAAAAAAAAAAGAAACTGTCCAGATGACCTGACTGAAAATGGTTGCATTGTCTTGGTCCTTTACACCTTTTCTTTTATTAACTGTTATATCCAAACTTAGTTTTAATTAGTTTTAATGGTATTTTACATTGTAATAGCAATGTGTATAATGTGTCTGGATGCTGGAATGACTGCAGAGCACAGCTGAAACATAGGTAGATATGAACTATCTACACCTGAAAGTGTAAAAAATATATATATACTGACTAGGTCAATGCATGTGTGCAGATCACGGATCTTTTTATGGGTACCAGTGTGCACACATAAAATCAGGCACCATGTGTCCAAATACATCCATACCTACTTCCAGCTATAGTAGAAAGTATTGGTAAAATACCAACCAGTGATAAAAGTGAACGCAAAGATAAATAAATATTTTTTCATCAGATAAGGAGGTCATATTCAATGATAGTAAGAAATGTACACAAATGACAAATAAAAGACAATTAGATATCAAAGAACCAGAAGTAGGCATGTATATATCTAGAGCACATTGCATTACAAAATACTGACTTGGAGCATGCCCATTAGTATTCATAAAAAGGTCCATAGAGACCAATTATTCAAATATCCAAGGTCAGCATTTAACTCTAGTCTTTTGGTCCTTTACACCTTCTCTTTTATTGACTTTTATAACATAACTAATTTATACATTTGTTTTACTGGTATTTTACATTATGATAATGAAATTTCCTCAATGTGCAGTGTTGCTGGGCATCAGAATGACTGAGGAGCTACATGAACACAAGTGGATTTCAAGAATCCAGAAGTAGGCGTGAACAAGCTAGACCACAATGCATTGCAAAATACTGACTTTGAGCATGTGCAGTCGTTTAGGTAAAAAAGTAAATTCTTTTAAACAAATATGTGTGTCCTGTGCTGTCAAAATGAGTCAGAATGGACACAGGCTGTAATGCAAAAACAAGAAAACTTTGATTTTTTTGCCAAAATGTAAAAAGAGTCCACAAAGACACCATCTAGCAATCCCAGTAACAAAGCCAACATATTCTAATCTACTGTTAAATCAAAGTTTTATAACAGGTACGTCTTATAAAATAATCGTTTTAATTCTCTTTTTTTCTTTGAAGACGACAAACTTTCTCAGGCAGCAGCCACCGGAGTGCCTGTAAAATGTATAATGTGTGGCATCATTGTGAGGTTTGGGGATTCCCTGTTTTAAATGACAATAACGTCACTTCACTTCAGGCCAACAAAAATGGACATTTCAAACCGGCGCTCTCGTTAACAAAACTATTCAATATTGGGGGGAAAATCATCATTGTGGCTCATTTTGCCAGCATGGATCACATTTGCTGTGATGGACTTGCAGCCTGTCCAGGATCTACCCTGCCTCTCGCACAGTGGCTGCTGGATATGAGCACCAGTGACCCCCCGCGACACAGAAAGGAAGAAGCGGGTAAAAATAGTGGATGGATGGTTTTGATTTGTTGTTTTTTTTTCTTTGGGTGGGGAGGACTTTGTCCTAAAAACAAAAATTTAAATGTCAGGTCTTTTCATTTTTATATTATTGAGAATTTAAGCCATAAAATATCTAATTGTGAAAGCTGCCATGTTGTTTTTTCCTGAGTTTGCGCACCAGGGAAGTGGGGCTTTAAGTTCTGCCTACTCCCACCTTCCTCACTTGTCTGTTAGCTTGTCAATTTGGTCAAAACTTTACTTTTTTTTCCTCAAACTGAGGCTATTCAAAGAGCTATCTGTAACAGGTAAGATGCTTTTTGTTCATAACTTTTCACAAAACCCCATAGAGAAGAAAAACAAACTATTGCCTTGAAGAAAAATATTACAAAAGAACGTATCTTCATAGAATTGAGTCACCTTTGGCATTTGATCTAACTCTTTTGGCTCTTGTAGGCAATGATCAGACCTTTTAATATAAATAATTTTATTTTACAGCATTGTTCATATCCAGCTCACCCAAAACAATAAAGGTCTGAAATAGATTCAACAGTGTTAAAACAGTTGGCACCTTGATTAGTTTACATAATCTAAAATTATTAAACAAATTGCACTATAATCAACTAAAAATACATTTGGAAATACAATACAATTGCACTACAGTATGTACCGTGTAGTCTCATACTCTGAAATTATATTCATTCTGATACAAGATTAAAAAAAAAAAAAACTAAGAAATTTAACCTTAACTGAACTACTCAAGTTTATAGAAAGATTTAAGCTAAACTGAAACGTTCTCATTACAGGAAGCAGCTAACTCATGGTTATGATTACAACCAAATATTTTAAAGAGGATACAGTCAACTCAAATTGGCTTAAATGTTGCAAATAATAATAATAATAATAATTAAAACGCACTGTACCTTAACAAGTTTCATAAGACTGTTTCAAAGTGTATAAATTATTTTCTTCTGTTGACATTCTAAATATAGAAACATGTATCTGTATTACAAACATACCACTTGTGTGAAAAACAAGAGATGGCTTAATAGTAGTACAAACTTTGAAAACTTGAATAACTTGTGCTGTGTTTCCATTACAATGACACAGCAAACCGAGGAAGCATGAAACATATTACCAAGGCATGAAAAGCACATTTCTTTTAGTGCATCCCAATACTGTACTTGGAATACTTGTTCTCAGGGCTGTTGTTTAGCGTAAACAGAATGAACAACATTGCCGTTATATCTACAGTCACACTATTATTCATCAGCTACATTAGAAATAAAACTAAAAGCAGGGATGTTTTTTTTGTTCAGAGTTTTTGATTGGCACATTATACCCATTGCACATCATGTACCGTATTTTTCGGACTATAAGGCACACTTAAAATCCTTTAATTTTCTCAAAAATCAACAGTGAGCCTTATAATCCGGTGCACCTTATGTATTAATTTTGGCTGTGCTTACTGACCTCAGTCTGATTTTTTGTGGTTATTGTTAATGAGTTGAAAAAAGTTTGACTTATCTGTTTTGTTTCGCTTAATGCACCTTATAATCCGGTGTGCCTTATAGTCCGAAAAATACGATACAGCTCAAGTCTTCAGCTGGATCTCCATGTTGATGCAACTCGCTACACTTCACTGCAATATTAACCAACTTACAGCAGATTTGTAAGATTAAAATTCAAAAAGTGTTGAGAAGAAAGACTCGAGGGTTCCTTTAGATAGACCTACGAGAATTGTGTGGAATTAGGGTTGATCCAAATTGGTGACTATTGGAAATTTAGTGTGTAGATGTGTTTCTCATTTCCATTTTTTGTTCACACAAACCATTCAGCCTTGCTGCTAGTGTTGCATCCTTCGTGAAAAGTTTGGCATTAGGTCTGGCTCGTTTTGGCACTATTCCCAGTTTTACATGTTCCAGAAAGTGCACTGACAGCCCTTCAGAAAACACTTCTACATTAAATAAACTCCTGGTGAATGTCTACTTTAATAAACCATCTACTAATAAAAGGAATAAATACAAGCACATTATTTACTTAAACAGTTTGACATGTTCATTTGTGTTTCCGATGTATCGGGGTCCGTTTTGCTCTCACAGTGTTGAGGAGCTGTGTGCGAAGTTCTGCAGGAGATTTGAGGCGTAGACTGAGCTACCGAGCATCGACTCAATGATTGGGGAGCCGCTAGAGTCCCCCGAACACACAGAGTCTCTGAAGGGGGAGGGGGGAGACAGAGGTAATGAATCCTGCAAAGTTGACTTGTGTTGAACTAGCTCCTCGTCTTCTCCGCTTTCCCCCTCCCTCTCTTCGTTGGCATCATAGATGTAGCTGTGCAAGAGGTCCAGTTCCTCATCCCCAGACTCCTCTTCAAAAGCTCCCACTTGTGAGGCTGAAGGAAGTTGAGAGGGTATTAAGCTCAAAGGCTTGCTGGCAGGAAGTGGCTTCCTGGCTATGTGGTCATTCGGTCTAGGGACATGGGAGCTGTGAGTGTTCACCACTGCCCTCTGCGTGGGCTCTGGGTTGGGGCATTTCAAGTTAGAGGGCAAAAAAAAGGCCGGCTCGTCCAAATCAGAATCAACTCCTTGAGTCTGTTGTGAGGGAGTCCAGAGGGGGCATTGTAAATCACCCTCATCATCTTCCTCCGCCATATTGCACAAAGGCTTACTGCCGGGTGGCTCCTGGGGGAGATGGGCCTCTGTGCCAAGGTTTTCGGTGGAGGGCTCGGAACTGTGGGGGTCGGGGGTGTTAGTTAGGGGCCTGATGACCGCTGTCTGATTCAAGCCGGCTTCCTGTTTCCTCACATGCACAGACAGTCTGTGCCACACATTCCCCCCTTTCGGAGGGTGTCTTGCACCTGATTCAGACCATGACACAGACTTGCCATTAGAACTATGAACGAGATAAAGACCCAAGTTACTGTCACAGGAAACCAGGAGGTGGAGGCAGAAAAAAAACAATCAGCACAACAGCAGCAGCATACCACAACAAAGCAACAGCATTTCAACATTTCAGATGCATGTTAAAATACTTTTCTCCACATGACTTCACATTAACAGCTTTGCCGAAGGTCTCGTGAGTGAACCCCAAACAGCATTGCATTTATCAGCCTCACAAACAGTGATTCATAATGCACCAAAGACATCTTGACATTATGATCCACCAATTCCTTTAGACATCAGAATCAAAGAACTCAGAGCCATCCAGCTAATTCATTTGCTTATGGTAAAATTAAGACGCATGCATTCGTGGAGTATTTATTTTTGCCTCTGGGCTGGTCTGAAGACAACACGTAGTTTAGTGCAGAATGAGATTGGACTGGCTCCAACGTGATTAGTTAGGGTGGTAGTGAGGGGAGGGTGTACATGCTGAGAAAAAAAGTTAAAATGCTAGGTTAATTCAGGATAAATCAAAAGCAGCAGGGTGGCAGGTTTTCTATACGGAGAGTTGCAGTGCCAGAACACAGGAAGAAAGTGATACTTATTCGGATACTTTAGCCAATCAGATTGTTTCAGTTGTTTAGTGTGGAAAAACTCAAAATAACTCAGACAGTGCAGCTCTCCAAGAAAGCAGGTAAAGAACCCCCATGCCACAACATTTGCCAGCCTTGTCTTTTTGCTTTTTCATGTAGAATATTAAAGGGTAGTATTGGCTGCATAGCACAGGGTTGAGGGACAACACGTAAACATGTTGGGATCACTCGCATTCTCTGCCCCACTCCTTACTTTAGTCACCTGTCCATATGTCACTGCTGCAGATCTCAAAAACGTAAATGCAATTCTTAAATCTGCTTTAGATATGAAACAACTGTACTCAAAACATCACTGACATCTTTGCTTCAGATCAATGACAGCAAAAGTCCGTTCTACGTATTTCAAAAATAAACTCAGTTTTAAATGTTGAAAATATTTCTTTTATCTCTTTTATGCCATATGAACCACTGTTTATATAAATCACTGATCAGTTCTGTTTCCATGCAAATGAAGTGCAGTTTAAGTTAAACTGAAATCTTTCATAATTACTAAAATGAAGTCCAACTCTTAATTTTTTTTTTACCAACACCCATAATGGACATGTTGTGAGCATCAAGAGGTTTTTAAAATGTATTTATTATCTGTACTTTGTTTGAGGATGAATGATTGTGTAACTCATTATAAATACAATAAATACATAGTAATTAGTAGAGCCTGTTTGATGGCTCAGTTTAAGGAGCAACTTGCTACACTTATGTTCTAGTAGTAAACCACTGAGCCTGATTTTACAGTTTTGAGTCATAAAAATTGTTTCACTGTTGTTTTTATTTTCTTTAACTAAATTTACATCTCAATAACCAATTTTTAAAAATACAAAAAGCTCAACATTTATGTCCATAATGACTGTACGTGAACTTTGGCTGGTATCCTAAGAATAGAAGTCCAGCTTTTTTTTTAAATATATATATATTTTTTTTTTTTTATTTTACTATTTTTTGTTTTCCAAGAACTAAACAAGTGTGTCATGGTGAAAAACCGGATTGCATATTGCATGGATATCTTATAATTTAAGGACAGTCCACACATGAATGTTTTTGTGAATATGCAAAAGTTTTTTAATTTTCTTTTCAGCCTTCATCCACACAGAAAGTACACTGTAGGAGCCCCAAAGTAGTAATCTTTGAAAACAAGTTACAGAAAAAATATATATATTTATTGTTTAAAATTTAAAGACATATATATATATATATGTCTTTAAATTTTAA
>NC_056509.1:35196728-35220164 GCF_014905685.2 Nematolebias whitei
AAAAAAAAGTAAAAATAATAATAATTATGTAAAAACTTGTTACTTACTTGGCATTTCCAGACACAGCCTTTTTCCGGCGGAATATATTGAAGAAGCTATTGCTGCCACACTGAGCCGCAGACTTCCCATCACCAACATGCATTCGCACCACATCAGATGTGGTAAAGGCGCTTCGGACGTTCCTCTCTGGTTTGGCAATGATAATGTACATCTTGGGAGTGAACATGCAGCCCAGTGCCACTGTGACACTTAGACTGACAGAGAAGGATGTGGTGATGATCTTGTAGTTGGAGCCAAAATAGATAGGCACAAAGGCCAACCAGATAATACAAGTAGTGTACATTGTAAAGGCAATATATTTCGCCTCGTTAAAATTGGCAGGGACGTTTCTTGTCTTAAAGGCATAGTAAGTGCAGCTCATGATTAGCAGGCCATTGTATCCCAGTGGTGCCACCATGCCTAAGTTGCTGGTATTGCAGATGAGGAAGACCTCACGTATGCTTGGGTAGGACTTGATGGGCTTGGGAGGCTCCAGAATAATGAGTGTTATTTCCAGAGTTAGCTGCACGCTGATTAGCATAAAGGCAATAATAACCTGGGCCCAGGCGCTCATAAAACGTGGTTTCCTGGTGCAGATCTTTTTCTTGCTCCCTGCCAGAATGCGGGCAATTCGGTTTGTTTTCGTCACCAGAGCAGAGTAGCACATGGCCGATGAAAGGCCGACCAGGAGACGCTGTAGATAGCAGGAGGCCACTGTGGGACGCGCGATCAGGGTGAATGGACAGATGTAGCCCAGGAATATACCTGCCAGAATGATATAACATAGTTCTCTGCTGGAGGACTTAACCACAGGTGTATCACGGTACTGGATGAACACAAAAGTGACAAAGGAGGTGATCAGGATGCCCACGCAGGAGAAAACAACTGCAACTATGGACTCTACATCTGCCCAGTCAAGATACTTCAAAGGCAGTGGTTGACAGCCTGAAAAGAGAAGATGATAATTACTGTTTTGTTCACACACATACATGCACATTTATGTGCAAACATGTGGTCGGTGTGTGTGTCTTAGCTCTCTGTCAAAATACACCAGTTGCATACTTGTCATCTATAATGTAGAGGAATATTGTAGAGTTTAACGAGAGAAAAGTGACATCCCTCGACTTCCCCAGCTTAACACTCCATAAATTATATGCTTCTGCTAATAGCATTAAAGTGACTTCACTGTGAAACCCACTGCTGATCTGTATGCTAACGCCTAACACGTCAAATCATCAGACATTTTACAATAACCAACAATGCCTGCCACTAAGAAAATCTTTTAAGAATCACATACACTATTTTTAGATGTACACTTGACTTCAATTTTCATTTATAGAGAAAGCCTGGCTCCAATTAGGCATATAAGTGAACAATATAACACATATATAGATTAACAGCTCTTATCTTTTAGAATTCTCTCAGTGCCAGAAGAGTGAAGGGAAGATTTCTTTTTTGGCACTCTGCTGAAGTGTATTTCTAAGCCTCTCATGGCTGTAATAGGATTTGGCACCTGAGAAATGAGAGCTCCTCTCAACTTCATAAATTGCTGTCAAAACAACCACAGAGGTACAAAAAGGCAAAGAGCAGAGAGAACGGAAGTGAGCAATATCAGGTTTGTGACTAGCCTGAGGAGGCTTAAGGGCCCTGCATACTCCATCCAAAGTGGCAAAATCAGCTCTCGGTGACGTATTGCGTCACGAAAATCGCGTCATTTTGTTCTCAGAGCAGCTTTGCCCGCCCCTTCTCAACACAAGGCCTGAGTCAAACTTTTTCTCACAGGTGTATGCTCAAAGTATTGTGTAATTGGTCAGAAGTTTGCGGGCGTGTTCCTCAATGCGGAAATGAATTCAGACTGTGCAACTCTTCAAACACACTAAATTGGTCAAATGGTCAAACACTCCTGGATGGAGACCATGCAAGCATTGTGTACAGACCGGAGGGGTCTGTCTGTTAAAAAGTGTGGTGTTTTCTTCATGATAGGTTTGTGTGGGGTGGCTGTGGCTGAGTGGTTAGAGCAGTCGTCCTCCAATGCGAGAGTTGGGGGTTCGAATCCACCAGCAGTCACATGCCGAAGTGTCCCTGGGCAAGACAGTGAACCCCTCATAGCCTCTGATATGTGTCCCATCGGTGTATGAATGTGATCTAAACCTCTGATTAGTCTCATTAGAATGATTTGTTCAATTAGCTTTGTAGAGATCTAGTGCTGTATGAATGGGTAAATGAGGCACAGATTGTAGTGTAAAGCACTTTGAGTATCTTGAAATAAGATAGAAAAGCGCTATGTAAATACAGTCCATTTACCAAACGGTGGATGCAGGGATGGAGTGGAGACCATGGCAGGAACATTCCCATTCAGTGGCATATATACTGCAGTGGGAGGGATTTCCCAGGAGCCTGTGTCTTGTGGACTATGAAAGCTGTGTGCAAAAACTAACATCCTGCAACCACGTGACCACGAGTCGACTTCAGTTTTGGATGGAGGATGCCGGGCCCTTAAAGGACAGCTGGAGGATGAAACTGGGCTGGAGAAAATGTGCCAGATTGCTGCTTTTTGAGAGGATAAAGTTCATCAATTGGTAGCTCTCGTTATTGGTTAGCTAAGTTCAGAAAGGGCAACCATGATGTATGCAAATGAGTGCAGTTAAAATAAAAAAGTACAGAGCATCTTGAAGTGTCTGCTTTTTTTTTTTTTTTTTTTTGCCTACCTGCCAGGTCTTCATCAGGCCACCATCCCAGCTCGCATGCCTTACAGGTAAACTCATCCTGGACATACTCGTTGTCCTTGCACGTCGTGCAAATCCAGCAGCAGCTCACTTCACCTTTCCTTATCACCTGATGATTAACATAGATGGGTCAAAAAAAGATGTAGGAAACAGTTGCATCACTTGCCAAGCCATGACAAGAGACGTAAAACCCTCAGGCTCAGGGCAGCATAAAAAAGTAATGAGCCACAGGGGGATGTCAAAGTCGGTCATGAGTTTGTACCTTTTTTTTTTTCTTTTTTTTTGTGAGCTCCAAACAGAGTTTAGAAAACAAGGCCAACTGCTTTTACATTCTGCTCCCAGAGAAGCTGGTAACAGCACCGTGATATGCAAAGCAGGGTGATAAGTGGGAAACAAAACAGATAGAAGGAGATGTGAGAGCAGCCAGGAGAGAGGCTGCACCCTCCCCCTGGGCATCGCAGTGTACAACAGAAACATATCACCCCAGAATTAAGCAAATGAGGGCACTTTTTTTTTACAGGACTCAGCACCAATTGAACTGTTCAATGTGCCAACCTAGCTTCTTTATTTTTGTTGTTTTGTTAAGCCTTTCAGCTAACGTGCTACTTAAACATTTGTGTGAAATAGCGTAAACAGATACACAGTTTGTTCACTTTATATATCTTTATTCAACCAAGAAAATATGTGATTTTTTTTCCCTCCCTGATGTATATTTTTTCATTATCTCAAAGAGATCAGATGATATGTTTAAATTTAGGATGGAGTAAAAAAAATTCTTGCAACATAAAGATGTGGTGGACAGTTCAAAGTAGATTTGAAATAAGACTAAATGACAATTGCACACCCACAGTTTTGCACTGCCAACATTCTACCTAGTGAGATACCACCATTTTTCACCAATCGCAACCACAACGTTGCATCGTTTTTACGTCTATATTCTGATTTACCTCATTTTGTATTTTGCTTTGTGTGTTACCTGTTGTTTTGTCTTTACTGCACTTTGGTTGGCCTTGTCGCTGTTTTAAGTGCTCTATAAATAAAGTGGTATGGTACAACATTTTAAATGGCTATCTCATGCATAAAATGTGACAATAGCTGCAGCAATAAAATGTTTGTTTGCACTTCTGTCAGTTTGTATCACATTAAATAAGCTAGGCCTGTACATAAAGTAGTGCACATCATATATTAGTGAGCATGTTGCTGCATCATTAGACTGCATAAAATGCAAATAAATACAGTGGGTTGCTATGTAGCTTGGTCATTGGCTACATTTTTAAAAATATTTTCACTGAAATTTGGTCTCAATATCTAGATTCGCTAGAGATGTTACTGAGCTCTAATCTATGGCCACAATCCACTAATCTGTTGTTTTATACTGTGAAATATTTTGTGTAATGTCTACCGTCTGCTAAATATAGCTGGACAAACTGACATGGAAACAGCAGGATGCTCTTCCAGGCACTGTCATGTTTTGCTCTAATCTTTAATTACAATGTCCACATGACCAATATTGTGTGGGAGCTCCTGTTTTTTTAATTTAATTTAATTTTTTATTAAAACAGTAACTCCTTGAGACAACACTCTAATTTACAAAATGCAAAAAAAAAATGGTTTTCAGATGATGTATACAAATTGAGTTGAATCTGTTGCTGTTGGGTTTATTTTGTATCTCACTTTAATGGCAATACTGGACGAAAAGAGTTTAGTGAGGGCCGAAATTGAATCTGATTTATATTATGAAACTGCTTTTCAGTGGCAAAAAGCCAATGCATTTCCATATCATTAACATTTTAAATGAAAAACCAAATGCACTGAAATGATCCGCTGAGATCCACATGTTGCCTTGCAGTGTAATATGACTCAGAGTGGCCGATTTTTCACCTTAGGTCACAAGATAATTCAACACATTTTGGTTTCGAGACACACTGATGCTGTCACCACATCTTAACTCATTGAATACAGAAAGGAAATTATGTTTTTTAGGGTTTTTCATTAGTTTTTGTTTAACTATTATTTCTTGTGAGGTACCATTTTCTTGCTTTGAGGATTTAGTCCAGGGCTATTCAACAAAACTGCTTAGGGGGCCACAGTTTCTGAAAGCCAACAGCTCGGGGGCCGGACATCCAGCGATTAAAGTCATTATGTAAATAAAACAAGTTTTACCTTTTAAATTTGTTTAGTTTATTGCGTTGACTCATAAATGCAATAAACAGAACCCATACCCAGAACCCCCAAAAAACTTTTTTTTTAATTAAGTGGGGCAGATTGAAGTCACCGGGCTGCCAGTTGCATAGCCCTGATTTAGTCTTTAATTCGTTTCCTTGCTCTTTTAGCTAATTTAATGTTTGTTATATTGATGGGGGGCTGCAGTAGCTTGGTGGTCAGTGCCAAGCTGTTATCCTGAGGTTGCAGGTTCGAGCCCAGGTTGCGTCAAGAAGGGCATCTGGCATAAAACAAATATGCTTGATGCGAGTTTGCTCACTGTGGTGATCCCTGAAGAAGGGAGCAGCCGAAAAAACTTATTAATGATTAATAATATTAATAATTCCTTTATTATTATTATCCGTCTGGTTTATAGATTTGTACGTGCCCTTAACAACATTCTGGTGGGCATTAGACAGGCTGTCGCAGCGGCACCCACGTTAACTCTGACTATTTTGAGAGAAAGTTTGTTGCACAAATTTTCTGCACATATTTGAAACTTAAGCAACAAGGAAGAGCACATCTGTGACACGCCAGGAACCCCTGACCCAAGAGTTCTGCAAATGTCGTAAAACACTCCGGAGGCTCTCGCGTGAATGCCGTTTGCTAACTTGTTGCAGTGAGACGCTACCTTAATCGAGACCAAGCATTTTGTCTTCTCAATATAAAAGTGGCTATTTGCAACGGTTTGTCAGGTTTTATTTAAAAATGTCAATCAGTCAGGAGCAGAGTTCTTGTAGAACTGAAAAATACCTACCTTTATTTGACCTTTGGAGCAGGGGTCACTGCAGACTGAGCGAACCATGTCACTGCTGTTCATCCATAATTTATTGTCATCCATGTTCAAGATTCCCTCGTGCCAGGACCCCACATTTAAGTAGTCATAGCGATCCTCCCCCACGTTCTGTAGATTCATGATGTCATACCTGGAATGGAGTAAAAAGTAAGACAACTGTGGGTATGGATGGGGAGAAGAGGAGAAGGGGGGTAGGGATTAGAGATTAAACTGCTTGACAATGTTTTCATTTTCTTTTCCGATTGAAATTTACTAATTCGGCTTGAAAACCGTTTGAATGTGACATAGTGAGCTTGTGCAGCGGTACACCGTGTCCTCGTTTCTAAACTTGAACCAGGATGTGCTCCACCTGACGGAGGAATGACACGGCTGCGTTTCCTGACTGTCAAACGGTGTCTGTTGGACCAGAAAAGAGATGAAAGTGGCTGCCACAGTCGGCCATTCACCGAATCTGTTCCAGTCCAAACTAATTACATCCCTTTGTGCTCAAGACTGGTGCGCACGCGTGTGTGCTTGTGCACGAGTGTTAATGAGTACAGTGACTGTGGGAGAGAGGAGAGGAATTCAAATCTGACTATCATATGAAAGCTCTATTTCCTCCCTTCTCTCACCTGCCTGGGGTGTCTCCGTTTTCGTCGAAATAAATGTCTTCCCCGGAGACTCCTCTGAAGGACGTCTTAAGCAGATAATCCAGCAGCTTGCTTCCGTCGATGGGATCCATGGCCTCGCAGAGTCCCGTCTGGCCTGGACAAACTTCCTTGTGCATGTCGTGTAGGCCGTGAGCCATGGCGTAGATGGCGTTGATGACGAAGCCCATCTTACTATCCTGAACGTAGTTCTCGTGGAGATTTTCATTTCCTGTTAAAATAAAAGCAAAGGTCATGCAACATATGAAGACCTTTCAGACTCGGGTGTTACTGAAAATTAAATGAAGTGGTGTAAACCAGATATAGAGAACTTTATTTTTTCCAGCAGAGTTGATTATTACACACATCGAAACACGATGTTCAGGGGTTCAATAAGAAACAGACTTGGACAATTATAAATGTCAGGAAAGGCTTCACCCTGCCATTAAATCTCATTTTTACCAAGACTGTGAAAATCTGTGAAAGAAGATAAATTAATCTATTTCTTATTGCATTTACAAGGAAACCATAATATTCTGCCTCCTTAGACAAAATAATATCTTTACATGCACAAAAGCAAGCTGGTGATATGTCCCTGTAACACTTTAACAACTCAGTAAGATATTTCCATGTCTTTGTGCCATTTATGAGTGATTTTTTTTTTATTTTTATGTAAATATAAAAAAGTGTTGCACATCAAGAGTTTTAACAGATGCCGATATCACTCCCGTCAGATCGACTGAGCCTGGTACTTCACTAAGCGTTATAAAAAGACTGATGTTTTTTTTAAAACATCGGTCAAACAGTTGTCTCAAACTGTCTTGAATGAGTCGCATGTAAAGTGCATGTGACAATAAGAAAGGAGGAAAATGAATCAGGAAGTTGTTGTGATTGAGTCACTCATCGCCTTGAAGATCTTTGAAATTACATTTGTAAAAAGTAAAGAAAAAATAAATAAATCATCTGCTTCCAACTGCAATGGTCATCACACAGCAGTAATTAGCTTTATTTATAATTTCTGTGGTGGAAAAATGGGATTCACCAACGGTCAGGTGTAATCTTCATCAAATTTATGAACAAAATTTTGTGAAGAAACCGCGTCAGAATGCAGAAAATCAAATCATTACAAGTACAGAAACTGTGCCTCGGTTTCGATCTGGTTCTGCCTTCCCAACCAGAAAAAGTTCATTATGTAGAAACTTATCGGGGCGGGGGGTTGCTCCTTCCTGTTTGTGTTATAAGAAATAATAATAAAGTGCTATGTGTTGTCATCATTGTATGTTCCCATACAAAGACGGAATTGGCTCTTTGCATTTAACCCATCGCACCTGGGATACATCCAGGTGGAGCAGTGGGCAGCTATAAGCACCCGGGGAGCAATTCGAGATTAGGTGTCCTGCTCAGAGACACCACGAGATGTGCATTAACCGGGGATCGAATCCAGGACCTTCGGGTCCCGAGTCGGCTGCTTATCAGAACTGACCCGCAGCAGACACAAAAGAGGGAGCTGCTGAACTAAGGCATTATAATAACATCCCATTCATACCACATTGACTGTAAAGTCTACAAAAGGTTGTTGGTAGAATAATAGAGCATGGTGTTTGCATATCGATGCTTTGTGGGAGTGGTGGTGCAGAGGTTAGAGAGGGTGGAGCTGTGATTGGAGGGTCGCCGGTCAACTCCCGGGACCGACAACATCAAAAGCTGGGTGGAAAAGGTGAAACACTCACACCTGCCTCCACCATCATTTGCCCCACCCTGGGCCCATGAGCAAGCCCCGCCACCAGCTGCCCCCGAGGCACCCTAGATGGCAGCCCACTGCCTCACGTGTGTGTGCTCACATGTGCATCACGTGCAATGAGAGAAATGCACAGCACGGTGGCACAGCTGGTAGAGCTGCTGCCTCTCAGCGAGCAGGTCACCCTGGTTCAAATCCCGGTCCAGGGTCCTTTCTGGGTGGAGTTTGCATGTCCTCTCCGTGCATGCGTGGGTTTTCTCCGGGTACTCCGGTTTCTTCCCACAGACCAAAAACATGCATGTTAGGCTGATTGGTAACTCTGAATTGTCTCTAGGTATGAGTGAGAGAGTGAATGGTTGTTTGTCTCTATGTGTCCCTGTGATGGACTGGAGACCTGTCCAGGGTGTACCCCACCTCACACCACATTTTTAAGTCAGAGATGGATGAACTGAGGACAAATCTTGCTGTTACATCATTAATTTGTTCTCAAATAAAAATCTTATGTCATGTAAAATATTCCTCTGCTTCTACCTACCAGAACAGATTTTTTTGTAGTTCTTGTTTTCTTGTGGATGGCCCGAGAGGCGACATTGAAATCGGTACTGCCAGAACTCTGTGAACCAGGGGTTCCTCCTGTTGGAGTCCAGACGCAGCCTCAGGTAGTAGTCGTCAAAGGACTTGACCACCTCTGACTGCAGCTTCATGGTGATTCCTCCCTCGGCTTCCTGTTCATAGCCTTCAACAACCTCGTACCGGTCAGCCCAGCCGTCGCTGCAAAAACATCAAAAATAAAATTAAACACTACAACTGTGACAATACTCTGTATTTGTTATGTTCAAGTGTATTTTAAACTGTATTGTTGATTATAATTGCATTGTAGTTTGTACTCTATTTTCATTTTACACTGGCAGCTGTTGGCAACTTCTGTTATAAAGGCAACAGCTACATTAAAAATTAATAATGCACCAGCTTAGTTTTGATTTCACTGCTGCTTGTTGCATCTTTAACAAAAAAATTAATGTGATTCATCATTTTCTATAAAGACTTGACTAAAAGGCAAAAGAAGCAGGAATTGTACTGAGATCTTATAGCTTTTTCACATGTCTACATACTGGGTTTTTTTTATATTGCTGATTGAAAAGAAAAAAATGTCGAATTCAAACTATAGAAATGAACTCATTTGAAGCACAATGGTGGTTCTGTGATTCTTTGAGCATGTTTTGCTTCATTAGGACAGTTTAATATCTTTAATGGATCAATAGATACTAAAAGGAAATATCAGTATGTATGCTGCAACCCTATATCACACTTTCCGTATTTTTTGCCCTATAAGTCACAGTTTTTTGCGTAATTTGCATGCCCTGCGACTTATATGCCAAAGCGACATATTTATGGATTTTTTTCCCCTCATATTTATAAACCAAGATTTGGCTGAGATATGACTGTTTTCATTAATTCTGACTGAAAATATTGAACGCTACCATTTTCAGCCACGAGATGGTACTCAAGCAGTATGGCATGCCATTGTGTCATGTAATATGTAAAAGTGGGTATTAATGCCACAGTCTGCCATCTTTGTTCTACTCGCTTGGAGCAACCGTCAAATCAGCTTAATTTCTCTGCATCGCCCCGGTGAAATGCAGCTGATTTGACCATTGAAGTGCATTTATTACGTAAAAGTTAGACAGAGACACACCTTTACTATAATTTCAAACAATTTCAACAAATGTTTTTAAGTGCTAATCTTGTTAAATTCTTGTTAAAGTTTTCCCATGCATGGTCCTGCGGCCGACATTTGGCAGCCCATCGATTTTTGGCACAACACCGGCCCGCATTTCCAGTTTGTCAGCGGTGACGCATAATAGATGCAACTTATACGGCAAAGCGACATATTTATGGATTTTTCCACTTTATTAGACATATTTGGACTGATGCGACTTATAGGGCAGTGTGACGTGTACGGTGGAAAATATATATTTTCAAAAGAATGGGAAAAAATCTGGTCCAAGCCCTGATATGGAAAGACTTGAGATGAGCAGCTGATCTTTTTCATTAATAACGTGATGTGATCATCAGTCACTAGAAATGTATATTTGCAATCAATGCATCAAAACTGATCACAAATCATACCGATTCTAAAAATTCAAACAACTGCTTGCTTCAGTGGTTTGACTCAGGTTATAAATTACCACTTCAACCATAGTTTTGTTTCAGCTGATTTACCTTATCTAATGTTGTGAAACAGAAATTTTACATACGAGCAACAGATAAACTGTAATTCCTCTGCATGGTACGTCATCCTAATTATTTTATCTTCTTGCCTGCTGTTTTATCTCAAGTCCACTGCAGCGATCCTCGATTTAAAAGGATGGAAATCTCTGTGCCTCAACTGGAATAGTATGCTTTACAAAATCCCTCCAGCTTGTTTGTTTGCTTGTGTAATCCCTTGTGCCAGAACCATACCAAGCTAATTTGGACATATCTGGCCAATGGGCTCAGTGAGAAAAGGAAAACATCAGTGAAAGGGACACTGACAAGCAAATAAGCAGACAAACAGCACAGCTCAAGGCTTACTTTCCCTTTCAGTCTGAGCTGGTATGTTTTTGGCTGGTTTACTTTCCGTGCCCAGTCTTTTAATGTGTACTCCAGGCGGCTGTCTTGAAGTTCCTGTGCTCTACTGACAGCTACAAACCAATTAGGTCTGCTCACCTACAGAACCAATTATCTCACGTGTTGTTCTGGGCGATGGATGAGGACAGGTGCATGTCTCTGTGCAGATCACACAGTCTTGGAGCTTTTTATCCACAATTCCCACCAGTCTAGTCATTTGTGAGAATGCATGGGAATCATTAGAAAACCAGTTTACTTAAACCACTTTTAAGGTAGAAGAGATCAGTTGTGCAGCTAAATATGGGCAAAATATGGAAACCATCCAGAAAATGATTGTCATTTAGATCTTGTCATCTTTAGCTGATCCTCTCATTAAGAACTGAATGCCTGCCCATACTGTGTTAAAACTTGTGCTCATTAAAGTCAAATTTCATAATTTGTAATAATTTGTTAACAAAAATTTTAGTATACAAAACAAGTAGCAAGACAAATCGAGCTTTGCAGCTAGTATGGCTGTTTTTGTTTTCACAAAAAATTAAAGCTATCAGTTCTGGTTCAAATTCTACTCAAAGCTTTATTAAAATTCACCGATTTATATTTGTTATATTAACAAGAATTTAATAAGACCAAACAAGAAAGGGGTTGGATTTGAGATGATGCAAACGCCACGCATGTGATAACAAGACAGCCCGCCTGCTTCATTGTCCTTTTTACTCTAAATAAACTCATAAATCACTCCACGCGTCACAAGTGGCATGTGCAGCAAGGACAAGATCACGATAAAGCAAGATTTATTACTTGACTCAGGAGTCCAAAAGCAGCATCCAAGACGTGACAAGAACAACAGCAACATAGCAAGATATATGAGGTACATAAATATACAATCTGACAAAGAAAACGGAGGAAAATCAGGGAGTGCAAGGGCTAGGACAGCTGATTACTGAATGACGACAGGTGTGCTGATTACTGATGGAATACAGGTGGTACCTAATGAACTAGAAACCAGAACTACCGAACTGCCAGTATAAACGGTAACGAAAAACATTATTTTAGCTGAATGATACTAATATTTATAATAATTGTCCAAAGGAGGCAGCACGGTGGCACAGTTGGTAGAATTGCAGTCTCTCAGAACTGTACTTATATATCCTGATGCATGCTCAAACCACTGTACTTATATAGCACTTTTCTATCTTATCAAGATACTTTACTCTACAATCTGTGCCCTCATTTACATGGAGGACGGAATGTGACACATACATTTGCCCATTCATACAGCTCTCTACTATATACAAAGACTAATCAGAGCTTCATCACATTCATACACCGATGGGACACACATCGGAGGCAATGAGGGGCTCAGTGTCTTGCCCAAGGACACTTCAGCATGTGACTGCTGGTGGAATCGAACCACCCCAACTCTTGCATTGGACTAAATTGTCCCTAGGTGAGAGTGAATGGTTGTATGTTTCATTTGTCTCTGTGTCCCTGTGATGGACTGGAAACCTGTCCAGGGTGCCTGCCTCTCTCACTGTGATGGCTGGACATGGGCACCAGTGATCCCCATGACCCCAAAAGGAAGAAGCGGGTAAAGATAATGGATGGATGGATGGATGGATGGATGGATGGATGGATGGATGGATGAATGGATGGATGCATGGATGGATGGATGGATGGATGGATGGATGGATGGATGGATGGATGGATTTATCCAAAGCGAAAGAAAATACAGAGTGACCATGTGAAGGTTCTTCTGAGAGTGAAGCAAAGATGGATACAGTCAACTCATTATCGCCCGCCATCTTAAAAGGCAAGCAAGTATGGTGTTGCCTGCTTCTATGTGTGTTTGTTTTATCTGCTAACAAAATATCTTACGAGCCAGTGAATATATTTTATTGAAATCACTGGATATACAACTACAACAGATGAACTTTTAAAGTCATGCTAAGTCAAGATGGCCACCACAACTAGTCTACCTTAGAAACCACCAAAATGCTGACTGTCACTTTTACAGATTTTGCGCTAAAATTTGTTGTGGTAGTAGCTGAAAGTCATCCCCAGCACATACATCACAGCTAACAGGCTGCATGAAATCTTTGAAACTTTGAGATAACCTGTTGGAGTCAACCCTGTTTGTCTATTAGCAAAATATCTCATGAACCACTATGCAGGGGTGTCAAACTCAGCTGCAAAAGGGGGCCAATATTAAAGACTTGATCCAAACCATTGGCCAGTTTCAGTTGATACATTAACCCAAGGAACTTGACATCTTTTCTTGGCTGCATGTTCATTAGCATGAGTTTGATTGGTCTCATTTGACATTCTCTGTTGCCCTTCCATGTCAAAGTCAAAGATTACTAAAAATCCAGCAACTTTTCTGGTTTTGAAGTTGTCCAACTATCATGAGAAGTCTGCACTAAATGAACTATGCTCAGTTTTGTAAGCAAAATGAGAACCAATCAAAATACTGTAGTTTACATTTAAAATAACATCTTGGGAGGGCAGATAATATAACAATGGTCAGATTTGGTCCATAGGCCTGGAGTTTTACACATGTGCACTATGGGAACATTAAATAAACACAGAAACTACCATTGGTTGTACATTTATAGCTACTTTTGAAGTCAACCTGATTCTAGATGGCTAACAAACACAAAAAGTAGCTACAGTTCCTTTAAGAAATTCTAGTTTCATTAAGATTTCTAAATTGGAAAATCAAATTAGAGGTATGAAATTCTTCTTCAAAACATTGAAATGTATTTTATATGTCACACCAAAGAAAATATTGTAATGGCTCCATCGTTTCTATTGGTTCCCAACCATGGTCCTTGAGGAACGCCATACTGCATGTTTTAGTTTCCCTGCACCAACACACCTGATTCAGTGATTTATTACTTCCTTAACTTCTGCTAAAGCCTTTTAAGCACCCATTCATTCAAATTAGGTGTGTCAAAGCAGGGAAACAACTAAAACATGCAGGATGGTGTTCCTCAAGGATCAGGGTTCGGAACCCCTGGTTTAGACCAGAAGGCTATCTGTAACTTTTATATACATTAAAAATTAAAATGAAAACTGGACAAATTATCTTTTTATTGTTTATTATAAAGTTTTTTTGTGCGTGTTAGGCTAGGTGTGACCAGTCAAAAGCATTTCAATCCACCGACAAAGTCATTCAGTTCTTTCCACGCAGCACACATCTAATGATATTCTTTGGTTTCAGTGATTTAGTCTGACCCCTCAAGCAACAGCACATTTTCAAGAACAGCCTCAAAATGATACATCTGGTCTTCTAAAATCCAAACAGGTGCCATAACAGAAATGTTCACTGTCCTTTTGTTTTTGCTGACAAGCAGTTAAACTGAGTCATGCTTACATTCTCAGCTGAATTAAGAGTTTGCTTGAACTTTGTTCGGTCTAGTCACATTTCCTTCATCCCCCCCACCCCACCCATTTTTCTCTTCAACACACAAATGTGTGCTTTCAAAGTCCACACCGTAAATGCACCTATCTGGTACAGTAAATGGGTTTAATGACATCTGTTTGATGCTTGGCTTATTTGTGCAACGTGAAGGGAAGAAAGCGAGCGGTTTTTAAATAAAGACTGAGAAAAAGAGGGACAGGAGGAGTGCTGTTCAACGCACCACATGAATAATTTACACCACGCCGAAGACACGCTCGACTGTCTCGCAGTGCAGTTTGTGATGAAGTAAAATGACATTTCTGTCTTCTCACACTCGTCTCTCAGGATGCTGCTGTCTGGCGAAACTCCAAACGGCTCATCAAAGCCTCACGGGCCACATGAGGGATGCCTAATGGGACAAAATCTGATTTGATGTCACCTCAATGTTCTGCACCTTCGCACTGCATATTTGAAGGTCCATCATTACATAACCTGAGCTTGATACACCGCAGAAACACCTGTTTAAGCTGATTAAGAGCCACCACTGCTCAATTGTCTTAGTAGTTTCTTCACATAGTTCTGTGACAGACAGGCAGTGAGTTTAGAAAGAGGCGGTGTTTATCGGACACAAAGATTTCATTTCAATTCTCAATTTTTAAAAGTTGTTCTTACCTGAAGCATAAAATCAAATTAACATGCTAAAATGCCCACATTGCCACTAGGTGGGGAAAACGTTTGCTTTACAAACCCATGAACAAAGGTGGTTTGATAGAATGCACATCATCCACCGCCTTTTGTGACAGGTTTAAACTAAGATCATTTAATGCTGAGTGATACAGTGGATCAGTTGGTAGAGCTGTTGCCTCTCAGTGAAAAGGTCGCCAGATCAAATCTCAGCTGGGGGGCCTTTCTGTGTGGAGTTAGCACGTTCTCTCCATGCATGTGTGTCTTTTCTCCGCATCTCCGGTTTCCTCCTGCTTACCAAAAACATGCATGTTAGGCTGATTGGTAACTCTAAATTGTCCATATGAGTGAGAGGTTGTTTGTTTCGTTTGTCTCCATGTGTCCCTGTCATGGACTGAAGATCTGTCCAGGATGTCCCCCGCCTCTCGCACAGTGATAGCTGGATATGGGCACCAGTGACCCCTGCGACCCCTAAAGGAAGAGGTGAGTAAAAGATGATGGATGGATGATCTTATGCTGATAAACGATGAACTTGTAGCTGTTTCGGTTCTATCCAGTGTTATTTAACTAAAAGGATCATATCATTTTTAAATAATAAAATGAACACTGATAGGCCTTGTTGGGATTTGCCAAGTAAATTATGTAACAGGATTATGCAACATTACACAACTTCCAATTTTTCTTCCGAGGAGGCAACGAGACGAGGAGGAAAGCTAACAGGAGCTGTTTTCAACATTTGAGCATCAAACTCCAGATCTCAGAGCTCTGGTTTGTCTTTTTTGAATCTTTTGCTTCACAAATCTCTTAAAATCTTTGAAACCAGAAGCAAATATTCACAAAACTTCCCAAATACATGAAGCAATTCATTAAAGTTGTTTGTCATAATTTCATCCTTTTTTTTGTGTACTCTTCTTCTTTTCTGGGTTGCCCGGGGAGCTGGTGCCCATCTCCAGCAGTCACTGAGTGAGAGGCGGGGTACATCCTGGACAGGTTGCATGCTTACTATCACATTTGCAAGTAAACTCAATACATGTGTTTTAAGATTTTATTTAAAAATTGGATCTTGTACAGAACCGTTCACAACAATGTGGGAACTGAGAGCTCTGCAGGGTGATCCACTTCCAGTTTGCTATTACAGCTGTATATTTATGAAGCCCCAAATTAATTGGCAGGGCAGAGATTTAATCACATGCACCATTTTCCCCGGAGGATAAAGGAAAAGTTATTTTTACAAAAGAGGAAATTCAGGATATGTAGAGGAGAGTTCCAAATTGCTCGCACGAAATGAACTCTGAACACTTTTGTTTTTCTCTTATTCTCCTTTTTGGGGAAAAAGAAGCTGTTCTGTTTTGTTTTCTGGCAGAAGCCGACTCTGTTAAGGTGGTACACAGACTCTGAGAGGATGTATGGGCTTGTAAAAGCTTTCCAGGCTGCTTTTATTTATTCATCACACCCCAGTTTGAGCTGGGAGATCAGTGTCCTTAACAGGAATCCATTTTTTTTTCCTCTTTGACTGCTAAACGAGATCTATTCAGCAGCAAATCCCTGACAGTTTGCACATAAATGGTCACACAGACAATAATAATCAGTTTAATGCAAACGTTGACCGATAAATATCGATATTAAACACGTTCTCCTGTTTTAAAATGCTCCATTGTTTTTTTTGCTGTTGCATTATTAAACATCCACACGATTTATGTTTCAGTTTCGCTCATTAAATCCTGAGACATTCTGCTGACATCCAACTGCTCTTGTTTGTCTGGAAGATTTTTGAAAAAAGTAAAGGATAACTTGGCAGCGCTGCACAGACACAGACTCGTTGTTCTAAAAAAAGTGCAAAATAATCGCCACAAATCCATGAAAAAAAAAACATTTACCGTGTTTTTCGGATTATAAGGCGCATTAAGCGAAACAAAACAGTCAGATGAGTCAAACTTTATTCAACTCATTCACAATAACCACATAAAATCGTTTCGAGGTCAGGAAGCACAACCAGAATTAATACATAAGGCGCACCTGATTATAAGGCTCACTGTCGATTTTTGAGAAGATTTAAGGATTTTAAGTGCGCCTTATAGTCTGAAAAATACGGTACATGGATTGCAACTTTGGTCAAATATGAATATGAGTAAAAGGATGGCTCACTTCTCCTCTTGCACAATAATCATTTTGAGCTGCTTTGGGCTTTCATTAAGAGTTCCTGCAAAACAATTTGTGTATTTAAACTTAACATTGTTTGGATAAGCACAGGATTCAGCAAAATGTGAATTCTTAAGCTCAATTTTTTTTTTCAGTTTCTATTCATGAAAAACCCCTCTGCAGCTCACTGTGCAGGCTGTTTTTTTTCTTTTCAAAAGGCTCTTTTATCAGAACAAACACTTGTAATTCAAGGTTGACACAGAACCAGACAAAGATAAACCTCAGGTAGGAGGCTGAAACAGTGAAACCTCTTAGATTTTTGATAATTCAACTCATCAATCAGTGCTAAAAACTCACAATCACTTAATTTAAGTCTAAAACAATTATGTTACTGTTGACGGGATCAAATTTGGTGCGTTCAGTCCCGTGCAAGCTGTTGCTATGAGAAGAATTACAGTTTCTGCTAATCAGCCGGTGACAGCTGTGTCTAGATGTCAGTCCAGTGAGCTATTTTTGATCCCTTCAGTGTTCTCCATCCTTCTCCTTATACTTAGGAACACGGCGCATCAATTAGAAAGACAGCGATAACCTTGACACGTGGCTGCTTGCAGTTATCATAAGAGGCGTGTTGCAAATATTCATTTTTGCTCACTGCATTGCATGGTGCAACAGGAATAAACTTTGCAGAGCTTCGTGAAGTCTATAGTTCGCTCTTTTATTGTTGGAATCGTGTTTACTGCCGCTGTTGGGAGGAATGTGCAGACGTGAGGCAGAGTTTCTGATGGTTTTGTGTGGAATCTTGCTGACAGACCTGCACCGCGCCAACTTTTTTACAGGGTCAAATATCTCCATGGAGACTGTGGCGCAGGCAGTACACGGTATTTTTTACATTGCTTTGGTAGTGAAAAGTAAACCTTCTGTAAATGTAATGATTTATGTGAAACAACTGCCACTACGTGCTGGTGGGCCCTTTAAAACAGGTTATGATTCAACAAACATGAGGTTTGACGCTGTTTTTTTACACAAATCATAAAAAATTACAAACTCAGGACCAAGACGTAATTTCATTTCTGTTAGCTGCAGAAGGGAAGTAAAACTAAAGGTCAGAAATACGAGTCAGGTGTTGATAACTGTTGATAATCAGGTGGGGATTAGTTCCAGAGTTTTGATCCCCCATGACCGAAGATGGTCACTGCAGCAGAGCAATCTTAGCAAATATAAAACTAGCTACAGATAAGAAGCTAAAACTGGCTGTAGTAGAGACTGACCCTGACTTATACTCTGAGCGCTAACAGATCATCTGACATCTGACTTGAAAATAACTCTCAGAAAGTAACCACTGGCTGTGTGTCTACAACAGTCGACCCAATTCAAGATGGCTGCCACAGTTACCATTTTCACCGTATAAGTTGCAACAGTCCAAAAAATGTTTACTAAAGTGGAAAAGGTAACACTTTACTATAAAGGTACACAAAATTTGATTAACTACTAGGAAACGCCTCAGGAACCAATCAGGAGCTAATGGGCAGTTAACCAGTATTTACTGGGGAGCACACAGCCAAGCCTTATTAGGGGACTACTGGTTAGTTACCTTGTAAATGAAGAGGAACTAATCAAGAACTAATGGGTAGTTACCAAGGAAGCCAACGTGGAACAAATCAGGAGCTAATGGGTAGTTAACCAATACTTACTGGGGAAAACACAGCCAAGCCTTATTAGGGGACTACAAGTTTGTTACCACAGTAACTGAGGGGAAATGATCCATGTGGGTTCTGAATAAACCCTGCACCAGTGAGGTCACAGCTCGTAATTGTCAAAATCCTGTTTCCTAGTGATTAATGGTTTTATTGGATTTCCTCTTTTGTAAACCTGTTGATGAAAGAAAGACATTAGCAATTTCATAATCTTGTACTGGTGTTATCTTAACTGTGTCTGACTATCACTTATTGAGTACCAAATTATTTCCTGGCTATTATTTTGTTCACTGATGCAGTGAAGCATCATACCGAGTACGTACTGAGGAACCAATCATTACTTAATCACTGCCTGACTATTACCTACTGGTTTGTTCCTGTGGTAACAAACCAGTAGTCCCCTAATAAGGCTTGTCTGTGCGTTCTCCAGTAAGTACTGATTAACTACCCATTAGCTCCTGATTCATTCCTCTTTGTTTCCTTGGTAACTACCCATTATTTCTTGATTAGTTCTTCTTCATTTACAAGGTCAACTAACCAGTAGTCCCCTAATAAGGCTTGGTTGTGTGTTCCCCAGTAAGTACTGGTTAACTACCCATTAGCTCCTGATTGTTCCTGATTCGTTCCTGAGGCGTTCTCTAATAGTTAATCAAATTTTGCGTACCGTGGGAAAAAAAAACATAAATAAGTTGTTTTGCCATATACGTCGCAACTATTATGCATCACCACTGACCACACGGAAATGTGGGCCGGTGTTGTGCCAAAAATCAATTGGCTGCCAAAATGGTGGCTGCAGGAGTGCACACAGGAGGACTTTAACAAGAATTTAACAAAATTAACATTTAAAAACATTTATTTGTTTGCTCGAAATTATATCAAAGGTGTGTCTCACCTAAACTTGTCCTTAATAAATGCACTTTAATGGTCAAATCAGCTGCATTTCGCCTAGGCGACAGGGCGAAATTCAGCTGATTTGACGTTTGCTCCAAGAGTTCCGGAGCGAGACAAAGGTAGCTGCTATGGCAAGCCAAGTGCCTCATTAATAGCTACTTTTATCTATTTATTGAAACAATTGGCTTGCCATACTGCTCGAGGGCCCTCTAGTGGCTGCAAATGGTAGTGTTTTATATTTTTCATGTCAGAATGATATAAATTGTCAGATCTCAGCCAAAAGTTGAGTTATAAATATGTGGAAAAAATGTATATTAGTCGCTTCGGTGTATAAGTCGCAGGACTTGCAAATGTATGCAAAAAGATGCGGCTTATATGGCGAAAAATACAGTAATCAGCTGTAGTCTACATACATATGACTGGGCCTCAGTCATTTTTGCAGACATTAAACTAAAATCTGTTGTGGTAGTAGCTGACAAACATTCACAGCATTTACACCAAACACGTACAGATCATGTAAGATATTGCAAAATTGCACGCATTTAGCCAAAATGAGTACAAGTCCATCATTTCTTATCGTGAGAGGATCTTAGTCTCTGGCATGAAAGGTGGAAGATGATATGCATTCATTCAAGGAATGCTATGTCCTGAATTTCAATGTCTGAACATTCATCATGTCAGAAACAAGAGTCCTTTCTCTTTTTTTTTTTTTTTTTACGCGGATGCTTGATTTTTTTTCTACTGCAGACCTGGAAGTTGTTTCCAATCAACACACCTGCTTTAGTGGTTACTTTTCTCTGAATATGTACTTGGTTTCCTTCACTTGTTCTAGTGTGATTTGACATTAAACACCTTTAGTGTATCTACCAGTCTGCTGCAGTCTTGACCTGAGCTTTGCCTCCTTCACATTTCCAATCAACATGGATTATGATGGTTTCTGTGGGTTAAAAATGAGCAACATTTAGAAGCAGTCGGCAGAAAGAGATTACCAAAAGTGCCAAAGAGGAGCTCTAAGCTCCAACAAACCATCGGCCATGGGCTAAGTAGAGAGAAGAAAAGTGAGCATCAATAATAAAAAGTAATATTGACTTTTATTTAGATAAGGCAAATCGAGAATAGAAAATGAACTGAGCTCATTTTACATCCTTCAAAATCTTTAGATGTGTTTACAACCTTTTACTGCTCCTTTCACATTTTGTTCTGCTTCAGTTTCTTTCAGCTTCCTTGCACAAATTTAAAAAAAAATTCAGCTACTTTCTGCTGTTTTTTTTCAGCTATTTTGTGCTAGTTTCAGATTATTTCTGCTAACTACAACATTTAGTTGCTTCTTCAAACTTTTTTCTACTAATTTCAGCTTGCTATGCTCTTTTCAGCTTATTTCTGCAAGTTTCTACTTTTTCTGCTATTTCAGATACTATTAATCTATTTTAATGCTAATTTTAGCCTTTTCAGCTAATTCCACTTTGGTTGCGCTGATTTAAACTTTTTTCAGCCTAATTCAGCAAAAATGTGCTCTCTCCATTTCCTTCTGGTAATTTCAGTTTATTTCTGCAGTTTTTAGCTACTTTTCAGCTGTTTTTATGCCAATTTAAGCTTTTTTCAGGTAATTTCCACTTTATTGTGCTCATTTCTGTGTCTTTCAGCCTAATTGGGCAAACATGTTCTTTCTGCTTTCTTATTCTAACTTAAACTTGTTCTACCTTTTCAGCTAGCTTTTTAGCACATTTTAGCTGATTACAGCTGTTTTCAGATCCATTCAAGTTTTTCGTGGTAATTTCTGCTACTTTCAGGCAGCTCAATTAAATTATTTCTGCTAATGTCAACTTGTTATGCTCCTTTCAGCTTATTTCTGATAGTTTCAACTATTTCAGCCACTAATTAGCAGTTTTCATGCTAATATTAGCTTTTTCAGATAATTCCACATTTTTTGCACTCATTTCAACTTTTGTGTTCTTTGTGTCTTTTCCTGCTGATTTACACTTGTTCTACATTTTCAGTTACATTTCAGTGTGTTTTTTTTTTTTTTGGGGGGGGGGGGGGGGGGTGTTGCTAATTTCAGCTGTTTCTCAGCAAGTTCTTCTGCAATAAGCATTCACACTGCATTTTCACAGGAAATGCTATTTTTCTAGTCACCATACTCTTTCCACCTGTTATTGTTAGATAAGCTGAAAGTGTGACACTTTTCAAAAGATTTTATAAACCAAAAATATATTTTAAACATTGGATTCAACCTGATGGGTTTTGTTTGGAAACAAAACTTACATCTGAAACCTTTATACGATTCTGTGAGGAACAGATAATTTACTTTGGCACGATTTCTCAACACTATTGACACAGACGAGCTTCTTCTTCTGCGCTCATTTGCCAAATAACTCGCATGTAAAAGTCAACAGGCAGAGCTTCACATCCTGCTCCTCTTCCTGCGATGGAGAGGAGATGAGAGATGTGGAGACGACAGCAAAAAGGCAATGTGTCCTGTCAAAAGCACCTCTTGTTCTCTGTAACGCTAAACATGTTGATTCAAGCCTGCAGCAAAATCTCAATCTCCTTTTAACATTTATTTTTTTAATAAATTGAAAATGCCAGTTCAGATTTCCAACTTTCTTTGCACCATTCTGCAATCTGAAAAGACACAGTCATCCCCTCGTTAATGACTTGTGTCAAACTGTTAATGTCCATTTAGCCAGAAAATAAGGCTTGGCTACTTAAAAACTGGACCCCGACCAAAAGCCATGCACGTACAAGAGGGGCAGAAATGAGAGCAACAAGCAGAAAAGCAGCTTATGCAAATGGAGTTTAGTAATAGCAGCATTCGAGCAGCATTCGAGCAGCATTAGGCGCAGAGAGAAAGCCCAATGCTGCTAATTGCAAAGAGAGCGAGCGGGTGCATAAGTAGGTGGATTCACCACATGCCGCCATTCAGAAACTGGGGGGTGGGGTGCGGAAATGTGACAACACAAGACCGTGCATAGAAAATGTAAAAAATGTATATCTGGTTGTGATCACTGCAACAACTTCAGCTCTGCAGACAGAACTCAATGCCGACATTTTTTTCGAGTGGGTGTAAAATATTCTCCGCTTGATTACAGTTGGTTCTGTAAAATCGTCTGATGGTGTCAGCTTCAGCTAAAAACACGCTTCTTGACATCATAAACTCACACATTCGTTGTTTTTCTTCCTTTTCCACATTCATAACCTGGAACATTTAAGGGCCTAGCATTGTTTGAAGGAATTAAACATCTCGCGCACAACCTCGTGCCGTATTGTCAATGTTGTGAACGACTCTAAGCTACTACCACACCAAATCTGAGCTCAGTCTATGTAAAACAGGCTGATAGTCGTTTGTATTTCAGGTAATCTTAATGAGCTGTGGCAGCCATCTTGAATTAGATTGACTCCAAAAGTTGATCAGTTTTAGATGTATATCTAGTGGTTACTTTCGGAAGGTTTCATCAAAATCCGTCCAGTGGTTCATGAGATATTTTGCTAACAGACAAAGAGTTGACTGATAGTTAATGACAATCTGTTAGGGCTCAAAATTCATGTTGGGGATCAGCCTTGGATTCTAGTACACCAAATACTGAGTCAATATAATTATTACCTTCACTGAATTGTAGACATCTTGTGTTTGTAAAGTTCTGTTGGCTGTGGCAGCCATCTTTAATCAGGTTAACTCTAAAAGTTATCAGTTGTTGATGTGTATCCAGTTACAGCAGTCCCTCGCTACTTCTCGGTTAGTTTTTTTTTTAAACTTCCTCTTGCAGCTGATCAGCTAATCTCGTGCAGGGCAGAGAAGTGGGCGTAGCCGAAAGTGCAACTGAAAGCAGAAAGCTGATATCATGACATATATACATATATATATATATATATATATATATATATATATATATA
>NC_056509.1:35225164-35248355 GCF_014905685.2 Nematolebias whitei
CTTCAAGGTACGGATCCCCCGTGATAAACGAGGGACCGCTGTATTTTTTTTGGAGAGTTTCAACAAAATTTTTTAACTGGCTCATGAGATATTTTGCTGACAGACAAACATACAGAGAAACGTGTAAAAACGCTAATTTTCCACCTTTAGAAACAGACAATAAATGAGGACTGTCAACTTTTAACTGAGCTAAACTGTGATTTCTGCTGAGTCTTTAATCTGATTTTGCCACGTTGTTTCTATCAAAGACAACAATTTCCAGTTATTTATGTTAAACTAAACTAAACTTAGAGCTTCAGAACTGAACAAAGTATTTTGAAGGCCCTCCATAACCACAAAACTTTTTAAATGTCATACCAAGAATGTCAAAATGCGACAACTTGTAAATAATATGGAGCTTTATTTTGACGTTATTTAAAGCTGCTTTTTTTTTGGCAGAATTGAGTCATTTGGTCCAGTTTTATAGAATATGTTTAAAAAGGTTCCATTTTTATTTTTATGTGGACGAGTGTGAGAAAAGTTTCCACTCAGCCGAGAAGAAAAGCGACAGAAGTACTGATGATGAACTCACACAACCGTCAGCTGACTCTTCAGTCTGTCTGCTTCTGTCAACATCTCCCTTTCTGTTTGGGGTTTCTTCTCTCACTGTTTAATCTGGAGGGCTTTCACTCTAATCTGTGAGCAGACTACGATCCACAGCTGAGGAATGTTTATCTTCATCAGTTAATTGCAGAACTGAAAAACTCTCTCACCACCTCTGTAACACAATTAGCATCCCCGCCTCAGCTGCATTTTTATTCTCTTATTAAAATGGATCTTCAAACAGAATGCAATGATTTTCAAATATTGTAATTTTATTCACAATGAAAAATAATAATCATGTCAGTTGTTCAAACTAAGAAATTGTGCCATCTTTTAGGGAAAATATATATATTTCTAATTTCATGGCAACAACACTTCTTTAGAAGGTTGATACAGGGGCAACAAAAGGTTTTAAAAATAAGCAGTATAAATAAGGAAGAGGATTTCACCACTAAACCTGCTAATTGCTAACAAGTTAGTAAGTGGGCTGGGTTCATGTCTTAGAAGTAAAAATGGGCAGAGGTTTGCCAGTCTGTGTAAAACTGAATCTAAAAGTAGTGGAACAATTTTTGCAAAGTTCCTCAACTGAAAATTCATAAGACTGAATATTCGATCGTCTGCAGTTCAAAATATCGTCAGAAGATTTCCAGAATCTGGAGAACTCCCTGTGAGAGTCAGTATTTGACGTGATCTTCAGGCCCTCAGGGGCCACTGCATTAAAAACAGGTTTGATTCTGGACATGACTGCATGGACTCAGGAGCACTTCAACACATTTAACACAGCTCCCCAGACAATTTATAAATGTTGGTTAAAGCTCTATCAGGCAAAAACAGAGCTTTGATCAGCACCATCTATATGAGCATAATGGCCTGAGGCTGTTATGATCTGAAGCGGTGGTTGAACCCAAATGCAGCCAAGATTCAAAGAAGTCAGGAGGTAAATTAAAAAATACTTTAATTAAATACACAAAAAAGCTAAAGTGGCAGCAAAACTTACTCATCCAGGATGCACGTCGGGAAGACACGAGACATAACCAAACAATGGCCAGACAATGAGCAACACTGAGACAGAGACGCCGAAGAGACAAAGTGCAAACACCTGCGATGATGCATCACAGGTGTAGGAAACAGGGAGTGGTTACAAGGAGGAGCAGGACTACAGTTTCACCACAAGGGGGCACAATCCTCAAAGAGGCGAAGTGGAAAATCAAAGTTTGAAATTATTTTTAGAAACCATGAATGTTTCATTATCTGTACTAAAGAGTAGAGCCCACCCAGCCTGTTATCAGCACGCAGCAAAACAAACAAAAAACCTGCCTCTCTGATGGTATAGGGGTGCATTAGTGCCTCTGGTATGGGCAACTTACACATCTAGAAAGGCTCCATCAATGCAGAATTTTTATTTTTAGGAAGTCTATTTTATTAGGGCTGCTGTCATTAAATTCAAAATGACCTTGTTAGTATAAATATTGGAAATATTTACTACGCTCCACTGCATATAGAACTTGGGTTGATGAGATTTAATTTGTTGCATTTCATTATTTACATTTTGCACAACGTCCCAACGTTTTTGGAATCGGGGTTGCATGAAAACACAAACTAGAACGATCCTCGGCGTAACAATGTGTGCAGTTTTGTGTATTTCCAGCCAGGTGCTGCGAGCTGATTGGTGAAATACTGACTGACAGCTACGAGAGACGACTCTCCGATGGATGGAGCAGCAGAGCGGAGTGGATGTAGAGTGCTCCGGTGAGAGGATGAACAGGGTCGAGCATGATGCCACACCTGGCCCTCGTCTGAAGAGCAGGTTGGCTGAACAGCCACAACAAAAGCTCTCACATTCGAACCACTTGCGTGTGCCCACATCTGTTCTGTTTTGATCCGCTGCTCTGTGTGTGAAAAAGTGTGGAAAAACTCACAAGCTTGCATCCTGTTTGTGTTAATATGGTGCAGGTTAAACAGGCAGATGGATACCATCAAGCTGTCTTGGTATTTCACAAGTTTTGAGTAATCTTACAAAACTAAAATAACGAGGTGCTATTATTTTAAAGATTACATCCCCGTGTGAAACATTTCAAACGTCGTCTCCTTGCTTGGTTTTGTTGTTTGCCTGATGAAAGTACAACTAAAGGTTGTTGGGAGGTTTTTCCTGAAAACTACGGTGGCCCTGAGGCGCAAATGAACAACATTTGGAAAAAAAAAAAAGGAATTACATTTGAAAAAACACAACAAAACACAACATTTGAAAAAACTGAATTACATTAGGCCAAACCGGAAGTGTTCTTTTTTTTTTTTTTTACTTTATTAACAACATAAAACAGAACATGTACAATGTAGAGTCATTCCTACTATTCGGTGCCTTTTGAGTCCCCATGCCATAATGTGTTATATTTTGGTTAAAGGTGGGCCAATATTTATTTTATTAATCTCAAATATGTTTGACTCACCTCTACCATAAAACACATCCATGCACACAAGATGAAATTATTTAAAATAATTAAATCTAAATTTTAATACAACTTGGGTTCACTGCCATGGCCCCTTTTATGCAACCTCAAATTAAAATTCTAAGTAGTAAAAATTTAAAAAACTGTATTTTTTTAAGTAATTTTTAAATGTACTATTAATAATAGTTCTCATCCATTGACTTTTTATTATATTAAAAAAAAAATGTATGCTTAAATTATTAAAAATAAATTGAGTCCCTGAGTCAAATGTCCACCATGTTACTCTAAAATACCTGTCACCCCCAGTTTGGCTTAATGCAATTCTGTTTTTTATTTTATTTTATTATTTTTATTTTAATTCCAATTTTTTTTCACCACTTCCGTTTTGGCCACTTCCGCTTTGACTTAATGTAGTTCTGTTTTTTTCAAATGTAATTCTGTTTTCTGAAATGTAATTCCGTTTTTTCAAATGTTCATTTACACCTCAGGGCCACCGTAGAAAACAGAAAAAAAAATGGAAAAACTTTAACCTGTATTCAAGTTTTATATTTGTTAATGGTGTTTTTAGGTAAGAATGGTAGTCTTAACGTAGGGTTGTGTGGACAAGTTATGACTAAACACTATCTGACCTGCTGCAGGTAGCTCTTTAAAAAAAAAAAAACTCAGATTAGAGCAAAAGTTTTAGTCTTGACCAGATGAATAATCCAGCACTTAGTCTGAGCATGAACAATACTAAAGTGAATTTCTGCCATTTACATCACAGTTTATCTTATATCACTAAAATATTCACTTAGATCTGTGGCTGTTTGTATAAGTCCAAATAACAGACAGCTAGCTTTAGCTAGCTTTAGCACTATTGCTGGTTATATTATTATTATTGCTATTATTTCATTAATATAAGTTAATATTGCTAATGATCCAATCAGAATTAAGGCAGAAACAGAGCTGATCAAGTTTTCTTCATCCAGTCCGTGGGATTCAAGTTTTGTCATTCTTTTTCTGTCCGCTAAGGTCCAAACAAGTTCTGCCTAGATTTACTGTATGTGCACGCCTTGCCCATGCTCACTGCAGTACACGCCTCTTCAATCTAAAACGGTGAAGCAAAAGATACAACAGGTGCAAAAGACCGCAAGTCAAACCACAAGAAGAAGGAAAAACAAGCTTTTTTGAGACACTACTGTGTGAAGAGACTTGCTGCTGTCAACATTAGGATAAGTTATCCCTCAGAGACAACAGGGAGGCAAAAGCTGCATCTAATTCCTGGAGAAAAATCACCCACACTTTGTTTCTTCATCTTGTCTTTTGGATGGACAGTTACAAAATCAGCACGTCATCGTCCCCTGTGGACGTAGTGAAAACTGTTGACTGGGATGCTGAGGTGAAGCTGAACTGTGAACAAAAACAGTCAAGAAGCATGAACAACTCTGTCTCTGCTCTTATACTCATTTTTCTAAACTGAGATACAGTAGTCCCTCGCTGCTTTGCAGTTCAACTTTCGCAAACTCTCTCTTTCACGATTTTTCAACGTAAGATTGTACACGACACATGATCGTCAACTTTAATATTACTCACATGATTGGGATGGTACTGGATAAAAAGCTAACAAAAAAAAAACTTCGGACAGGCACTGCCATTTTGTAGTTTTCTTTCAATAAGCCTACACTGTAATGCCAGTCAAAAGAACTGCACTACCCAGAAGCCAACAGTGCTTCCGGCGGCTGCTTTCTGTCAAAGTGGAGGGAAAGTTTTGCAACGGAAATCTATGCTATCTATTAAGCTCCCAGAACGGGCAGGAAAATCGCAAATATTCCTGAAGATTCCTGAAGCTCAGTTATCCACGTGCACATCAACCTGGACGGGGCGGTGGGCTTCATCGCTGCAGGGTAGGTCTGCAGAACCGGAACCAAGCTGCTGGTCTGCAGAGCTGGTGAGTAAAATTTTGCAGAACTGTACAGCACATGTACATGTATGTTGTTAAAATTACATAAGTCTAAGAGTTTAGAACATTACACGAGTGTGGGAAGGGTTTATAAACCTTAAAATATATATAAAAACTAAAATAAGTATAAAGTTCCTACTTCGCATTTTTTCACCTTTCGCGGGGCTGTATGGAATGTAACCTCTGCAATAATCGAGGGACTACTGAGTTCAACAAGCTGTCTACTGCAAGTAAGATGTTAATTATTCATAATCTTTCTTCAAAACACCACTTTAAAAAAATCTGAATTATCCCTTTAATGTCAACTTGGACCTTTTACTAGTTTCAGTCACCTAAAGGTGAAGGTGCTGAATCCCCTTCTTATAGTCGCAGGTTGTGGGTTTGTTCTAGTTCAAAACTTTTTTACTTATTTACACAAAAACATCTAAAACATCCAAGCTGTACAGTCTTGATTTCTAATGATATTTTAGGGTTGGATTTATCCATTTGCAGCGCACACTGAGCTGATTCTAATCATTTCTCACGTCCCTGTGCTTCATGGTGTTCACCAGCTAATTGCTCGCTTTCTGTGTCACCTGTTTGCTGCGGCTGACGTCGTGTAAACCGGAGCTTTAGGGGATTTTTTTTCCTCCCTAAAACAGCTACAAAACAGAGCTACAAAAAATGCTGTAAGATTGAACCAAAACAGCTATAAACAGTTATAACAGCTGTAAATCTGTAAGCTGGAAATTTTGGTGGCTTTATCACAAAAAATCACAGCAAGAACCAAAATATTAAACTTTTATAGTCATGAAAGTGCACATCAATTCTCGGTTTGTATATTTTTTTGTAACTGTACGACACCAGAAAAGGAGGCCACTTTAGAGGTGAAAGTGTAAATTAAGAAAACAAGCTCCCCATTGATGAGCTCGTACCTGCCTGCCAGCTTTATTTGGCCACACACGGTGTAGCATCTGCGTTGGCCCAGACTTGTTCTCTCATTTTACACACCCTGTCTTTCTTTGCCTCCTTCTGTCTCCCTGTGAGGCTGTGACCTAGAAGCGTTTCCTCCTTCCACGGAGACGTCCACAAAAGCTCAAATAACATTTTCCCTTCTCCTATGTGGGTGAAAGAAACAAAGATATATCGTAGTGTTAGCGGCCCTCCAACAGATCTTTTAAAAAGGCATTTTGAGACGAAGACGTGCCATCCTCCACTCTGAACACAGATTTCCACGAGTGCAGTGAATTTATCAGCATAAGCAGGCTGAGGGTATAAGAGCACCGCTCTGTCAAAGATAACGCAGGAAATAGAAAAGGCTTCTTCAAGGGTACAAGCAATGACAAGAACGTTATTCCTCAGTGAAGATGTGGATCTGATCAAAGAATCTTTACGTGTGTGCTGAGTCAGGATTCACGCCATTGTTTTCCTTTTTTGCACTTTTATTTTATTTTTGCAGAATTTGCATACTTGGGTTAATTTTATCCATTCGTGAATGAAAACCTTCAGCTCATTCAGGAGATGTGATTTTTGTATTTTCCCAGTAGGAAAGCATGGAGATCTCTTCAATTCTTTCAGAAATATAGCTTGTTTGGAAATCCGCTTCAGCAGAAATGTCTTGAGTGGCATTGAGTTTTTAGCTCTTTTCTGCTACTTCTAGCTTTTTGCTACTTTGAGCTTTTACCTAGTCTTTTGCTACATTTACCTTTTAGCTAGTGGTATGCAACATTTCACTGGCATTTTGCCACATTTAACTTGCTACTTTTAGCTTTTAGCTAGCCTTTTGCTAAATTGACCTTTTAGCCAGTTGTAGATTTTAGCTAGCGTTTTGAAAAGTTTGTCTCATTGTTAGTCTATTGCAATATATACATTTTAGCTAATGGTATGCAAACATTTGACTGGCTTTTTGCCACACTTAACTTGCTACTTTTAGCTAGCCTTTTGCTAAATTTACCTTTAAGCCAGTTGTATATTTTAGCTAGCATTTTGAAACATTTTGTCTCATTGTTGATGTGTTCATGCGTGCTCATCCGCTCACACAGACTCATGTTCATGTTTGTGCTGATGTTCAATGTTTTATGTTATGAGTGCTTAGTGTATATTTAGTTGATGTTTTTCTTAGTTCATATCTTAGATGTTATTACTGTTTTTCTTATACATTTTATTGTTGGATGTAACTGGGACCCTGTGTACATAATTTCGCTCCACCACATGTACCACATGAGGTGCGAATGACAATAAAGAAACTCTGACTCTGACTCTGACTCTGATTGTTAGTTTTTTGCTACTTTTATCTTTTAGCTAACCTTTTGCTAAATGTACCTTGTAGCCAGTTGTAGATTTTAGCTTGCATTTTGAAACGTTTGTCTCATTGTTAGTCTTTTGCTACGTTTAGCTTCTAGCTAGCCTTTTGCTAAATGTACCTTTTAGCCAGTTGTAAATTTCAGCTAGCATTTTGAAACGTTTGTTTCATTGTTAGTATTTTGCTACTTTTAGCTTTTAACCATCAGTCTGCTACATTTAGCTTTGAGACAGTTTTACTCCTTTCACTTTCAGCTGGTGTTCTACTTTTAGCTACTAACAAGTCAGTTTCAGCACAGTCATTCAGCACGCTGCGTTAACGTTACGTTTTTCCAGAAAATTCCATTTCTCCAGTTAGATCATAAAATCTGACAGAGATCTGAACAATAATCTGTTTTTTAAAGGAGGTGGCATCACTTTGAATCAATGGGATATATATGTAAATATTTTTTGTGTTTTCTTAAGTTATTAAATTTCTGTCTTTTTCCATGAAGTCTCTTGTATAGTAAGTGGTTTCTCACAAGTCTTTCAGATCTTCCGTGTGCCTTTTTTACTTTATATGTTTATTTTTGAATTAAGTGTGTTAGGTCGCAGCATCATAGCTGACGATGTAAGTGCAGATATTGAAAATTAATCTGATCAGATTCTGAATTATTAAAAGATCAAAGTGTCACAACGTACTGTGGTTTTGTCAGAGTTTTTGGACTGTGGCGTGGAGCATAACACGAAAACTCCACACTTAAACACCCAGAACATAAAACCAGGTCTTTTAGGAACAGCACAGCACTTATGGGAATAGCTGACTGTTAAAGAGGAAGCAGCTTTCCTGCTTCGAGCAAACATCAACAAAATGACTCAACAAAGTCCATGTCAAGCCCAACTTAGACATTTTTCTCTGTCGTCAAAACAAAATGTAAATTGTTTAAAAAAAAAAAAAGAACTATCAGAATATTCTTATGCTTTGGAAACAAACCAAATTCTTGGAACCTGGTTCAATTATTATTATTATTCAGAGTCCGGCAGGACAAGAACTCACAATAATTACTGTGCATCTTTGTAAAATCCCATCAGAAGCAGACAGCTGTGGTACAGAAGAAGTGACACTCTGACCTGCGTTTGGCCAAATTTATTTAGCAGCATGTCTCGGGTCACAGTCAAGGACGGCCTGCATGAGTAGGAAACCGCTGAGGCAGCAGGAACCACAACCAGCAACAGAGAAACATATCAATGCATCAAACATCTCAAGATCTGCCTGGTAAAATAAATTTAAAACATAAAAAAATACCAAAAAAAAGCACAGTTTTGATTTCTGTTTTTTCATTTTCTTCTGTGGCCCTGAAAGGGTTCACCCAGTTGAAACGGACAGCACATAAAGAATTTGCATGATAATGATTATTAGCTCATGAAGTGCATTTAAATCCTTTTTGCCTTGCAACTGAGCAAAAGATGCATAAATGAGCTGATGAAAATCATCAACTCTGCTTCCACTTATTTTAACACCTGCAAATGTTCATTGTAGATCATTTTGCAGCATTATACAGCCCTGTGTGTGAGGCGACTCAAGTCTATCTCTGTCATTTAGCTTTACTTACCATAAAGAAAAAAGAAGGAAGAGGAGAGGGAAAGATTAAGTTATTATTAAGCGTGCCAGTGCATAAGTACAGGGCTGCTCTTACTACTATTCTGTGCTGTTTGTCACATTTTGTCTGCTTCACACCATGCAGCTTAAAAAAAAAAAACATTGGAAATTATACAGTGAATGTGTGGCTCAGTTGAGAATAATTTTGTGTTACATAACGTAGACAAAATTAGCAAATAAACAGAACTTTTCCCCTCATAGACATCAGTGGGTTTTTGACTAAACGTGTGATCAAGTCCAGTCCTCTTTGGAGCTCTACAGCTGGTGAATTCTTCACAATAAAAGCATCAGATTTGAAATGGGTCGCAAAATGTTGGACTTTACGTGTCCAAACTGGCATTTGAATTGTTTTTACACAATCACAGTTTAAGTTTATTGATTTTTTTTTTTTTTTTTTTGATTTCACTGTAAAATATTTAGCTGGCAGTTGATTTCACACTTTGAATTTTGAGATATATAAAAAAAAAATGTAATCGTTTTGCAAACACTTCTTTAAGTACAACTACCATAGGCATTTTTGTCTTCTTTAACCCAGCATGTCTGTTGTTGCTATAGGGCGTGTGCTTTTCTCATAAACCCCCTCAGGGTGCAGACAGTGCACATCCAGCCTTCCATAGAGTTCAGCTGTATTTTAGCTCAAAATATACTCTTCAAACCTAGAAGTGAACAGTCTAACTTTTCATATCTCCTACAAAATGAACATTGTAGCAACATTAAAATGAATGTGTGTGACCATCAGTGACATGGTCTGTTCCTTTTTGTCTGTTTTCTTTGTATTTCCATGTCTTTATCTTCCTTTTCTGTTTCCTGTCATTTTTGTCACTCACTCCTCAGTTTGCCTCTCTAGCCCCTAATCATTCACACCTGTCCTCAGTCACCTACCTTTCCAGCTGCACGCATTACCCATGCTTCCTCTGCCTTATTTAAACCTCTTCCATTCACCTCCAAACCGTACGACCACTGCTCTCTGCTCCACGGTCTTCCTCTTTCTGTTTCTGTCCGTCCAATTACCCGCCTTGTTCAGTTTATTCTGATGTCCCGTTCCGTACCAGCTCGTCCGTCGTTCTGTTCAGCTCGGTATTTGCTCGCCTGTACGTTTTTTTTGCTGCCTCACCGGCCTGAGTTTAATCAATTATTTTATTTAAACTCCCGCTCTCCTCGCCTGCCTGCCAATGGGTCTGAAACCTGAGGATCGTGACGGAGTCTTCTGCCACTCACAGTACATCGTTCATTCTTTTGCACAGTTTGAGGCTTACTTTTCAGTCTGTTTGTGTCTGTCTCTCTTGCAGGAAGCGAGAAACGCAGGTGTGTGGTTACTATGGTGACCTCCGATGAGACACTGGCAGCAGTTGAAACGCTTCTTTTGATCTTAGTTCTCGTCTACGCTGCGTATGCACAAACTTTTTTTGTCATCATAAATCGTCTTGTTCTTTATCTTAATGTTTATAAACGCACGTATCCAAGTTCTGGTTGTTTGTCTGACACAACAACACCAACTGTGAGAGAATGAGCCAGTAGCATTGATCCCTTCATCACTGCGTTTACGTGCAACAGAAATTATTCATTGCTGGAGAACATTTCAATTCAGCACAATTGGTATGTGGTCTACTTCTCCGTTGCCGTGGCGACACGCGCCGCAGGAAGACAACACAGCATCTCACAGTCTGTTAAGAGTCTTTGCCATCCAGAGAGTTGCTCTGAACTGTCAAATAAAAGCTTCTTTTTTTTAATTACAGATGCACAAATTCTTACCTGCCAACAAGGAGGAATTCCCCGTACACCCCGAGACGCCTCATGGCCATCAGGAGGCCGCGGACGGTCATGCCCTCGCAAAAACACACCACCACACGAGCTTTGGGGAGACGCTCTCGTAATTTCCTCAGGAGCCGGTCAAAGTGTTTCTCGCCAGCGTTGCTGTAGATTTTGTCCGAGTGGGCGATGCACAGGCCCTCCTGAGAGGCCAGCTCCTTGAAGGCCTCCATGCCACTCTCGCCGTAGTTCCCTGAAGGTGAAACACCGAAACATAGTTGAAGTCGAACAGTTGATGCTTTTCCTAGTCACGAGAATATACTTTCCACCACATGATCTGCATTATTTACTGCTCAGCGGTGCATAGATCACACCCCTCAGCAGTTGTTTGCTGCGTCTTGTCTCGGCTGAGCTCCGAGGCTCTGATCCTCTGATAATCAGTGTCAGACATGCTGCTGATTGCAGTCGTCGACCGTCCTTCTTCGACTCCGAATTGTCCTAATCAAGAGCCAAAGCTGTTCGGGCTCTAAATCTACTGCTTCCGCGTGGACCGCTGTGTTTGAACGGTTGATGATATATATATATTTTTTCCAAACACAGCTCCTCAGCCTGGAAGGTGGATTACACAGAAAATCCAATCACTTGCGTGTGCCGGAGCACGTCTCTGAATGTGCATGTCATCAGAGGTTGTCAACTCGTGACAACATTTGTCGTGTCACTGCCTCGATGTGACAATTGTAAATATTCCATCCATGCACGGACATCAGTGGAACGCACTCAGACGCACAATGGCTCCGTGTGTTGGTTTTCCAATAGTCCTTTGATGATATTGTCAATCGTCTCTCTTCATTCGCCTCTGAGTTAATGGAAATAACGATGTGTAATAATTATTTTACTCTCTCCGTCGTGGCTGTGAGACCGGTGGGCGGCGGTGGCGATGCATTAGTTGACACCCCATTTGACAATAACCGGAAAACCTGCTCGGAGCAGTCCCACCACACAGATGATTATTGAGACAGGTAATTTAAGCAATTTCACTGCTCTAGCTGTTGCCACGGGCAACAGGCTGCACTTAAAACTAGTCTAGGGGTGGCGGAGGATGAAAACTCACGAGCTCGCCGTGACCATGTGCTCAGAGATTACTGAAGAGATAACGAGACAAATAGGAGGGTTTGCATGTGACCAGGACATCGTGTCAGATTGTACACATTTGTCCAGTGTACAATGTGTAACTACAACATGTACATTTATACATATAAAGACTGGCTGCACGTTATTTCCATAACTTTAAAGTGACAGTTGAGATTATTTGAAATGAGGTGCTTGGGCAACCTCAGTTTGGAGATAAATTGGTTAATTTCTGAACGGACTGATAAGCAGGCAGCTAGTTTGAGACTCAGCATTTCATGAATATGCTATTTTATAAGCATGTACATCTTAATATAGTTCACATAACACTGTTATTTACTTGTAGTTTTCTGACTGCACAAACAGCAGCAACAGCTAGCTGCACCGCTCCCCGCAGAATACCGCAATCATGTTAAAATGAACCAAAAAACTGATGGAAGTTTATGAAATGGCCTCAAAATGAGCTGCAGTGAAATTCGATGAAAACTACCCTTTAGTTTCTGTCAGTCCAGTCAGAATTCACCTCTTTTTCTCCAATCTAAGGTTGTTCAAAGAGCTATCTACAACAGGTAAGACATTGTTAGTTCATATACTTTCCACAGAACCCCGTTTGAGCAATCCATTCGTTTGAGCATTACTTGCAGGAATTAACACAACTGAGAGTTGATCACATCTCAAAGGAGGGTCAGGCCATGGTTGGAACCTATTGCTTCCTCCCACCACCGAACTGATCACGCTAACTGTGCTCCTCGCCTGGAACTGACTAAAAAGGCCTTCTGAGGATGCTTGACTCTCTCGGTGCGTCTGCAGCTCCTGTGGGGGAAAACCCTGCTTAATGTATCTTGTCAGTCCTGATTGAGGTGCACATCACGGACCGTGTTTCACCAAGACTTTAATGAAAAGCCTCGGACATAATTCATTTCCCAGTAATTACTTTGTCTACCCATCCCGTCTTTCCTTTTTTTATCTCCCGTCCACCGCCGTTGCACGCCGTTGTGCTGAGGGAAGAGTTCTCAAAGAAAAAGTTGCCTAATCATGGTGGGATATGCTGAATTAAAAGAAAACTGAATATATATATATATATATTAAGTCATTTGTTTCTGAACAAATTTCAAAGAAAGCTGCTTTGCCTTTCTGCGCAAATAAACTGACCCTTTCCAAAGGAGCACACGGACTTCAGCTGGCTTCTTGTGTCTTCCTGTAGCGTTTGGAACCTGCTGCGATGACCGCAGCCAAGAAGTTCACACTTTTCTCCCAAACAACAGAACAAATTAGGTGTGAAGTTGTGGAAAAACAAACACAGTATTTATTGTATTCTTTTAAACGATGCAAACCCTTGAAGATGCACAGATGTGACACAGTAACACACAAAAAGAATAGCATCAAGGTCTTCAAAGACAAACGGGGGAAAGGCACATGTGAAAATGTCATTTTGCTATATAATACGTATTTTGGTTTGTGAGTATAAGGACATTTAAAGTGTTGACTGGACGTGATCTTAGCTATGTCAAAGTGAATGACCTCTCAAAAATATCCTACAACAGTTATTGAAATTGTTTTGTGCTGTTATTAACTCCATATTAAAATCAGAAACAATTTGTCGTTTGCAGTTTTTCTGCTGTCGGAGTTATGATGAGCGTTAGGAGGAATGGCTTTTATCCACTTTTAGCTTCTTTCTATTGGCATTGCTAAAACACAAAGCTCTCGACTACCAAGCTCCAGCTTATAATAAAGAGCTTCTTGTTCCATAATTTCCTAACGCAGCACTTTGCTCCAAGACTGAAGGTTTACTCGTGGTTCCTAGAGATTCTAAAAGTGAATGGGAGGCAGATCTTTCAGTTATCAGGCTCCTCTCTTGTGGAACCAACTTCCAGTTTCTGTCCATGAGGCTGACACTCTATACTTTTTAGACTAGAATTAAGACTTGCTTTTTATGATAAATCTCTATAGTTAGGGATGGTGTGAATTTCCCGGGGAATGTGGGCTGCAAGGAGTTGCTAAATGAAATTCATGAGGGAGTGTCCTGAATGTCAGGTTCTTTTATATGGAAATAGTCACAGAATCACCGAAGGCAGCTCCAACCCGTCTTCAACCCATCTGAATTTTGCAGCAGACGTCTCCAAGAGCTCCAGAGCTAAAGTTACTATTCTCATTTCAAAAGTCTACTTCAGCAGAATACATAATAAATGTTTGGACGGCTACCAAGGTGGGTACGATGTGGGTGGAGGTGGGCAATAAAAGAATGTGCAACACCAAAAATAGGCCCAGTTGGTTTTTTTTTGTTTTTTTTAATGGCCAGTCAAAATGCAGCCTTCTGGTTTGGTAGTCACAAACTCGATTTCAGTGAGACTGCAACAAAGTTAAAATACACATATTCTCCTGCATTTTTAAGACCATTTTTCACCGACCAGTCTCCCAACAGTTGCAGCTCAGTGAGATACCATTGTAAGTTTTGCTGCCAACAGCTTACACTATATGACATACTGAACACATTTCCTCACTCTGCTGCTCTTTCTTCTCTCTTCAGCTGTTGCTGTCATTAACCTGTGATTTTCTTCGCTTTTCTTCCCATGGTAACCTGGACCAATCCTCCTGTGCTCCTCTGTGTCTCCTTCCTGTCTTCTCAGACCCCAGCCAGCTGAGGAAGATGGTCGCCTATTCTAAGCCTGCTGGAGGTAAATGGGAGTTGTTCCTCTCCACTGGCACCAGTGCATGGGCATGACGAGGGACCGCTACAAAGTAAAGATGCAGTGACTTCCTTAGATTTTATTTTTTCCTTGTTGGCATATATTGGACTGAATGTTAAAGTTGAATTTAAATATGGAGCCTTTTTTTTTTATTAAACTGAGCTGAATGTTAACAGATATAATCACAGCTGGTGTGTTTGGAATGTTCTGGTGGTTTGGGGTCGGTGCTGGACTCTCTTACCCTCAGTGTGGACTGCAGACACGTAGGTCCAGTTGTACCTCTTGACAATGTCCAGCATGGCCCGGGCCTGCAGGGTGTCTGACGGGACGACCCTCAGGAAGTACTTGAACAGGGTCTTGTCGCTCAGGTCGATGCTCGTGGCAGAGTAGGCGATCTGCGGGATGTTGAAGAGCTGCAGCAGGTTTTGCACCTGGATGGCCACGGAGCTGGATCCGGGACCGATCACTCCGGCGATGGGTTTCTTGGAAGGCGGCGGCTGGTTGGACGGGGTGCCGTCGATGCACCACTTGGACCCGTCCTTGTCGTCCCGGATCGAGATGAGGGAGTCCCGGATGAACTCGATGCTCTGCTCCAGGGCGACGGAGGAGTGCCAGCAGGAGTCCCGGATCTCGCAGCCGAGGCTGATGTTGGGGAGCAGGTTGGGGTCTGCGTTGATCCGGTCCAGCGTGTGGAACATGGCCTCCACCCGCTGGATGCCGTACTGCTCGCGGACGTCCCCGCACTTCCGCTCGGCCACCTTCTCCGCGGAGGGCTGGTGGTGGACGGAGAAGAGCGCGCCGATGATCACGTCTCCGTCCATGCGGGCCACGGAGCGTGACGCGGCGCGGGGGACCGCCGACCGCTCGTGGATGCTGCCGAGGCCGCTGCTGGGCGAGAGCACGAGGACACGGAGGAGACACGCGGGGAGACACAGGAGAGCGAACGGACCCATCTTTACGCGTGCCATGTTGCGCCACAGAGCGGGAGCCGCGCCAACTGCGCTGGCATATTATCTGAGGTGTATGAGCGACTCCACGTTTATCCGAGCCATAACCCGTGGGAATGACACCTGGAGGGGATCCACGGACACCTGCAGAGGGGAAACAGGACAAAGCTGATGTGATGGATGCCAGATGTTAGGAGTGCACCCGTTTCTTCCTATCAAAGCCATGCAGGTCGTCTAACTCACAGCTTAGTGTGAAATGTGTGTTCCTGAACTCAGAACCAAAGCCTCTGTGGGTCAGAACCTCTGCTGTGGGTCCAGTCTCTGCTGTCCATTGAGAAAAACTCAACCTGCTTTCAGCACCGAGGACAGCGCACCTTCCGAACACAAGGACGTGTTCGGGACAGTTCGGGTCATGTTCCTCACGGTTCAACCCAAATCACACGAATCAAACAAGTATTATATATCTATATATATATATATATGTATATAGATATATATATAATCCAGTCTGTGTGGTGTTTAGAATTCCACACGAGGAAAATGCGCAAATGAGGCCAGACTGTTTTGGTTCGGGGTTTCACTCAACAAAGCATCGGTTTACAACACTGAGCGTGAATAACAATATGAATATTTCATCACAAATTATGACACATCTGCTTCAAGTGCCATGTGAAACCTGTCTGAAACTGTCTGTTTGAGGCTGTTGTGCAGCATCCAAACTTACCTGAATCCTGGGAACATGGCTCGTGCCTTCTCTCGTCTTGTTTTGCGCGTGCTCTTCCTCTGTATTACTTCGGTTTCTCTCTCCTCCTCTCTCTCTCTTGATCGCCCAACTCAGAGCATGAAGATCCACCCACCTCATTCTCTCTTCTTCCTCAACTCTTGCATTTATTTCCATTAAAATATATATATATATATTTTTTTATTAATTGGGGTGGCACTTGCAAATATTCATATCTAACCCTTTTATGAGAAAACGCAGGTATCAGCTTAGTATTTCACATGGATTTTCAAAAATAAACATCAAATGATTGGATAATAAATCCACCTTTTAAATGTCTAGAATAAAAAAAAAAGTTAGTATTTATTGGAATTTTCTGCATGATTCATTTTAAAATGAAGAAATTAACACATTGCATATAGTGCCTTAACAGCTAATAAGACTGCTTCTTGTTTATTTTCTCACTGAGTTCAGCTGTGGCCCCTGGCTCCTGCACTCCACAAGAAGGTGGCCCGCAGATGTTTTCAGCACCATGGACAGAGGTTTAAATCATTCTTGGCGCCATCTTGTGTTTAGTTGTAGGTCAGAGATGTCAGTTAGAGCTCAGAAGACTTTACTCCACACACCATCTTAAGGTTTGCCTTCTGGGGACGGGAGACGTCTTCACGTGCAGGACAGGGGCATGACTCACGGCAGGCAGCAGCTGTAGCTGAAGCGATCATTTGTAACTGAACCTGAATAAAAGTGACATGTTTGAGAAGGAGCGTGTGTTTGGATGCTGCAGCAGCTCTTCGGGGCAAAGGGCGGCTGCAGAGTTGGGTCTATTCTCAGACTGCTGTCTGCCCGGGTTCACTATAAGACCTCACCAGAGACCTAAACTGATTTATTGTCTTCAAGATGATGATGATGATGATGTGTGTGTGTGGTGGTGGTGGTGGAGGTGGAGGGAGGGGGGTTTTAGTGCAAAGTTGATAAAATTAATAAAAACTAGAGAAATTGCATTTCCTGTGAAAATGCAGTGTGAATACTTTTTGCAGAAGAACTTAAAAAAAGAAGAAGCTGAAACTAGCAGCTGAAAAACAGCTGAAATTAGTTAACAAACATACTGAAATTGAGCTGAAATGCATGAACAATCCTAAATTACCAAACAAAACCAAAAAAAATCTACCGAATTTGGTTTAAATAAGCAGAAATGAGCACACAAATTTGGAAATTAGCTAAAAAGGCTGAAATTAGCAGCTGGAAACTACTGAAATTAGCTAGCAAACATACTGAAATGTAGCTGAGATACAAGAACAATCCTAAGTTACCACAAGAAACCAGAAAGATCTACTGAATTTGGTTTAAATAAGCAGAAATGAGCACCTAAAGTAGGAAATTTGCTAAAAAGTCTGAAATTAGCAGCTGAAAAACAGCTGAAAATCAGAAAGAAACTTACACTACCAAAATAAATCAGAAAGAGCTGAAATGAGCTAAAAAAAAAGTGGAATTTGCTAAAAAAAAAAAAAAAAGCTAAAATTGGCTAAAACAGCTAAATATACTAATCAAGCTTAAATTAAATAAATTTATAAAACAGCTAAATAGTAGCCAAAACATCAGAAAAGGTTGAAATTTGCAGAATTTGTCCATTTCTGTTGGAATTAGCAAAAAGAAGTTAGAAGAAGCAGAAAAATGTTGTAGTTAGCAGAAATACTGGTAATCTGAAAGGAGCACAAAAAGCTGAAAAAAAAAATGCTGAAAGTAGCTGAAAAAAGTTTAAATTTGCAAAGAAGCTGAACCAGAGCAAAATGTGAAAGGAGCAGTAAAAGGTTGTAAACAGATCTAAAGACTGAGGATGTAAAATTAGCTCAATTCATTTTCTTTGACAACAAAAGTGTAAACAAAAAAAGGAAAAAAGCTTAAAAGCTTAAGTTGCATCAATACCAAAAGTCATAGCAGCATTTTCCTGAAAGAGCTGAACGTTTTGATATATGATTTGGTGTAATTTGTTGAAAGGGGAGTGGTGGCGCAGAGGTTAGAGAAGATGGGCCTGTGATCAGAAAGTTGCAGGTTCAACTCCCGGTACCGTCAACATCAAAATGTGTGTGGAAAAGGTGAAACACCCACACCTGCCTCCACCCTCATTTGCCCCACAGGCCCTAAACCCCCACCAGCTGCTCCCAAAAACAGGTCTCTCTTGAAAATGAGTTCTTGTGACTCAATGAGACTACCTGTATAAATAAAGGGTAAATGAAAAGTTAAATGGAAAAAAAAAAAGATATAGCTTGAAAACTGCAGGAAGTGAATTGTGGCGAAAATTCACGGAAGACAATTACAATAGTGTGAATGCTTCAGAAGCATTCGCACAATAACAAAGCATTTTTTCATATTACACATATTTACCTTTGTGCAGAGAAAACACGTTTCCTCAGATCAACTGCTGTGTTTTAAGCAATGTCAAAATATTTCAAAATATGTTCACATTATAGCATACACTATTTCGTTAGTAAAGAACCTCGAAACGTATGATGTCCAGCTGAGTGGACATATGGAAAAAAAATTAATAAATTAAATTTTTACAATTTTTTTCTACAGTTTTTTATGTCCTAAGAAAAATAAAAACATTTTAGAAAAAAATCCTGGTTGAAGTCATCATAATTCATGCATGAAAGGGTTAAGTTTTTGAATGCAAATAGGCTTCTTTAAATACTTTCTCGTGGTAAATGTGTTAAAGTTAAACAATTAGGATCTTGTAAAAGGACGTACCCTTGCAAGTGTCCTGTTAGTAAGTACCTCTGTGCAAACCTTGTAAGTTCCCTGTAAGTAACCCCAGTACACTCTGTAGGCACCAAGTAAATATTCTGAAAATATCCCTTTAGGTACCATGTAAGATACTGTACTGTTACATATACTGTAAGTGGGGCAGCTGTGGCTGAGTGGTTAAGAGTGGTCGCCCTCCAATGAATGAGTTGAGAGTTCGACTCCACCAGTATTCACATGTTGAAGTGTCCCTGTAAATGAGGACACAGATTGTAGTGTAAAGCACTTTGAGTATCTTGACTAGACAAAAAAGGCACTATACAGTATAAGTACAGTCCATTTAATACCTCTATCTACCAATACATACCTTGAAAGTCCCCCTGAAGATATCCCGTAAGTACCCCATCGTATAACCTTGTAAATAAATACCACCATGCAAACATGGTAGGTACCCTGTAAATACCCTTTTAGGTGCCCTATTGGCCTCCTGTGCATACACTGTAAGTATCGTGTTAGTACTTCTGTAAGTACCCTGCACTTACCCTGTTACTAAGTAACCTGTAAGTACTCCTGTAGGTGCACTGTAAGTACCCTGTAAGTTAGTACCTTGGTGCAAACCCTGTAGGTACCTTGTGAATACCTCTTTAGATTAGCGTTAGATTAGCAGGGTACCTCTTTAGGTACCCTGTAAGTACCCCTTTTGTACATTTAAGTGCCCTAAATTTACCCCTGTAAGTACCTTATAGGTACCCTGTAAGTAACCCCAAATGCAAACTGTAAGAGCACTGGTACATACCCTGTAAGTACCATGTAAGTACCCCTATACATACCCTGCACATACCTGGTAAATACTTGTAAATAGTGTTATATGTAACCTGTACACTGAAAATACCCCTGTTGGTAGCCTGTAAGTACATTGTGCATACAGTGTAAGTGCCCTGTTAGTGCCTCTGTAGGTACCCTGTAAGTAACCCCATAGGTAAACTGTAAGAGCACTGGTATATACCCTGTAAGTACTCCTGTACATACCCTGCACATACTTGGTAAATACTTGTAAATAGTGTTATATGTAACCTGTAAGTAAATACCCCTGCTGGTAGCCTGTAAGTACCTTGTGCTTTTTTGGGGGGGGGGTGCTCAAGCACCCCTAAATTTTAACTCAGCACCCATGAAAAGGTTTGGGTTTTTTTTATATATACATACACCCCACCTTCAAAAACTTAAAACCTAAAACTGATCTACTTTTAATATTTTGGGGTATTTTCTGTATATTTAGTTATTTTCCTAAATATCGACTTACATCTCATTGTTAACTACGATGAAAAAGTTGATTTGATAAACTTTCATATTGTTTTAATATTTATTTCATCATATTTTATTGCCCTTTGGGATCACACTTGTGTTTGAAAAACATTACATGATATGTAGCATTATAATTTAAAGCATTAAATATGAACATTCTTCTCCACTTAAATAAATCAAGATAAAATATTTGACAAAAATACTTTTACTGCATTCCGTTCTTATGCAAGAACAACACAGTCCTGGTTTTAACAGACCCTACAGTGTAAATCTATTTATGAATATTTTATTAAGTGTTCAGCTGTGTTAGTATAATTTGCAAAAAAGTTCAAAAGTGTAAATAATTTACCAATATAGGATTTGAAATTCTTATTACAAATCCTTTTATCTGTTTATTTTATTGGGAGAATTTGGTAGTTTTAATATTATAAAAATATGATTGTTGGCGTGTTCAGTTCTGCTCAGCACCGATGTGGCCATGAGTCAGCTCCTCCTGGAGGGGGGGGGGGGGGGGCGCTTCATGTTGTGTAGGTGACCCCATCCTCAAAATAGAGCATCTCCCTCTCTGTCAACATTAATGAGTAGTTTCATCCTCAACCAATATTCAAAAGCCTGCAAAATAGAAGTAGATGCAGCAGGGGCCTCTTGTGCTTATTCCCAGTTATTGCATTTTAAAAATCATAATTTAGCAACTCAGTTGATGGGATTATTGGGGATTATTTTAACAAATACAAACATATATTGTTGTTGCTGAAGAATTTCCAAAACAGACTGGCAATAAAATAACAGTTAACATTTTCCCTGAGCAAATCAGGAGGTAATGACAATTAAAAATAGACTAAAACACTGGGGAGATAGGGGAAAAGAAGGATAATTTTACAGATTTCATTGAAAAGTTGGAGAATGAGAAAATACCAAAATAAATTATATAAAGAAAAGAAACTTGTTTTTTTTTTATCAGCAAGAAAAAAATGTTAAAATGTAATGACTCTGTGTCAAAAATCATCAACCATAAAATAGGGCTGCAACTGAAAAACTAAAATAATATTTATTTTCTGTGACAGATAAAAATAAGTTTTTAAAGCTAAAAGAAACAGAATGTTGCTATAAGGAGCCAAATGCTAGCTAAAAGCTAATAGTAGCAACAAACTAAAACTAGCAAGATCTGAATGTGGCAAAAATCTGAAACAAGATAGATAAAAGCTAAAAAATAAAAAATAAAATAAAGTAAAAGGACACCTAAAATATTTAAAGAAAGACAAAATTTCAGCTAAATGTAGCAAAATACTAGCTAAAAGACAAAAGTGTCAAAAGGGTAGAAATTCGCTGATAGTAGCAAATGGATAGTTAAAAGCCAAAGAAGAAAACTGGAGCTAAAAGTTATAAAAAGCTAACTAAGAGCTAAGATGCTGCAGCTCGACTATTAACTCATAGATTTGAACACATTTCACTAGTTCTGTCCTCCCCTCACTGGCTCCCTGTGCATGTCAGAAATTATTTTAAAATTCTCCTGTTGACATTTAGGTGCATTAACAGCCTTGCACCCTCTTTCTGACCTACTTCAACATATGTTCCTTCTCGGGCACTGAGATCACCAGACCATGTGCTTTTGGTTGTATCAAAAAACAGGCTGAAGCTCAGAGGAGATCGGGCTTTTTCAGTCATGGGCCTTAAACTTTGGAACAATCTGCCCCCCCAACACACCACACCTGTATTCACTGATGCAATTTGATTTACTATTTCATTGTTTCTCATTGTTTTGGTATTTTTATGTTTTCCTTTTTGTTGCTTTTAATTACATCTTGTTGCTTTCTTTTTGTTTTAACTGCCTTGATCTTATTGTTAAGCACTAAATGCTGTTTTAAATGTGCTTTATAAATAAATTTGACTTGACCTGACTAAAAGCAACAAAACCGTATTTAAAAATTAAAAACATCACAAACGCTAAAAATAACAGAATTGGAGCTAAAAGCTAAAAGAATAAAACGACTTGTTGAAAATTATAAGTAGCAGAACAATAGCTAAAAGCTAAAGGGGCCATATGCCTACAGTTGCATCATAGTAGCTTTAAATTTAGCACAAGGAGACAAATATCCAGCAAGTTAGATTACAAAGTGAACTATGTTTTTGAATGAATTGAAGATATCTCTATTTCTATTGGGGAAATCACTTAAAATAAAGTTTAATAATTTCATGTAAGAAGTCTAAGCAGGTATAATGTGCAGAACATATGAGTGGCTACAATAACAATAAAGTATGCAGATGTAGTTCAATTGTTAAAAAAAAAAAGTACGTAAATTTAATAAATGTAATGTAATATTGTGATTGATCGTTTCTTCAAACGTTTGGGTTTATTTCATGAAAAAGTTCAGACGTTGTACTTTATTTTAGTGGAGGTTCACTCTTCTCACCGATTGGTGGCGCTAATGATCGAATTATTCTTTGCTAACCGGAATTAAATCAACGAAGAAGAAGTCAGCGGACCAAGAAGAGATGTTTGTGTATAAGTCGTTAGCTATTATTAGCAGTTTCTTCTCCGAGATAACTACAGTTAACAGCCAGGTTTGTTACATTTCTTTAAAAAAAACTATTGAACACTTATTTTTACTCGTTTTCCATTACGGTCAGGGGAGAAGCACTTCGAATGCGACAGTGTTTTTGTTAAAGTTACAAAGCGTTTAACTTCGGAGCTTATTTTTTAGCCGCTATTAGCCGGTGGGGATCAGTGAGTTAGCTTTCCATTGTTTTCTGAACAAGTAGTTTTAATAGAGAAACTACCGCTGACAACAACCGGGTTGTAGTAGGGGGGTGTACAAGCTTCAGCACGGGGTGCGAAAATGATTTTATTGGTTAAAAAAAAAAAAAAACAGAATACAACTGTTCGCTTCAACTAAACTTTGGCTGTCAGAAAAACAAAGTAGCATCAGTCTATTTGAAAATTGTTTAGCAGAGAGACCAGATATATTTACATTAAATATACATACACACACACACACACACACACACACATATATATATATATATATATATA
>NC_056509.1:35248755-35286380 GCF_014905685.2 Nematolebias whitei
ATGTACGTGATGGAAACAACAATAAAGTTGACTTGAACTTGAACCTGTGTTCCAAGTTAAATTGTTTTAAGCTTACTAATAGTTTGTTTGTTATACTATTTTTGGCCATGTTCAAAATAAATTATAATTACAGTGTAACTTAAAATAATATATAAATAAAGTGCTATGTGTTGTCATCATTGTATGTTCCCATACAACGGTGAAATTAGTTCTCTGCATTTAACCCATCACACCTGGGATACACCCAGGTGGAGCAGTGGGCAGCTATGTAAGCGCCCGGGGAGCAATTGGGGATTGGGTGTCTTGCTCAGAGGCGCCACGACATGTGGGAATTGCTGGGAGTCGAACCTGGGACTGCCCTGCCTCTACCCCATCTCAGCTCCCAAAGCCTCTAACTTATAAATCAGCAGATTTTCAATCAAACATAAGCTTTTGAGTTTACTCCCAGTGTTTTCAAAGAAAAAAAAAAAGTTTGATCTTTCTGCAGCTTTTACGACTTTTTTGTTCTTTTTGTTTTACACATGTAATTCATTCTTATATTAGTTTAAAATTAGTATGTTGAGTTGACTAAAGGTGTCTTCAAAAAAAAAGAGAAAAAAGTTCATCTTAAATGTTTTCTAAAATAGGTACTTGTATGAGGTTCTCAAGTGCATCACTTGACTGCTCCTACAACCTTGAACAAAAGGTTAAAAAGCACTTCAGCACACAACACGGCGTCAGGTGGTTTATTTTTGTGATTAAATTAGTTTGCAATATTTTTGCTCAAACTACGATGCTCCTTTGTTGGGGTTAATTTACAACAAAAAAAGAACACAACAAATTTAGTCAGCTCAGTTAGGTCCCCATAACTTTTAATTTGTATTACAATAAATACCCATTGATGTTTATTTATATAAATCAAGTTTCTGCAGCATAATGAAGTCAGAACTCCTGTGGTGCTTTTTAATATATATTACAGTAATGCTTTGTTTTGTTGATATAGAGACTTAAACACAGTCACACAGTGACATCTGGTGACTTTTTGTTGTTGTTGCAGCTTTTTCAGTGTAGAGACGAAATTAACACCAGATCTAAATATTCAGGGTTTAATTTGCTTGTTGAAAAATGGTCTTGATTTTTTTTTTTTAAACTATTTTTGTTCAGAGAATCTGGAGTGCATTAATGAAATCACATTAATATGGAAGAATGTGAATTTATTTTGTCTATGTATTTTAAGAAGCTTGGAATATGAATATTGTTTTTCTTTTTTAATCTAAAAGGCCCTAATGATTTTGTATGTTTTTTCCTCACTTGACATGACGTTGTTTTTTCCCTACAGAGTGACTCCTGTAAACCTCTCCATCCCCTGAGCTTCAAAGATGGAGGCCCATGTTCACTGTTCATCCTGCTTTAACCTGAGATGCATGGTTAGACCTGAACCTGGACTTTCTTGTGATCTCATTTCATGTCCGCTGGTTTGCGGGGCTGTATTTCACTCCTGCAAAAGTGATGAGCACCAGCTTCTGTGCCCCATGGTGAGGATTCCGTGCCTTAACAGTGACTATGGCTGCCCAGCCACCATGATCCGCAACCAGATATCTGCACATCTGGATGTGTGCCCGGCTGGAGTTGTCTGCTGTACAATGGAGTGGAACAGATGGCCAGTTAGCTGCTTGGACTATACTTCTTACGAGAGTTTAAGTCGTGTGGTAGAGGAGGTGGAGCAACTGGATATGGCTCTTGCCCTCCAGGACCAGCGTACACTCCTTGAGTCCCTTAAAGTGATTGCCATGACACCTTCTGTTCAAGAACGACTTGTCCCTGTTAGTAAAGAGAACAGAACTAAACACTTGGCTTTACAACCCCCTGCTTCTGAGTTCTCGGCTTCTAGTGGGCCACACTCTGAATCACCGTCCTCTCATCAGTCACAACCAAACATGAGAGACCTGGCAAAAGAGAAAATCGTAAGGGGAATCAATGGCTTGCATGAGGAACACTTCAGTAAACTGTATGAGGCCACAGCTGAAACGGCAAGAAGCTTGGTTGCCGCTTTAGACTTTTTTAGCAGTGCCAGCTGTGGTGAAAGCAGTTCAGAATGTTTGAATATCGGAGCTGCTTTTGTAAAAACTGATTTGAGCATCAATGAAGGCCTTGCAACTGAAGTTGCTGATTGTTTGCACCAAAGAGACATTAGCTGTTTGAATGGAGATTGGGCTCTTGAAGGAGCAGATGAAACGACTAAAAACACATCCAATGGACCAGCGTTAGGAGCCTCGGAGGCCTTTCTGGGAACGGATGACATCCAAGACGGCTATGCAGATGGTTCTAAGGAACAATTGGTGTCCCCACTTCCTGTCAGCTCTGGTGTGGCACAGTTAGCAGATCATGTGGTCCTTGAAGATGGAGAGCTAGTTCGTTCAGAAAATCATGAGCATGAAAGAAGGTTCCATAATCAGTTTTTTACTGTTGAGGGCCGTCATTCATCATCTAATAACACAGGGATGATGTCTGACCAGCCACCATATAAACTGCCAGCCAAAATGGAGGACAAAGCATTGGATACTTCAGACCTGGAGCAGGATGATGACCCCATGGGACTAGGAGAGATCGACCTGATCACGGCAGCCCTACTCTTCTGTCTAGAGGAGTCCCGAGAGTGTAGAAGGATCTCCGATACGGTTTTTGTTGACGGTTGTCGTGTTAATTTTGGAACACAGACCTTCACTTTTCCTGCAGCAATTTTAGTCACCAACACAAGAGTGGGAGAAATGGCCTCTGCTTCTGCCTGTGACCACGCTGCACCACAGCTCACTTACCCCAGCCCATTCCGTACGCTCCGCCTTGGCCTGGTCCTTGAAGCTCTGAAGGCCGAGGCGGTCTCGTATAACTGTTACCTCCCTTCTAACCCACACTACCAACATACATTCCCCTTCATCTGTGGCCAGTTATTTCGCCGGGACCAGTTTTCTTCTCATTTTAGGAATGTCCATGGGGACATTCACGCTGGCCTCAATGGCTGGATGGAGCAGCGCTGCCCCCTTGCGTATTACGGTTGTACATTTTCCCAACGAAGGTTTTACCCAACAGCCCAGGGAGCCAAGGTAGTTCATGACCGGCACCTAAAGTCGTTCGGGGTTCAGCCTTGCCCACAGCTGGAGCTTTCAAATGAGTCCCAGTCTGATCAGTTTAGTAGACTTCCCATAGAGATACTGTGGCACATAGCTGCATTCCTGGACAGTTTTAGCTTGTGCCAGCTGTCTCTGGTATCACGAACTATGAGGGAGGTGTGTGCCAGTCTCCTCCAGACGAGGGGCATCGTAGAGCTGCAGTGGGAGCAAAGAATGTGTCCTGGCAGCTCTGGCACTGTGTCGTGGCAGATCAAAAATAAGGTATGTTCAAAATTAGTCTCATGTTTTTGAAGTTAGTCAAGTGGATGCAGTACTCAGACACAATATCAAATTCACGTAGGTAGGCCTGCCACGATAAACAATAAATCAATTAATCGCATGATAAATGAAAATTATCAACCTTACTTTCATTTATTGGCTTTATAGTTTCTTCATATCTCTCTCTTTCTACTGAAGACGCTGGATGACAAAAGGCTCCGGTGCTCTTCACTGACCCCTCCCTTTCTCTTTAAAATCCATTTTAACCGTCCAAAATCACGTTTTTGGATCGTTAAAAGCAGCTAAGCTGAGAAGCTAAGCTACAAGCTAAGTTCGCAGGCCGTCCTCAGGAAAAAAAACTTCGTCTTGTCAAAGCTCCAAAATTCACAGTTGAAACCGGTGCCTTCATCTAAAAAGTTGTTTTTCTCTGCAAAAAGAAGCTGAGAACTTGTTTCCTGATTTTTTTTTTATTTATTAAAAGCTTTGTGTGAAAAATGCTATGCTAAAGAGCTTCAAACCACACCGAGCATCCGCTATTTTGAGAACCGAAAAACAAGAACGAGAGACATAAAGAGACACGCTGCTCGCTCCCTCACTATCCATCCTTCGTTTCAAACGGTCTTATACTGCCATCCGGTGGTCAAAAAAATGTACTACGCACAAAAATTAACCAACTTTTCTTCTTAAATTTGACAATAATTACTAATTATTGTCAAATTTCAAACAATATTATCGTTTATCACAATAATTTCTGAGACAATCGCCCAGCAGAATTTGTTATTGTGACAGGCCTACACGTAGGTGTAAAATAAGCAGTATAACTTCACACTGTGTGGACTCAAATCTGACTAAAAGTTATCACGTGATCATTTCGGTGTGTTTTTCTGTCCATTACAGATGTGGAGATTCAGCACTGCCTTCAGCCCTGTGTCCTCGTGGGGTTTTACTGATGTCCCCAACATGTCGGTTCATCTTAAAAAGTGCCACTTCAACGTAGCGGAGCACAAGACGGAGCCGATTCCACTCCCAGCCATGTGCACGGCGCGAGACGGACTCTCGCTTCGTCGTGTCCTGCGTCACGTCCACACCTGACCACAAATCGAGCTGCGTGAGAGTCACTGTGGTGTTATGTGAATGTTAAGAAGTTTTGTTGTGGAATAAATCAACACTTCCTGTATTGTTTTAGCTGAGGAAGAAGCCTTAATGAAATAACACTTGTCAGGTCTGTTGTGAATGTTTTTTTTATATTTGGAGGGAAAAAATATACATTAGTCAGCATTAACTTTGCATGAATTTGTGCTAAAAATGCATCTTTATTCTGGTAAGAAAAAAAATATTTTGACACGTGACCATTAGATTTTTATTCTTGATGTGTTAAAGATGGAATTAAATACTATTCTGCCTTTGACAAGTAGCCATGAAAACTACAGTGTTGGTTAAACAGCATTATTTCCGTTTGAAACTATAACAGCACTTTACTTAAATGTTTCTAATCCCTTTCAGGATGATCGGTGAAGCTGATCAGAAGGGCTTCTGATCTCTACCAGGGATTCAGCTTTGTTTGAGTTTGTTTGTTAAAATGAGTTGTAACCGTTGACTGTTCAGTAATGAATACTGTATCTGATTTGCTGCGATTTAATAAAGTCCCTACTGCCTTTTTTTGTATGTTTCATTTGTTTCCCAGGTCAGCATGTTTTACTTAAATATAGATGTTTGGCTAAAATAGAATTAATCTAACCTAAATTATTTATAAACATTTCAGTCCCAATTAACAAAATGTATATCACGGGTGAAAACAACTCTTGATTCCATAACAAATTGATGACCTCTATAATGGGAAGGTAATTAGAGAATTTAAAGAGGTCACCAGATTTAAGTCGGTGTGCTTTTGCAACTATATAAATGGCAATGTTCTACCAAGAAACAAAATATCATAAAACAGATTTCTCCAAAGATTTTCTTTCTTAAAAACTGTTTAAGAGTTCAGTTTTTTTTCTGTAACTCATGCTAAGTGAAGCGTATTGGTTTTGAGAAGTGAAAAACCATCCAGATGGCCTGACTGAACTTAGTTGTTTTTTTTTTACCTGGATTATTGAGCATGAACTTTGATGTTTTGAATCATTTTGGCTATGGCTGCCTCGGGAGAGTCAATGGGGGAGAGGGTGGGCACCAGAAACCATCTAATCACCAGCAAACTGGTTGGTCCACTATGTGGTTGTGCTGCTTGTGGGACTGAGTTTGTTGTGGCTCCTCGGACTGATGAAGTCTTGTGGATGAAGGATGAAGCGTCTCAACAAAAAAATAAACCATCCAAATGACCTAACTGAACTTTGTTGGATGTTTTTACATGGATTATTGAGCATGAACATTTAGAGAAGTGGTTTTCAGGACTTTACAAGCCTCGGTGTTGTGGGCCAGAAGCTGAAAACACAACCCCCCCCCCCCCCCACACACACACACACACACACACACACACATGTAGATCATTACAAAAGCTGCTAAATCCTTATAAACAGCCAAAAGGGATAGTTCACGTCATGACTGAATGGATAATGTCACCTGTTGTGTGTAGCTGTTTGAACGACCTCAAACTGGAGAAATTGTTGAATTCTGAGCAAAACCGCAACAAAAATATTTGAACTACTGGGTAATTTACTTTGGACAAAAATGGCTGGTTTTAAACAAACTAAAATGCTGCTGCTGTTTTCATACCTCAGGTCCAACATAAGGACAAGCTCCAAACTGCAACACCCATCTAAGGCAGGTAGCAAGTCAAATGAACCCTACCCATCATCCAAAACAGGTGCTGATGCGTTTGCTTGTTTTCCCCATCTGTTCTAAATAGTTACACTGTTTTCTATTTCAGCAGGGTTTAGATATGTGTAGGGTACTTTAAGTTGAGAATTTCTTGCTTTAATTTCTTCAGTCAGGTAGGATAATTCAGCTTGAAAGTCCTTTATCATCAGCTTGGTGGCAGGCTCATAAAAACGCTCTTCAGGGTATTCACCCAAACGAACCTGCCGGAGACTTTCGGTTAGGCTCATGGAGTCATTTTACACATTTTTAAGCTGTTTTTAGTCATAGTCGCCCTAATGGGACGTGTTCTCAAACATTAAACTTACATTGTCAGAGTACTTGTTTGAGAGAGTCCAACTCAGTGCTGCAAACTTGACCGTGTCGCCAACATTTGGGAGAACCTCAAGAACGGTGTTCATGCTCGACTGGCCTTTCATGGTTGGAGGAGGTTTGCACAGCAGAGGAGAACCATTAGGGATCCAGGAGTTATAGTCAAACTAGAAGAGAAGATATTTTATTTATTTATTTCTTTATTACTAGAATTACATGTTATTGGGACAGAAATCTCATTAAGGGTTCCAAAACTACACAGGAAAATCCTTTTCTTATTTGAACTAAGAAAGCTCCTCGAATGAGAAGCAAAGCAAGTTATAGAATTTCTGATTTTTTTCTCTCTAAACAATCAAATTATGACATCATTGTACAAAACTGGCACTTTTGGCCCACCTGTCCATTATTAACAGCCGCATGTTGTACCGTCACCGTGAAGATCACCATGGTGAGGAACTTGACCACCTCATTCACAGTATTAAAGCATGTTGGAAAACCTTTACAGAGCAACATCAAGTCAAACCAAATTAAACAACAATCACTGACATTATTTTAGTTGCAGCAAATCCAAACAGTAATACTGAATACGGATGTGGACAAACTTGTTGGTGCACTTGTTTAAATAAAGCTTAATTACTCGTGAAAAGTGGTTCAGTTAAAAGCAGATGTGTAACAGATCTCTGTACGCCTGTAGTATTTGATAGAGTAAACAAAGAATTGCAAAAAGAAATGAAATTATACTAAAATAGTAAACAGGTCTCTCTTGTAAATGAGTTCCGGAGGCTCAGTGAGACTAACCTGTATAAATAAAGGTTGAATGAAAAAGTCTGGGCAAAGTTTTTGGTAGCCCTAAAGGGACTAATTTTATATACTCTAGTTTGTTACTAATTAGTTAATCTTCTTAATACACCAACGTTAGTCACGGAGTTCCTCAGGGTTCAGTGCTTGGACCAATACTCTTTGCTTTTAATATGCTTCCATTAGGTAAAGTTATTAAACAGCATGGGATACATTTTCATTGTTATGCTGATGATGCTAAGTTATACAGTATTTATCCATGAAACCCGATTAATCCAAATCAGTTAGCGTTTTTTTTAAAGACATAAAAACCTGGATGACCCACTTTTGTGGAACCAACGTCCAGTTTCTGTCCGTGAGGCTGACAATGTCTACTTTTAAGACTAGGCTTAAGTCTTTCCTTTTTGATCAGTTCTATAGTTAGGGTCGGCTTGGGTTTCCTGAGCTATCCCTCAGTAGCTGCTGTAGGCTTAGACTACTGGAGAACAAGCTGACCACATACAGACTGAAGTGGAAATTATGTGTGTATGTATGTAGAAGCCTCAACGTTTCAGGTTAAATGTTCTTTGGACTGATGAGGAAAAACTGAAACTGTTGGGCCAGTCACATCAGTTGTGTTTTTAGTCATTATTATTAAGAAAGGCTACCAACAAACTTATCGTGCATCTGCATAAACACATTTTTTACCGGAGAGTTTGTTTTCTAAGAAGCCGTGTGTGAATATCTCATGGATCCATTCCTGCAGCTCAGTGTCTCTGCTCACATCACTGTCTGAGGGATAGAAATACTGCACCATGCCCCTCACAAAACTGATAAAAAAACAGAAAAGGATTTCAGATTTGCATTTTGAAATCACTGCTTGACAAAATAATGAACATTTCTGACTCTTTGATGCAGTTCCACAGCTTCAAAGCATCGTCTCTGTAGTAGAAGTTGGGGATGGACTCGAGTCCTCGTGCAGTGATGTTCTCAGGCAGACAGAGAGAGCTGTAGGTCAGTTCGGACAGGGCCCTCTTCATCAGCTCCTTCAGCCCCACCACTCCAAGGGAACTCTAGAAACCAATAATCCCAACACTTTTATTTCTGCTATTTTTCTATGAAAAGATGGAACTTATGACCACAATTCCACAATCTGAGTGAAAATCAGAGATAAACGATACAATACCTCACTCAAAACGCCATCAGGTCCAAGAAGAGACGTTCGAACCAATATATTGATGTGCAGAGTGTAACGGAAATGAGGGATCAGCAGCTGCACAGAGAAGAAGACCGATACCAAAGCATCAAATCCAAGGCAAAGCCACATTAAAAAGAAATGTGGCTGACTTGTTGACACTCCACCGCTTGCTTTATTGCGTACCTTGTAAAGAGGATGGACTGCAGGGAAACAGCGGAGAGTAGCAACTGCAAAGACTTCTGCCAGATAGTGAGTGTTCATGAGGTGATGGACCGTCTGATGTTCCAAAACATCTGCACTTTTAAAGAACAGCTTGGCCAGAAGCCAGTCTGTCGGCAGGTCACTGGGCAGAAAGATGGGGTTCTGCTCAGAGGGTTGCTGCTGAAGCTGAAACAAAAGTGTCACTGTCAAGGAATTTTAAAAGAACGTTTGTCATGTTGGTGAGCTGTTCCCTAGCAACAAGACAAGTTTTGCATCCAGTTGTACTTTTCTTCACTACTTCACCACGTTGTGTTACCAACATATTTGAAATGAGTGTAATCCATGCATAAACCTTTTAGTTATAAAATACCTGTATTGCAAGAGGCATGAGTTTTTTCTCGGAGTTCATGTAGAACAAGCACAAACCAGCACTTGTATGAAGAGAACTTCCATCCTTCTCTCTGGTTGGTATTCCATCCATTATCTTCTGGTCAACCAGGAATATATGACCTTTCTGTGTGGGACAGAAATGTGAAGACTTGCAGGAAAATGTTGCAAACATCATGGAAATACTTCAGAAAAGTCATGCAGTCTAACAAACAGCATCACATTGCCAAAAAAAAACCATGGCCAACCTCCAGCTCTGCCTTCAAAGTGCTTCCAGCTTCCAGAAAAGGCGCCACCATCTCCTCGGTGACGGGGAAGTTAGGAGGAAGTTTGGAGCAGCGCCTGATCACGTTGGGGTTTGTTGCGTTCAGGAACTGGAAACCAAAAAAGTCATCTTCCTTCCAGTGCTCGGAAACATACTCTGGGAAGAAAACAGGTGAAAATGCATCATTCAGTTTTCCCAAAATAATGTTCATTATACTGGGGCGGCTGTGGATGAGTGGTTAGAGCAGTCGTCCTCCAATGCAAGAGTTGGGGGTTCGAATCCACCAGCAGTCACATACCAAAGTGTCCCTTGGCAAGACACTGACTGAACCCCTCACTGCCTCCAATGTGTGTCCCATCGGTGTATGAATGTGATAAAGCTCTGATTAGTCTTTGTATACAGTAGAGTGCTGTATGAATGTGTAAATGAGGCACAAATTGTAGTGTAAATCACTTTGAGTATCTTGATAAGATGGAAAGGTGCTATATAAGCAGTGGTGGAAAGTAACAAAGTGCATTTACTTGAGTAGTGTACTTAAGTACTTTTTAATAATCTTTACTTGAGTTTTTGTGTTTTTGGGAACTTGTGACTTTCGACTTCATTGGGAAGCTTCTTGTTACTTCTTCCTTTTGGCTCAGCTTTGTAATCCATTTTCTTTCTTTAAATGCAGCTGGCCAGTTGTTGATTCAGGTATTATGCTGGATTCATCTGTGCAGAACACTCATTGTTTTGTAAGCTTCTATGTTAATTATGGCAGTACTTTGAGTTATCCATGTTACTGTTTCCTCTCCTGTGTTAAGTTGTTGCTGTCAATATATGCACTTTTACACACAAAATGTGGTGTATAAATACTGAAGCTGAGGAAAAGGCTAAATGTGCATCATCTGTAAAATGCAGAAAGTAGTTTACAGGTTTTATGGTGTCAGAGTGGTTCTACATGTCAGTACATCATCAGGTGGTTTCAGAGTATTACAAGGTTCTGTAAAATCACTCAAAACAATACAGCAATGTACTGATATTAGAAAATACAATTTTTACTTTTAAATACTTGAGTCTTTTTTAAATGCATGTACTTTTGAATACTTAAGTATTTTCAAAAGTAAGTACTTCAGTATTTGACTGAGCAACTTCTACTTGTAGTTGATTTCACCATGACTATCAATACTTTTACTTAAGTACTAGAATTGAGTACTTTGTCCACCACTGTATATAAGTAAAGTCCATTTACCGTTTGTACTGTAAGCTGTTAGACATTTAGTTTTTTCTGAATTAGGCCTGTTTTATTTCATTTTATTTTTCCTTTTTATGCCTAATTTTACATATTTGTGACCAGTTCAACTCAAACCCTTGTTTCATTTCTAAACCTTTACACGACCGTCAGTTTGGCGTTACACACAGAAATATTCTGACGGTTCTATGAGAATTGTTTTTTACCGGGTAATTTCGGAAAAGCAAATTCTAATAAACTTATTGGGAGAATCAGTTTCACGTGAAAGCAAACTAGACGGTGCTTTCTACCGGACATTGTCGTCTTTTTGAACCAGAAAATCTTCTTCATGTACTCCATGTCTTTCCACTGTTTGCTGGATCCTGAGAGCCCTTTGAGTCCTAGCTCAGCATCACTAAGGCAAGAAGGAACACAGAAACGTAAAACAGTTTGTACTCACAAACCTAAATAAAGTGTGACAGCAAATTAGAACCACTGACTCACATCATTCTGTTTGTGGAGGACATATGTTCTGATTTGGACACGGAGAAGCGTATTTCTCCAGGAAGCTCAGATATATTTTTGAAGTGACTGTTGTGTAGCAGCCTATCTTCAGTGATCTCCCATCTAACAGCAAGAAAGAAAAAAAAAGTCTAATGGTAAATGATTTGTTCAGATAAGCTTCTAAGGTGACCTTTAATGGAAACTTACTGGTACAAGCTCTTCCTAAGATTTAACTCGTCTCTCCGGTGCTCAATCAACAGATGATGCTCATCCTCAAAAACCTTTGTGGCTTAGAGGCAAAAACAAAAGAAAATCAGCGTTTTAAAGTAGATAAAACTCATTGAGTATATAAATTATAAACAGCTCTCATCCATAATGTGTCAGTTTGTGTGTTTTTAGCAGACCTTTCCCTCCTCTGAGCTCCACATGTTCTCCCCTGGTGATCCACCTGTAACATGGGAAATCAACGTCCTCTCCCTCCGGGGTCGTCGCCACCATTTTGGAGCAGAACCACTGGTCCTCTCTCAGGCCGAGACGAGGGTCTTTCTGCACTTTGAGGAGGAGAAGTTTCCCCAGGGACGAGCTTGTTTTGATGGTAAATGTTCTTGTCTGAAAATCACGGTCAGTAAGAAAATAAAGTCTTTAGTTAGATGTGAAATAACTCATCGCCAGCAACCTGTCATTTTAGACTATTGAGAAATGAGTTGTAACCATTTTGGTCAAACCTTGAAAAAACATTATGTGTAGTGCACATGACTCTCAGCTACTACCACATCAAATTATATCTTAATTTGTAAACCTTACTGAGTTATAGCCATTTATGTGTTAGCTTATATTGGTTAGCTGTGAAGGCCATCTTCGGTTGGATTAACTCCAAAAGTTAAAAATTTAGACGTGTCAATCCAATGGTTATATACTGAAAGTTTCATTAAAATCTGACTTGTGGTTTGTGAAATATTTTGCTAACAGACCAACAGGACTGACTCCAACAGTTTCAACTAAAGTGTTAAGACAAGATCTTGCACAATCAGTAGCACGTGGAGACTGTGTTGGGAATTATTTTAAGCTACTACTGCAACACATTTTAGGACAGTAGCTGTAAAAATTTACTGAACTGCAGTCACTTTTGTGTTTTCTAAATTCAGTTAGTTGTGGTGGCCATGTTGAATTTCCTTGACTCCAAAAGATAAGCAGTTGTAAAGTTATGCCTAATGAATATTTACTGAACATTTCATTAAACTCTGAGGAATTGTTTATGAGATATTTTGCTAACAGACAGAGTGGACTCTAAATGTTGTTAGCTATTTAAACTAAAACCTTAGACATGTTAGCACTCAAATGTGTTGGGTATCAATCTCAGATCACCACATCAACTTTTAGCTCAGCCTCTGTAAAACTGACGAAGTTGTAGCCATTTTTTTATTTTTTAAGTCCAGTCATGTGTGGCGGCCATCTTGAATCTGGTTGACTCCAAATCTTAAGTAGAGAAATTGTATTTCCTGCGAAAATGCATGTGAATGCTTATTGCTGAAGAACTTGCTGAAACACAGTTGAAATAAGCTAAAAACAAACAAACAAACAAACAAACAAAAAAAACCACCATGATGAGCTGAAATAAAAGAACACGTCTAAATAAATTAGTAGAAGGAAGCAGAGAGGCGCATATTAGCTGAAATAGGTTTAAATGAGCAGAAATTAGCAACAAAAATTTAGGAAATCTGCAAAAAGAAAAAAGCTAAAATTAGAAGGGAAAAAAAACATCAGTCAAAGAGGCAGAAAGGACCTTAACCTACAAAAAGGAAGTGGAAAGCGCTGAAATTAGCTAAATAGCATGTGGAATTAGCTGAAAAAGCCAAAATTTGCATAAAAACAGCCATGAAATAGCAAAAAAAGCTGAAAAATGCTGAAAGGAGCATAACTAGCTGAAATTAGCATGTAGAAATTACCACAAAAAACTTTATTTATTTGAAATTAGCTAAAAAAAAATTATAAGAAGTGAGTTGAAAATGTAGAGCAAACATAAATTAGCATAAGAAGCAAAAAGTACATGTTTGCCCGTTGGGCTGAAATAAACAGAAATAAGCAACAACAAAAAAACGAAATTATCTGAAAAAAGCTGAAATTAGCAAAATAACAGCTGAAAAGTAGCTATAAAGGCTGAAAGAAGCTTAAATTACAAGAAGAAAGCGGAGAGCACATTTTTGCTGAATTAGACTGAAAAAGGTTTAAATGAGTGCAAAAATGTGGAATTAGCTGAAAAACCTTAAATTAGCATAAAACAGCTATAGTAGCAGAAATAGTAGAAAAAGCTGAAATGCAGAAATAAGCTAAAAGGAGCATAACAAGCTGAAATTAGCAGAAAGAAGTTAGAAGCAACACAAAAATGTTGTAGTTAGCAGAACAAATCTGAAACAGCTGTAAAAAACAGCTGAAGCTTAAATTAGCTGAAAAAAAAAAAGTTTAAATTTGCACAAAGAAGCTGAAAGAGCTGAACCAGAACAAAACATGAAAGGAGCAGTAAAAGGTTGTGAACAGATCTAAAGATGTAAAATTAGTTCAATTCATTTTCTATGAGGAAAAAAATGGCAGAAAAGGCTAAATATTTCAAAAAGCTAAAGTTGCACCAACACCAAAAGTCATAGCAGGACTGTCCTGAAAGAGCTGAACGTTTTGATATGATTTGTTGAAATAGCACAAAAGTTGTGGATCAAGAAAGATGAAAGAAAAACATATGGAAGAAAAATGGATCTCAATAGTGAGAATGCTTCATAAACATTCACACTATTACTTATAGAGGCTCACTATTTTATGCAACTTTCATTAAAAACTGCCCAGTGGTGTGTGAGATATTTTACTAACAGATGAGCACACGCAGGCAAAAGCAGTTCCAACCTGCTTTGCCTTTCAGTGGTGGGCATGATGGCGCTCACGGTCCCATAATGCATGTAAACAGATAAACGTGCGTCTGATAGAGGGAGATGAAGCAGAGCGGCTCCACATTGTGCTCAAACCTGATCGGCCTGTTTGGAAGTTACCAGCGAGGCCTGACAGACTGCAACTCGCCTTCCCTGTTTTGAAGTCGATTCCAAAGTTGTCCAGGTTGGTGCGTTCACTCTGGCCCTCTGCTCCAATCAGGATGACGTAGACGTGGTCTATGGTCCCTGCGTGCTTCATGTCACCGGTTGTCACCTTGAGGGTGTATTCAGCCATCGTCACTCTGGGGGAAACTACAGGAAAAAATACATTTAAACGTGAAAAGGTTAAACAATTGAACTAAATGTGCTGGAAGACAGTTCCTCTTCTTGTCATACTAAGAAACAGAACAAAGAAAAGCTGCAATATAAACTTCTACGTCAAGTTTTTCATGACTTACCTCCCTTGTCTAGCAGCAGCTGTTTCACCTCCTGTCTCAGGCTGGAGATCAAAATGTGATGATTGGACCTTTGCCCTGAATGCAACCTGAAAGAATGAAGGAGGCGGGTTCTGCTGTGTTTAGGCTCCCTGCTCGTCACATCACTTCCCTTTAAGGCGACATTTCTCTAACAGGTGTGGGAAAAAAATGTACCAGCTCCTGGATTTTAATTAAGTCTTTAAAATGAGATGTTTGTTAATTTTGGCAACTGGTCATCTGACCTGACAACAAACTAGTCTAGTTTGAGAGTGCCAGTTTTAAAACTCTTTTTTTTTTATTAGTCTGGAACAGTTGTTCTCAGTCCTGGTTCTTGAGAACCACAGTCCTGCATATTTTAGGTGTTTTGCATCAATTGAAAGCAGGTGTGTCAAACATGCAGGATAGTGGACCTCCAGGTACGGGACTGAGGACCAGCGGTGTAGAATGATGTCACTGGGAATTCCAGGGGAATCCTCACGCTTCGCGATGACGCCAAACGAAGGGTTTCCCGACGCTAAGACAGCCAGCAGAGAAAAATTATTAACTTTAAAACAAATTTTATAAGGTTATGAAATGAACGATTATTTCTAAAGACACACCTGTTAGAAAAATTTGATTTAAAGGTAGAGTAGGAACTGCTATTTAAGTTACTGGGATCACTAGGAAGTGTCTTTATGGGCCTATTTTTATGCAAATTTCAGTTACAGCTAAAATATTTCCATTCATTTTGCACTGCAGCATGCGCTCATTCCAACTCATTTTACCAGCACAGGTCTCGTATTAAAACTATTTGTCATTGCAAAATCAGTGTCCACTATTTCAATATCACAAAAAAATAAAATAAAATGCAATAAACTTCTGAGATGATCTGCATGTCAATACTACCCAGCAAGTAGTACTGTGCAAAAGACTTAGACTTCTTGAGCATGTGATCAGCTGGTTTTGGTTGTCAGCAGCAAACTGGTTGATTCACTCTGAGAAGGTGCTATTTAAGAGACTGAGCTGAATACAGCACCTCAGACTGAGGAAGTCTTTCGGATGAGAGACGAAACGTTTCTACATTTTTTTGCTTTGGGTTTTTTTTTTTTTTTTTTTGAATGTCCAGAGGACCAGATTGAACTTTTTTGGACTTAGACAACAGTTTTTTCTTTGTATTTTGCTGCAGGGAACATAACAGGCAACTTAACAAAAATAATGTTACATTACATCTTTAGACACTTTTGAACTGTTTGACCGTTGCAAAGACAAAGTGATGTTTTGTCACAACAGGTGGATTCAAGACTGCATTTTTACTTCTCAGCATAAAGTAAAGTGTGTTTTAAAAAAAAAATATAGATTTAAAAAAAATCTTTTGAGGTACTTTTATCCTTTGGTTTTTCATTATTTTAGTTTTTCAGTTTTTTAAAAATACACAGCACACCAAATGCATGCTAAGCTTAGACAAAATACCAACAAGACCACAAAAGTCTGGCAAAATGAATGAGTAACGATTCATCTCCAAGAAACAGTGAAGTCGACCCAAACAGAAGCTCAGACAACAAATCTGCAGCAGCTGGAGAGAAACTAAAATCTGACAAGAAAATTATTGGGAAAAGTGAACAGATCAGCTCAACGTGAAGCTGGAGACAAGAAAAAAAAGATCAATCTGAGGTGGAGGAAGGAAAAACTGACCAGTCAGCATTAACAGGCAACATGGCACAACATATTTGAAGTACAAAAACTTTGATGTATTTACAATCATATGACATTCTTCCTGTTTACCACTTTTTATTTTTAAAAATATATCTTTTGTTTTACATATCTATTAACCACGTACTTTGTACATACATGCTTATAGTACATTTAAGAAACACAAGCAGATCTTTTCTGCCTCCAACATTCCTTTTATTCTGACAAGTCTCTCAATGCCCACAGCATGATGCTGCCATCACCGTGTTTGACGGAAGGCTGCCAAAATGACATCCGTGGGAGCGTGCACGGGAAGGCTTTTACAAGAATTTAACAAGATTAACACTTAAAAATAATTGTTTGTTTGCTCGAAATTATAGCAAAAGTGTGCCTCAGTTTAACTTTTTCTTAATAAATACACTTTAATGGTCAAATCAGCTGCATTTTGCCTGGGCGGTGCAGCGAAATGCAGCTGATTTGATATTTGTTCCAGGAGTTGGGGCGAGACAAAGTATGGCAAGCCAAGTGTCTCATTAATAGACACTTTTACCTACTGAGAAACTTGGCTTGCCATAAAGCTCAAGGGCCCTCTAGTGGCTGCAAATGGTAATGTTGAATATTGTTCATGTCAGAATAAATTAAAATCGTCAGATCTCAGCCAAAAATTGGGTTATAAATATAGGGGGGGAAAAAACGTATATTAGTCGTTTCGGTGTACAAATCACAGGACTTGTATATTTATGCAAAAAGGTGAGACTTATACACCGGAAATTACGGTAGTTGTTTTATTTGATAATGTTGTTTTATGCTGGTGAAGATTCTCAGTCGTCCAGGACATAAATTCAAAAAAACTTTCGATACAAAAACAACTGGACTTTATTTGTAACAGAAGATGTTTCGCTCCTCATCCGAGGAGCTTTCTCAATTCAAAGAGCAGAGAGTGTGTTGTTCAGGTTATAAGGCTGAGATAAGATACACGTACATATGCAGATTGACAAATCACACCTCACACCTTGACAAAAGGGTTTTCTTAAAGTCTTTGTTAATCTAATTTGTTTTTGTTTTTTTAAACGTTTTTTTGAACGTGGTCTTAGTTCATTGGTGCTTTGTTAAGCTGTGGTATGATGACCTCTCATGACAAAGTTTGAAGTATTTTGATTTCCACTAAGATGATGACCTCTGGGTACCCCGATATTCTGACAGAGTGAGACCTCTTCTTGCTACCAAATCTCTGCACCCTCCAAAACAACTCGATTATTTCCAGTCAGCGACGCGCTGTTGCCTTTAAATCCGCGATAATGTTATTTAGATTCGGAGTCGTTCTCACTCCGGAGTCCTCGGATGTAGAGGTTTTAGTTTTGGGTTCCCGTGAGGAAATGGGCCACTGGGACCCGAACAGAGCGATTCGGATGAAAGCTACGCACAAGCTGCCGTCACCCGACGAGCCGTGTCTGTGGCTCGGCGAAGTGGAGCTGGCGGAGCCGTTGAAAGACACGCTGTGGTTCAAGTTTATCCAAAGAATCGGAGGCTCCTTTAAATGGGAAGGTAAACCATGTGAAAGAACCGGATCTCCTACTAGTTTAAATTAAATAAATGACATTCCTATAAAAATATATAAACCTCAGAGGGCAAATAAAAATAAACCATCCCGCCATGTTGGATTCGTTTGGTGTAATACAATCTACTGCCACATGATGGCGGTAGAGCTACATATTTTAAATGTTTTGTGATTGTATGTTTTTGTGTGGTATAAATACATCACATATGTATGTATTTATTTTAATCAAAGTAACTTTTTCTGTCTTTAAATAAGAAATGTGAGAAATAGCTTCGCACTGACAAAGAGGCACCTCCAGAGAGTTTTTGAAGATGTGTCCAGATAGGGGCTGCAAAACAAATCTTGGGATGACGGCCAAAAAATGAAAAGTCCACAACACAATTTCAGGGGTTTTAGCATGCAGTTGTCATGTTCAAGTTATTACAAACATACATATTTATATATATATTTTTTAAAAACAATTGAGACCCTGCATTCTCATACGAGGACATGAACTTTTTCACCCACAAATATTTTCTCTTGATCAACCTAAATCTTTTTTGTCTTGCGTTCAAGGAGACTAGCTTTTAGGATTTATTTCAAAATTTCATATAATGTTTTGAACATGTAGCTGCTTATTGTTCAGAAACAATGTTTGGTATGTTTGATGTTCTTCTAATCTCAAATAACTATGGGAAATTAAACATCCACATAAATAAGAAGGAAGGTCGCAGGAAGATAAGATTGTCTATTGAAAATTTATCTCCTTCTTGACTCCTTTTAATGCCCCGCTGTTCATTTATTCCCATTTATTTTTAACAATAGTTGAGTATAATTAATTAATAAGGTTTGGTATTGCATATAAAGTTGAAATACTAAGCCAAAATAAGTGTACTTAGGCGGCATAGGTTGTTGTCTTCTATTTAAGGATCTCAATAAATCCACACAAAAAAAAGCAACTTTCTGGTTAAACTGCACACTTCATTGGATTTTAGTGACTAATAAAGTTGTCCTATTTGTCACCAGGTAGCGGTCCGAGCCACGACAGGAGCTGTTCGTATGATGAGGGGAACGTGGTGGATGGAGTGTACTGCCACCCGATTGGTCACTGGATAGAGGAAGCGGGACACACCGACGAGATGCGACACACCACCAACTTCTACTTCAAGGTGGCGGGTCAGAAGGCCATGCACTTCTCAAGGTGACCATATATGAAACAAGAAGTCAGAGTATGTGATGGTGTTTGGTCTGATGTGTCTAAACTGTTTTACAACAGCTTTCAAACTTTATTTATTGTTATAAATGCTTTAACTGTTAGCTGCAGACTTTATTTTCTAAAGACCGTTGGAAGCAAAATTCCACTTATTAACGTTCAATAAACATGTTTTATGAAGGGGAAAAGAGCATATCCAGTTAGTTGGACAATTTCATTTGGGTTCCAGATTTCCAGAGTTAACACACTTTATCATTTCTGCCAAATAATCCCCCCCCCCGAAGGTAATGAGCTTCTTTGCGACTGATCCTTTTCATGCTAGAATGCGTTAATGGTTTGAAAATTACTTTATTGCTTGTTGCTTGAATTTTAGTTTACAGTGTGAGGAAAAGACGGGAAACGTGGGAAAAGACTGCAGAGTTTTTGTTTTCCGGGTGACCGTATCTCAAACAGCTGTGAGGCTCCGACTCTTCTTATGGCTTCACCCCACTTTTAAAACAGAAGCAGTCATACTTAATAAGGTTTGTGCTTAAATCTTTTCTGTGCTGTTGTCACCGTTTTTAGGATGGGACCCAGGAATGCAAAAATAAAAAAATAAAATACTTGAAGAATTCCAAAGTAAAACTTGATTTTACTCTAAAAAGCAAACAAGGCAGCGTAGCTTAAAAACAAACTGGAGAGCGGCACATGGAGGACTGAAGCGACAGGGAGGCACAAATTATTTTTAACATCTTTACAATAATTATATAATTATTATTAATTTTATACAAGCATCATGTTAAACAGCAAAATGTTATAGAAGGAAAACATAATGGATCTAATTAATGATTTAAAGTAGACCCCACGTCAGTCAGTAATTAATGACTGACATCCAATGATTTCAAGACATTTAGCTGGTTGAATATTTATGACTTCAACTAGTTGATGAATTTCAAGCTAACTTTTTTTAATGTGTAAATTATGTTCACGTACGTTCTGTTAGCTGCAGCTCATTGCAGTGATCAATATCTAATCTACGCCTGAGCTTCAAAAGAACATTTTCAGAATTCATGTAAAGAAAACAGATAACGAATCGTTACCAGAGGCAACAGCAGCTTGTTTTGTTTAATAAATTGGGACGCAGGACCGCGGCGCTGACCACCAAGCTGCCGCAGCCCCCTCAGTATTTATTTGAGTGAAGCCTTTATTTTGGTCCCGTGCGCCCTACATCATCTCACCCACGTGTGTCCCGTCACAGCCGGGCGCAGACTCGTGGTCCTGGTACGGCAGAGACGAGCCACCGGTCCCTGAAGCAGTGTAACTTGCATAATGAGCGAGCGAGCTTGGCTGGCACCATCAGGTTTTAATTTGTGTCCCGAAGACCTTACAAGGTTTATGTCAGGGTCCATGTTTGCTAGGAAGCCTGGTGCTTTTGTTACTTGCCTGTTCGTATGGTTCTAAATGAGCCTTTCATCAGGGTTGCCCCAGTTATAATACTCTCTCTGCAGCAAGTCTTTGCCATCTTAAGAGACGTTCTCCCATCCTTACAGGTAACTCACCAGTCATGCTCATATGTAAAAATGCACACAGTTTGGGCACAGAATTCCTCATTACTCAAGTACTTTTTAAAATAGGGAAATAAAATCACACGTGTAGACCCCTGCGCCACTCTGTAACATCACGTCTGTACAGCCTTCGTCCTGTCTCTTACGTGTCACTTCCTCTGGATGTTCACCTTGTGCATGCTAACGAGCAAAGAATGGAGTCTGGCTCAAACCATAGTGAACATGAAGAGACCATGAGATGGAGGGAGGGAGAAGGTGAGACAAAGAACGAACAAGCCGAACACGGTGACTTGTTAAAGGCAGCTCCTGTTTTTAAGATACAACCGTGTTCAGTGAGGTCATTTGGACAGTTGCTCTTTTTTGCTGAGACGTTTCGTCCTTCATCCAAAGCAATGCGCATGAACTTTGGTGTTTTGAACCACTTTGACATGACTGTCTCAGAGGAGTTGACGGGGGAGAGGGCGGACACTGGAGGCCATCTTAGCTTAGTATGCTGTTAGTGGCAATCAGTTTGGTTTGGTGACTTATCGGATTGAGGAAGTCCCTTGGATGAAGGACGAAACGTCTCGGCAACAAAAGAAACCGTCCAGACGACCTGACTGAACTTTGTTGGATTTATATTTATTATTGATTTATTATTGCACATGAACTTTGGTGTTTTTAAGATGGCTCAACAGATTCAACAGGTAGTTGAAATTCCTTGGTCTGTTAATCATCACATTTCTTTTTTCTTTATCTTCATTTTCAAACGTTTTTACACCTTATTTAAAAATTATTCTCACAGACCCTTAACTGTGTAATAGCCATATAAAACATGATAATATTCACTTATGCATGGGGTACCTTACATCCCTCATTGTGTGAGGGATTTTTAAAAAAATTTTTAGATAATGTCCCACATTTTGACTGACTCTTTCTCGTTTAATTTAATTTGTTATTTTCAAAGGTCTGAACAGCAGGAACGGTCACCTCTTAACATCAGGTCCCTGTTTATGTCGCCACTCAGCTACACCAATGGGGATAAAAAATAATAATAATAATAAAACGGAGTAACCAGAAAATCACGTCTTCAGTTGTGCAGATTTGAATGAAAAATTACTGAAAACACCAGAAAGAAGAAGAAATGCAGCTTGGACCAATAAATTCCTGCTGAAAATGAAAATTGACAACCAGACAGATAAACTGCGAGCAAAACCAACATTTATCACACCCTGAGGAACACCGTGGGGTAATAAACGTATCGATGTTTACTACAGGGTGCTGCCGCGCGTCTGGCTGGGGAGCTGCCCTCGACAGGTGGAGCACGTGACGGTGAAGATGGTGCACGAACTGGGCGTCACTGCGGTGCTGAACTTCCAGACGGAGTGGGACGTGGTGAACAACTCCAGCGGATGCAGGCGCAACTCTGAGGAGGCCATGACCCCGGAGACCATGATGCATTTGTACAAAGACTGCGGTATTGTGTATGTGTGGATCCCCACGCCCGACATGAGCACAGAGGGTGAGCGCTTCACTTGCAGTGGAACTTAAGACCAACCCATTTTCTGCAACCTCACGAAAGCTACAAAAACCCAAATAAAGACAGTCTATTGATTGTGTTTAATTGAATTTACTTTATTGAATAAATCCAATTATATAACTATTTAATTTTGTCAGAATTAACTACTTAAAACAGCAAAAGCAGGCTGTAATGAGGGGATCATTGAATGTTTCTTGTTTTCCTCTGAAGGTCGGATCAGGATGCTGCCTCAGGCTGTATTCTTGCTCCACGGCCTCCTGGAAAACGGTCACACCGTCTACGTTCACTGTAACGCCGGAGTGGGCCGGTCCACGGCAGCTGTGTGCGGCCTGCTCATGTACGTCCTCGGCTGGAGCCTGAGGAAGGTGCAGTACTTCGTGGCAGCGAGAAGGCCGGCGGTCTACATAGACGAGGAAGCTTTAGTACGAGCTCAGGAGGACTTCGTTCAGAAGTTTGGCCGGTTGAGATCGTCCATTTATTACGCAGAAACGTGACTGAGCTTGAAGCTGAAGTGGAACTCACAGCTACAAAGAACTAGAAAAATTGCATTTCCTGCGAAAATGCAGCGTGAATACTTATTGCTGAAGAATTAGCAGAAAAACAGCTGAAATTAGCTAACATGGTAAATGGACTGTACTTATATAGCACCTTTCCATCTTATCAAGACACTCAAAACACTTTACACTACAATCTGTCTTCATTCACTCATTCATACAGCACTCTACTGTATACAAAGAATAATCAGAGCTTTATCACATTCAAACACCGATGGGACACACATCAGAGGCAATGAGGAGTTCAGTGTCTTGCCCAGGGACACTTCGGCATGTGACTAGTGGTGGAGTCGAACCCTCAACTCTTACATTGGAGGACGACTGCTCTAACCACTCAGCCACAGCCGCCCTCATGCCACATGCATAAAAACATGCTGAAATGGAAGAACAAGCCTAAATGAGCAGAAAGCAAAAAAAGAACACACATTTGGTGAATTAGGTTTAAATAAGCAGAAATTAGCACAAAACTAGGAAATTAGCTAAAAAAAAGCTGAAATTTGTGAAAACAGCTCAAAAGTAGTTGTAAACGCAGAAAAAACCTTCAACAACCAGAAAAAAGCTGAAATGAGCTATAAAAAATGTGAAATTATCTCAGTCAGCTAAAATGAACATAAAACAGCCAAATAGTAGCTGAAATAACAGAAACTGCTTAAACTAGCAGAAAAAAAGCTGAAATGAGCATAACAAGCTGAAATTGGCAGAAATAAGTTAATTAGGCTGAAAGTAGCATAAATTACTACAAAAACTTTATCTGAAAACAGCTGAAATTAGCTTAAAAAATGCTAAAAATCTAGCTGAAAATGTAGAACAAGCCTAAATTAGCAGAAGAAAGCAGAAAGAACACGTTTGCTCATTTAGGCTGAAAGAAGCAGAAATGAGCACAAAAAAGTGGAAATTTGCTGAAAAAGCTGAAATGAGCAAAAAACAGTTGAAAAGTAGCTAAAAAAAGTAGAAAGAAGCTTAAATTATCTAAAGCAAGTGGATACATTTTTGCTGAATTAAGCTGAAAAAGTTGAAATGAGTGCAAAAAATTTTGAATTTGCTGAAAAAGCCAAAATTAGCACAAAACAGGTAAATAGTAGCTGAAATAGCAGAAAAAGCTGAAAGGAGCATAACAAGCTGAAATGAGCAAAAATAAGTTAGAAGAATCACACAAATGTTGTAGTTAGCAGAAATAATCTGAAAGGAGCACAAAACAGCTGAAATTAACTGAAAGTAGCTGAAAAAAAATGTTTAAATTTGCACACGGAAGCTGAAAGAAGCTGAACAGAACAAAATGTGAAATGAGCTGTAAAAGGTTGTAAACAGATCTAAAGATTTGAAGGATGGAAGATGAGCTCAATTGATTTCCTATGAGGGCAGAAAAAAGTGGCAGAAAAGGCTAAATATTTCAAAAAGCTAAAGTTGCACCAATACCAAAAGTCACAGCACCCTTCTCCTGAATGAGCTGAACGTTTTGATATATGATTTGTTGAAATAGCACAAAAATTCACAATAGTGTGAATGCTTCATAAACATTCACACAACTAGAAAGGTGCCAGAAGGTGAAACTAACATTTACCAAAGATCTGAACTGTTCTGCTAAGATCTGATGTATGCAAAGGACCCACTTCAGCAGAGTGGCTTTCAGAATGTGCTCGATTCCAGAGTATCTGCAGAGAGTTCTGCTGGCTGCCAGAACGGATGCTGCGAGTGATTAATCTTACTGTGATGCGTTCGCTTTCAACTCTTAACATTTACCCCACAGGGCTGCAAATTATGGATACTGTTAGTGATTTTCAGTGTATGCCCAGGGGGGGGTGTTTGGAGAGACCTTTACTTTAGGCCTTTTTGGTTGGAGTCAATAAACTGTGTTGACATTTTGAAACTTTTAGCTGTTGTGTTAAACTGCAATGAGTGAAAGGAACGTGTAGAAAAACAAATGGGCGTTGAGAGAATGAGATTTCAGGTGCAAAAGAAACGAGACAGATATTTAGGAAGAACCACACTCTCCTCCAAAGTGTTGTACTCCTCACAGTTACTTTTCCGTGATTATGATTTATTTTAGATAATCTCATTTTTAATGCCAGAATAGGGAAAAAAAAAATTTCTTGTTTTGCAGACTAAGATTTTAATACCATGTGACAACAGCCCTCTTCGCCAAGGATACAGATCTATTTTTAAATCCAATAAATCAACAAGAGACTCCTCCTCTCTGTCAGAGGTATTTGGCTCCAAGACATCAAGGAATGCAGCTGTCTCTCACAGAGTCTAATTTCATTTAATCTTTTATTTATCCGGCATATGCCGTCTCCAAAAATAACAAAAAACAGCATGATTTCCAGACATATCTTAATGTATGCAGAAGCCATTAAGACATAAATGTCCATCTATTTCAGCCTTTGACTTGAATGTTAGTGAGATAAACTGTTTTTTTTTTATGTCTGATTTAAAACAAACAAAAAAACATTTGGTGAGTAAACTGTCTCCTGAAGCTAAAGTCATATTTCTTCATTACTTTTCAGTGACTTCCTGTACTGAATCTCATTGGGGATGAGTGGGTGGATAGAGCTGTGCAGGCATAGATGAATCATCTTACTATGATCCAAAAAGAAAATATATGTAAAGAAATTAAAAATGCTCTTAAAGGGAGAGTTCTAATCTTTTGAAGTGGGGTTATGCACAAAAGTTATAAGAAATAAAATCTTATCTGTTGTAGATAACTCTTAACCTCAATTTGTTGAATTAAAGTTTGATTTTGTCTGACTGATGAGCTAATGGGCATGATCTCAAAAATATTATCAAGGTTCATGCAATCCAGTTTTATAAACTACAGTAGTCCCTCGTTTATCACGGGGTTTAGGGGTCTCGCCCCCCTGTGATAGGTGAAAAACCACAAAGTAGGTATAGTAGTACAAAGTACTTACTATTACAGAGTAGTAGTAAGTAAGTTGAACTGTCATTTCTAATCCGGGCCCGCAACGAATTTGGGCCAGGCCGTAATAATGTGGTGGATGGGCGGGCCGGGTCGGTGTCGGGCTTTTGATTGCATCAGCGGACGCGCGCGGCCGACGATCCAATTATATGGCAACGTGGCTTGTCATACAATCACTAGCCGCATGCGGCCATTTGACCATGAGCTGACCGGCTTTGAAAGAGGTCAAATAAAATTAAGCTTCAGATGGGATTACTGGTACTGCCAGGAAGCGATCCATCGCCCAAATGGACGTTCAGCTGCTGCACTCGTGTGGCCGAGGACCCAAACAGGTGACATCCCAAAGCAGACATGTCAGAGCAGGGTCCCTGTCTGAATAATGCAGAATGCAGGCACAAGCAGGGATTTAATGCACTTTGATGGCCATGAACGGACAAACACCGCCTAAGCTCCAATCTTCTGCCACTTTTATTCAGCCGCGTGCGTCCGCCGACCGTTAATAAATATATATAAGCAGTCAAAGCCTAATTAATAATGGCCGGGGGGGTTGGACCTGTAATTACTTTTAATTTGGAAATGATGGCTATGGGCTGGGGCCGGGTCGAGTCATTTTGGCCCAAATGCAACTCTAGTAATAAGTAGTAGTTTATTTTAGTAAAATAAAATTATATATATATATATACATATATATATATATAGGCTTTATTATCACTTCCCACACTTTTGCAATATTCTAAACAATGTTTCTAAACTCTAGACGCTCTAAAAGAGCACAGAATGTCATAATCTCCACACTCTGCCACGCTGCAATCACACTCATCATCAGTTTCACTCCCAATCTCTCTCCTCCTGTGTAAATAAACAATTTATCTTTAAATGCAGTAATATTTTAAATAGACAGTTGTTTAAAATATTACAGTATTTTAAATTGTAGAGAAGAGAAGCACAGCTGCAGCACAGAGCAGAAATGTACTTCTTGATCAATTACACTGTAACAACTGAACATAGAAGTTCTAAAATAATTAAAAAATAACTTTTAACACTTATATTTTGTGATTATTATGATTTTACGATATGACATACTTTGAATTTAAAGTTGGAAGACAAAAGTCGATCGGTGCATGTGGACATCGAAGGGTTAATCCTTCATGAAGCTGATGCAGCATGAAGCAGAAATGTGGAGATGATGACACAGCAGGAGGGAGCTTCTCCCTGCACCTGTGGGCTGCACACAGGTGCTAAATCATTTTAAATTATTTATTTTAAATAAATAATCTGTGCCGCTCGAGCAGCTCATCCATCAATAAGCCAATTGTGTCATGTCCACTCTTACTTTGAAAAACCGCGAAGTAGCGAGGGACTACTGTACTTTGTACTTCATTACACTTGATCTTAAATTTCACAATTGTTTACATTGAATACTATAATTATTTACAAATGGCAACAGAAACTACTCGTAGTGATACTTTCAGTGCAGCCTGAGGAACATGAACATGAATGCTAAACTGACAGCAGTGTAAAGGGTTTTTACAAATACCTTTTACATAAACTACAAAAAAATATATTTGCACATTTCATAAATTGGTCACACCATTCTACTTTGACAACCTTAAACTGGTCAGTCCAGTCAAAATTAAATGAAGTCCCTATATCTACAACAGGTAAGATATTAATTTGTCTTAATATCTTCTCAGAACCCCACTTTAACAGACATGAACTATTTATTACTTTTATTTCTTTCAGAATATGTCATTCAACAGAATAAGTACATTGTGTAAATTAGCTTTTAGATTAGATAGATAGATAGTGTTATATAACATAGTATCGATTGTCCATTATTTCCAAATGATCTTCAGATCATCCTCTTCCTCGCAATCAAAGAAGCAGTTGTTATTTTTATGGAAATGGGTTAAATCAATTTCCTGAATATTTAAGGGCTTCTTAACCTTCCAGGTTTATATACGTCACCCATTGTCTCTAAATCTAATTCTATAAACAGTTAATCAAAATCTGGTTTTAGTTCAATTCAAAAGAAAGATCTTTAATTAAATTATGTGAACATTATGAGTAATTTATAGAGACAGCACAAATCAAAGGACTGTTTTGAGCTGCTGTCTGTCTGGGACATTCTTCTTAAGTTTTATTTCCTGGGTAAATAAAAAAAAAAAACTAAATAAAATGAAAAGAAAAAAAAAACTCCAGACAGAGTACTTCACTCTGGATTTAAAAAAAATCCTCTATGACTGACTCTGTCCGCTTATTTTTGTTTAATCATTAAAAAAAAGTAAATCTCTCATAAGCATCCCTCTGCGCTGAACAATAGAGAACAAGACTAAAAGGCGAACATTACCTGCTTATGGTCTGTATTTAATCAACGTAATATGAACATTCTAATTCAGTTTTGAATAGTGTTGATCTAATAAGACTTCAGTCATCATAAAGGTTACATGATTTAAACTAGAACCCGACATTTAAATTTTGCCTATCACTGATATTGGGCGGGGAAGGCTAATACTGATAATCAATATAATGGCTGACAATTTTTTTTAACTTTGTCCACCCCCAAGAATCTAAGTAAACAGCTTCATTTAAACCTGTTTTAATAATAGAAGCCTATTATTCACTCCACTATTCACCATAAAATTATTAAGTGTGTTACATAAATATAAATTAAACAAGGAAACGTCCTTCTCTGTTCACTGTTAAACAGTCGTATGGTGAAGGCCTAATTATTATTAACCGCTGCAGCGTTTTTGTTTTTTCTTTGCAGAGCGGTAAAGATTTCAGACAATGCGTTTCACTGAGGACGACAAAGATAATGTTACTAACACTGATATATTTGACCTCTACGTCATTAGATTTATTGTTCTGGATAAATATTTATAAGGCGATAGGCTATGCTAGGTTATCTAAATGTTAGCTTGCTAACTTGAGAGGCACGTAGCTAATGACAAGTGCGTTGGAGGATTGAAGAGAATTTATTATTGTTGATTTGTTTTTCAGATCAGTTAAAATAAACTTACCAGGCTCTGTTCACCAAAATACGCTACACGTTATTGCTCGCTGTTTCTGCTGTGCTGAACGTGAAAGTGAAAGTTAAAGTGAACGACCATGACTTGAAAGTAGTCCGCATGCGCCCTCTGCTGGATACATTTAGAATTACGCCTTTTGCCAGTAAGGACACTGCTTGTTCCCTGTGTTTATACTGGTTCATAATGAGACAATTATCACAATACCGATATGTCCCCATACACCTACTGTATATTAACCTAAAATCTCGGCTCTGCCAATATATCGGCAAGTCTCTAACTTAAATATAAAACTTGTGTCATTAATTCGCATTACTCACCTTTAGTTTGTAGTCCAAACAATTTGAGTTTATGGATTCAGGCTTAATCTCTCTGTAGACTCCAGCAGCAGGAATTCTCCATTTTATTTTACTTGTAAAGTGGTCAGAGCAAACCTCCAAGTTCTGCAGACATCAGAGGAATTATATAAATATTTGTTTAGCCGGTTCACCGATTTTGTATTATTTGCAGTGTGTTATTCACAGTAAAACACAGCAAGCAGCAGTGCACTGATGATAATCAATAAAACGCAGCCTTTTGTTCTCCGGAGGTCCATGTCAATGACCAGGCTAATATATGCAACACTCGACATTTCTCCAACAAACTGAATATCATCTGGAAATTGTTTGTAAGTGCGACACGTGAAATATGCAACCAGTAATACCCTAGTCAGTAGGTGGGTGTTGTATTTTTCCCCATTTTGCTCTTGTGGTTCCTAATTTAATTTGTTTACCAAGAATCCTGGTGAGATTTATGACAAGCCGACTATTTCCGTTATTCATTTTTTTTAATGCATTTTATTTCCGACTCCTTCTTTGAAAAATGGCTAAATAGATTCTGTTTGATGCTTGTGACATTTTAGTCACTAACTTAGAAAAAGCATTAGACAAAAAGATTGAAACTTACTCATACGGTAAGTGCACAAAAGGATTCTTCAATAAAATCAAATATCCGGAAAGTAATTTCTGCCTATCGCAAAACCAGAAATTATACTAACATTTGTTCAAACCCTTACATATGTTGTTATATCTTACACATAGAACAGTAGAGGGGGTATTATTTGTGCTCTCAGCTACATGCCTTATGTTTTTGTAGTCTTCCCTTGGATTGAATATTATAATTTTTCTAACCCAAGTGTTTCTAAATCAGAGGGGTTTTACTCTTGTAGAGGTCAGCTCTTTGAGGTTATGTTTACTTACCGTATTTTTTGGACTATAAGGCACATTTTGTGAAACAAAACAGATCAGTCAAACTTTATTCAACTCATTCACAATAACCACATAAAATCAGTTCAAGGTCATTAAGCACAACCAGAATTAATACATAAGGTGCACCTGATTATAAGGCTCACTGTCGATTTTTGAGAAAATTAAAGGATTTTTTTTTTCCTCTCAAGCTCTCAAAGGAGGCGCATGCATTCCTTCCTGTTCCCTGTTTCCCTCCTGCTTTATTTTTCTGCTCTCTGTCTGTGTATCGGAGCAGCTCCTATTTGTTTTACACATCTCCCGAAATGGAAACTACTGTTTTGGATCTGACCAATTGGACTTTCAACATATATTACAAAGTCTTTCAACAAAGCGATAGGGTCCTGGAGAACCCTCATCTGCTCGGACAAGATGTGCAGCTGGATATATTGGGGGGAGGGGGGGGGTGTTTCTACCTCTGATATCGACCGAGGATGCTGAAATTGCCGATAATTGAATTTATGATAACAGGTTTCCTGTGGGGCAGCACGGTGGCGCAACTGGTAGAGCTGCTGCCTCTCAGCGAACAGGTCCCTGGTTCAAACCCCGGTCCAGGGGCCTTCTGGGTGGAGTTTGCATGTTCTCTCCGTGCATGCGTGGGTTTTCTCCGGGTACTCCGGTTTCCTCCCACAGACCAAAAACATGCATGTTAGGCTGATTGGTAACTCTAAATTGTCCCTAGGTGTGAGTGAGAGAGTGAATGGTTGTTTGTCTCGTTTGTCTCCATATGTCCCTGTGATGGACTTGCGACCTGTCCAGGGTGTACCCCGCCCCTCGCACAGTGATTGCTGGACATGGGCACCAGAGACCCCCGTGACCCAAAATGGAATAAACGGGTAAAGATAATGGATGGATGGATGGATGGTTTCCTGTGTTTGGAATAGTCTGGATCCTGGCTTATCAACATACAAAGAAGACAGCCACAGCTAATTTGCTGTCTATGTGAAGGTCTGGTTCGTACTGGAGGACTCGAAATGAGCTGATTTACGAGCGAAACCGTAAGTCGGAAGTGATTTGAATCGCATGCCACCTGCGGCTTTGGGACTCATCAGCATGAAAAAAACATCTTGAAAGGGCTCGTAAGCACAGACTGGCAGACTGCACCCTAATCTGGACATTTCGGACCTTGGAAAGTTATCAGTAAAAACTCAAGGCTGACTGAAAATAGTCTGCCTGAATAAATCAACAATTGTGGTTATCCGAACCTCTCCCCAGCTGGCCTCGGAACAGGCCGACTTATCAATTTCTTCTGGGAGATGTGTAAACTAAGGAAAAGCTTTGTCTATCGCAACACCCACCCCACCCCCCCTCTGTGGAGTCTTATTAGAACTGTGCCGGCTGACCACCATCTTATGACAATGGACTATCTAAGGCTTCATGGACCGCCTCGTTTGTAAATGCATATGTACGTGTTCATAAATGTGCTTTTGGCTGGCAGAGTTTTTTTTGATGCCTTAAATCTTGCCCTATAAGGACATTGTATGAAGAGATCTTTTTTGTAATGCCACTACCTCTCTCCTCATGGCTTTGTCCCTTTTTCTATCTAAAAATATTATTTTGAATAAGAATAAGAAGGCCGCGCTTTATAGCAGCAGCTTCGTGCACTCCGTCCATCTTTTGGACGGCTGTACGTACATGTTCTCGTTGTATCTCGGTGTAATGATAATAAAGCTTATTCTGATTCCGATTCTGATTTTAAATGCACCCTATAGTCTGAAAAATACTGTACACAAGCATTTTCCAATACTAACCTAGTTAGGACCTTTGACTGAAACACTACAACAGCATTTCATGGTTATGTTAACATGGATAAGGTTGCATCAAGAGTCAGCGATAATTGAATTATTGTTGATCTATGGGAGGTATTGGGAGGTGTTATGTACTCTTATTGCACTATTACAAGTTTTCATGGCATGACATCTGGTGATACGCTGCAGCTTTGCAACACCTGCTCTCAGATCCAAAAGAGTTGCGTATACAAAGAGCACTTTTGAGCCGATCGCAAAACCCTAAGTAATTTTCTGTGACTGAGAAATATTGATGTAATTCAGTTTTTTATTATTTAAAAGAAAACCAAATCAGTAGAGTGTGTGAACATAATGTGTAATGTAACCATCAGTCTATTCTTATAGCATGAACATGAATTTGAACTGAATATTCAACATGCAGCTCATTTGGACCTAATCAGAATATGTTCTTATCAAGAATAATGTTATTAGTTCCGATAAGTGCATATAAGCATAGTCAGTGTGGGTCCTTTTTCATGTTAAAGCTCAGCAGTGTCATCTATCCCAGACTCTGCCGCTAGCCAAAGTGACCTTGGATAAGACCATTTCCTTTTTTTATTTTCCCAGAAATGCTTGTTGGTGTATGAATGAGAATAAAAGCAGTGTACAAAAACTGTATGAGAGAATGGTTGAAGGAGATGCACGTTGCAAATATCTACGAAGAACCTTAATGAAATGAAAAGTGTGCAGATAAGCGTGGACGTTTTACCATTTCTCTCTTTCTTTTGGCTCAGCATTTGAACACACCAGCTGCGCACCTTATGAGTTGATTGGTCATGATTTCAGAGCTTAAAAATATATATATTTTTATTTTGCGGCTCAACAGTTTCCACGTTAACACACTGCACTGTTATTAAAAGGTTGTCAGTCTTGAGATAATCGCTCAGTGTGAATATAAAGCGATAATTTACTCCCAAAGGAAAAAAGTGCACACTAGGTTGAGAAATCCAAACCCTTTCTTTTGAAGGTTTAGCTTAAGTTGTCAAGTAGCTCACACCTGATTTCTCTCCCTGACACCTGGAGTCACATTTATTCTCCACAGATGAATGAGGGTATTTAAAATTCATGATTGGGTGGCTAGACGGTTGTCTAACTGGAATTTAAAAAGCTACAGCTGATAAATGTAGCCTTGTTTATGAGTTTCAATAAGACTTATCTTTGTCACACATAGATTGCTTGTGTTCTCATTACATGCATGTCTGCTGTAAGTAATGACGCCAGATTGTTGTTCACTGTTGCTGGACTGCAAAGAAATGTTTTAATTTCAAGACACAACTCTGCACGCTACAGAGGAATATTGATGGTTGTAATTATGGCATCCATTTATGATACTTGAGCGCAGCACTCAGTCTCAGCACATTAGTGTTCATCACATAAAAGGAGGAAGAGGAGGTGAAGGAAAATGAGAAATAGATGAAGTAAGTCATTTGTTTTGACAAGTTCTCACCATGTGTAATCACTACGTGACTGCACCGACTGGCTTCCTGTGAAATCTATTCTTGCTGTCAATATCCTTGTTGTCTCCATCCTCTTCATCCCTCATTGCCATTGATCAGTGTCAGCAGGACAGATTCTGTTGTGGACAGTCGAGGGAGACGCATAGCTGTTGTGACATATTGACAAAGAAAAGTGCAAACGTGTCATGCTGTAAGAAAATCTGTATAAATTCAATTCAAATAAATGGCTTTAACTTTGTAATTTTTACAAATTTACACCCCCAAGTGCTAACAGATAGCGTGAAATCGTTGTTTAAAACGTTGGCATGTAAGGCAGCAGGCGATATGCATTCCATAATTAGTTATTGGCTAGCCACGCCTAGCCTAGCTGAAACAGCTAAGCTCGCTAATGAGACCTGACTGGTTAAGCTAACTAGCTTAATTGGAACTATCCATCCATTATCTTTACCCGCTTCTTCCTTTTAGGATCGTGGGGATCACTGGTGCCCATGTCGCACATGCACAGAGAGAACATGCAAATTCCACCAGGTCCCAGGCCGGGATTTGAACTGGGGCGACCTGCTCGCTGAGAGACGGCAGCTTTACCTGCTAGAGTTGCATTCGGGCCTAAAAAATCCGGCCCGACCCCTGCCCGTAGTCATTTTTTCCAAACCCGACACGACAATTAACTGTAATTACAGGCCCGAACCTGAAAAAATATATGTTTCTTTTAATTAAGCTTTTACTGCTTTTGTAAGCAAATCAGTTTGAGATTCTAGTTTTAAAAATGTATTTCAAAGAAAGGAAGATATAAGATTTCTTCTTTATTAACAAGTCACCAAATGGATATTAACAAAACAAATAGCCTTAAAAAATCAGCTGTAAAGATAGGCTGTTATACAGATGAACAAAAATATTTTTTACAGCAAAATTATTTGGAAAAATGTAGAACAAGGCTATTTTAATTGAACGTGCTGCTCACTTCGGCTTTTGTAGGTGCTGCAACTTCCTTCACCGCAGATGACAGCGCAGGGTGCGGAGACGCACGCGGCCGGTGATCAGATTGTCCATCTGAAGCTTAACGGGACTTTTTTTTTACCTCTTTCAACCAGCCAGTCAGACCTACCTCCTCCTAACACAATTTTACATTGTGCATTCTTATTTAGATTATTTTTGTGCTCTATGATTTGTAAAACCGCATCACAGCCCGAGATCCACCCGGCCCGCCCATCAAGCACATTATTTTGGCCCAACCTGGCCCATATTTTGTGTTGGCCCAGGCCCAGGTTAGAAATGACATCTCTACTACCAACTGCACCACCATGGTTGGAACTAGCGCTTACTAATTTTATTACAATAGTTTCACTAAGTCTGAGAGTTGTTGTTTTTATAGCTAGGTCTACCTAAAAACTTTTCTTTGTCTCTTTTATTCCTTTCATTATGCCTAAATTCATTCAACATTTATTTATAAAGGTTAGTCTCATTGAGTCATCTTCAAGAGAGACCTGTTTAGACAGACAACATATAAAGCACAGACAACAATAATTCAACTAAAAGCAATTAAAATCAAATAGAAGTAGTTTTTAAAAACAGTCAATCAAGGTGCCATATAAACAAGGTAAAATACTAAAAACGAACATATTTGCATAGATTTTCTATTGACATTATCAAATGTTTAAAATCCCTTAAGGAAACCAAATTGGACAACTTCAGATCTTTTTGTAAGGTGTTCCAGGTAACAGGAGCAGAGTAAGAAAAGGCATTTTTGCCAAGTTCAGTCTGCACTGAGGGGACGCTGCAGGTAATGAAGGCCTGAGAGCGCACGCTGTAACTGCACTGACGACGTGACATGGGAGGAGATATAAGAAGGCAATCCATCCAACGTCTGCAAGGAGCTGGCAGGGGCATTCAAGTAAATAATGTCACCATAAGGTATTAGTTACAAGGCATTTCCTGTCATTCACAGTTAAACAAGATCTATTTCTGAAGAAGAAACCCAGTTTTAATTTCAGTTTCTTTATCAAGCTTTCAACATGCGTCTTAAAAGAGAGATGTGCATCAATTAAAATTCCCAAGCATTTGTAAGAATCCTTGTTCCAATAGGAACACCAGGCAGGAACGAGCTTGGAGGAAGAACTGCCGGCACCAACTTTCTGTTAAATAAGCCTACCAGTAGTCTCTCAGAAGACGCAATGTCAGCCCAGTGATCAACTTCGCCCACTCTGCTGTCTTTTTGCTCATCCTTTCCCTGAATCTAAGCCACTGATGCTGAAACTGATTTTGTATATTTCTTTTCTATAGCAGACATCTTTTGGGTTGTGTTTTTAGACTTTATGGGTCAGTTTCCCTCACTACCCCGAACCATTTGAGCAATAAAAATACCCTTCCTAAATCTTGTTCTTTTTCTTTATTCAACCCATAAGACTAAACTATAACATTTTACAAGTTGGCATTTTATAAATACATAACAAATCTGCATGTATTACACTGAATTATAATTTGATTGTGTTTAATTTCAACGAATTAGACCAAATTGCTATAGATTTTGTCTCAACAACTAAGTATTTCATTAAAATAACATTTAACGCATAAATGTATATTCCTGCTAAAACAAATGAAGTATAATTAAAAGGTCATAATAGGAGCCTTGTATAATTTTTTGCAATAACTATGAAGTCATTGCAGCCACACCAAAAAAAAAAAAAAAAGGTCTAAAATTAATTATTTGTTACAGATGGAAATCAGAATTAAACATGGCTCCAACCCAGTTCTCATACAATCCTGAGTGGGCACAGATTTTCATTTTCTTGACAAATTTCTAACTCTGCAGTGTTTGTTGTGTTTTAATCAAACTAAAAGTCTTTGGGGTGGAAAATGAACTGAAAACAGGAGCCCATTAACTACTTTTGTCTCGGTGATTAATGATGCAAACTGTTTCTTGTAAAGGAAGGGTGCAACAATATTGCAACAAGGAACTACAGCTTCATAAGCAAATACACACCATGAAATATTTTGTCTCACTTATGTAGTATATTTATATGATGTTAAACAGTGTTGCTTGCATCTGATACTCTTAAATAAAAAGTCATGTTCCATTTGACAAACTCTGTTTTGCTCCTCAGATCATGTTTTATTTAAGTTTATTTAATATATTTCATTAATTTATTGTAAATATTTTGCAGCCAGCACCATCAGTGACATGCCACACATGCATGAGGGACATGTACGTGCACTGTTTTTGGTATTTCTGTAAAAATGTTTAACAAAAACTATACATTAGGTATGCATTACATATTTATGAAGCTATTTTGAGGACTTTTTTTATATCTAATTAAGGCGGCCGGCCTTCAGTGAAAAGGAAAAGAGAGTGAAAAGTGTGGCCATGCATGATAAGTGGAACTGCCTCCTAGTTTATTTTCTCCCTGCCTGAATCGGTGATGCCAGATGTCGAAGCTGACAGCTCAGTTAACATGGTCATCAAGAGATCAATGAGTGCTAAATGATCCAGTGAGAGAGATGGCTATCATTTCTGTACAACAGAACGCAGTTATGCACAAACTTCAACCCTGCAGATTTTTTGCAAATGCGCAAAAGACAGCATAGTCAAAACAAAAAAAAAAGCTAATCAAAACAAAGAAGAGAGATTGTTGAATAAAAATTAGGTTTTTAAGTTGGCAACAAATGTTGAAAATGAGATTGGCACAAAACTGAAAAGAACTGTTTTTGGCAACAGATAGAAAAGTGAAAAATGGAGGATTGGCTCACTGCATAAGAAAAGTGTGTAGACAAATAATTAGACAGCTTGAAGGCAAAGTTTCTAAATCTGAAAAGTACAAATCATTTACAGCGCACAAAATTATGAACAAGGGTAACAACCAGTATTTAGTTTGAGGGTCAATGGGCCATGAAGAGTGGGTATTTAATAAATAACTAATAAATAGTCACCTGGATTTGATTTGAACTGTAATTACATGATAAAAACAAGCTCATCGAGTTTCAACGTTTCTTTTATAATGCATTATTTGCAACACAAAACCCAACTTATGCAAAAATTAAAAAATAAATTTATGAAAGTAACTCAAAATGTGATTTGAACATTATGCATGACCTTATAAAAAAATAAAATTGTTTTGATCATCTTTATTAATCATTTTCTGCAGTCTTTCCCAATTTTGACCTTTAACCTCTCCTTCCTGCATAATTTCTATATTTCTGTCACTAACACATCAATTCAAGTAAACAAATTATCAGACATTAAAAACTTTATGAAAAGCTAACCAGTTGACTGTTTATTGCCAGTTTATTAATTTTATTATTTTTATCATTATTATTCCTAATCAAAAGCTAGTTTAAACATATTTTAGTTAATTTCCTTTTTTCTGGTCTGCAGCTCGGCTAACAGTGTTAAAAATTTAAGGTGTTATTGTTGAATAATAATATATCAGAATTAGCGATAGACCAAGTAACTTCCTGGCTGATTTTAATTGGCAGGTATAATCTATGTATCAAAAGTCCAAAATTGGCCACGGATTAATGGATTACTTAATTACCATGTAGGAAAATAAAACCGCTGCAGCTGCTATAATCAGCTTACTGTAGCTCACAATCTCTATTATTTTTAAGTGTACAAGTTCTTCTTAGGATTGTTAAATACGTTTTTTATTAAGCAATTATTGTTTTATTTAGTTTAATGAAAATTATAATAGCCAACTACATATAT